>NC_139036.1:19984824-20303405 GCF_964662115.1 Mustela nivalis
TTACTTTTTCCTGTCAAATAGGTGTCGGTGAGTAACTTTCAGCCTAAGAGTTGCTTCCATTTGATTCTAATCAGGTGTAATCTAATAAAAAGTTAAGTGGCCATTCTCCCACTGTTCCATCCTCCCCCACACACGTCCCAGAAGAGCACTGTTTCAGAGGAAAGGCTTTCCAAAATAAATGTGCATGCCTTTCCTGCTCTTTAAAACAAATGTAGTTATTGGTTACTTTTGTTTGTTTTTAGAACAATTTAAGGTGCACAGTAAAATTGAGCAGAAGGTACAGAGATTTCCCATATACCTCTGCCCCCACACATGCATAGCCTCCCCTATTATCACTGTCCCTGCCAGAGTGGTGCATTTGTTAGAACTGATGACCCTACACTGATACGCACGTTGTAATCATGCAAAGTCCATATTTACATTACAGTTCACTGTTGGTATTGTACATTCTGTGGCTTTGGACAAATGTGTAGTATCATGCATCCATCATTATGGTATCACACAGAGTATTTTCACGGTCTTAAAAATCCTGTGTTCTGCCTATTTATTCCCACCCCCACCCCTGGCAACCACTGATCTTTTTACTGCCTCCACAGTTTTGCCTTTGGTTCCTATTTCCTTGTAAGAGTACACAGCTCTGCATATGTCAGGTTCACAGCTATTTCCTCAACATTTACTGACCATCTTCTGTGGGCCAGGTCCAGTGCTAGATATTAGGGACCCAAAGAAAAATAAGACTCAGTCTGCATCCTTTTTTAGTAAGGTGCTTGAAATCTAAGTAGGTTATAAATGTAAAATGGACAAGCTTCTGAAATTGAACAAGAATACCTACTTTGTATTAAGAAATGTGCCCCTAAGCAGCATGGTTATTGAGTTTGATTGTAGCTATTGAGAACACCATCGACATTCAGCAAGCAAAAAGCTGCCATTCCTCTTCCCTTTTGACTTCTTAGCTAATGTCTAAATTTTTCATTGAACTTGGCCATGCTAACTCTTAGGTGCCCAGCGATAAGACTTACTGACACCCAGAAGTAGGGATGGCTAGTTCCTGGCCGCCTGTTTTCCCAGCTATAAGCCAGCCTTCTGGTTATCTTTAGCATAATTAGTTGCATACTCGCTACTTTTCCTTCGAAAGAAAGGTATGTCATAATTGCTAAAATGAACCTGGAACAAGACTTAAGCCAGAGATTTATACAAAGAGTTCTTGGGGTGGGGAGAAGTAGGGAGTGAATCTGGTTACTTAATTTAAGATGTGAAAATAAATAGAACTTGGAAACTTTAAATTGATTAGGATTGAGTCTATAGAGTTCTTGAAAATAGAGACTGTATCTTGGTTTTACGTAAAACATATATCTACTTAGCTCAAAGCTTTATACCAAGAGGGTACTCAGTAAATGTGAAGGGACGATAGAAAAATTGACTGTAACTTGCCAGAAACTAGCATGTAGATACAGTGTTTAACATGAAATCTGAGCTTTGATACAGCCAGTTCTTGCCAAATGTATTGAAATTACATTATGCACATATATACTTTGACTTATAACACACACACACCCCGCTGGAGATGATACATGTTCATCTCATTTACTATTTATAATGCTAAATTATAAAACACAGATGTATTTATCTTAAAAGACAGTATAGGTAGATGGTCAGACATCTACTTAGATCTTGTTTCATAAATTCACTGGTTCTTAAAATCTTGTGGATTAAGAATTACGGTTACAAAACATGTATACTCCCCCTTTTGGATTTAGGGGATGACTTGGGGATTTTCAGGTCTAATTTTGGCAATAAGGCCATTTTCACCCCATCTACTAACTTCAGAACCCCAAGTAAAGTGCCACTTCATATAGAGTCAAAGAAGTTTCAAGGCGTGCTAATTTTTTTAAATTTTATTTTATTTTTTCAGTGTTCCAAGATTCATTGTTTATGCACCACACCCAATGCTCCATGCAATCCCTGCCCTCCTTAATGCGCACCACCAGGCTCACCCATCCCCCAACCCCTCTCCCCTCCAAAACCCTCAGTTTGTTTCTCAGAGTCCACAGTCTCTCCTGGTTCGTCTCCCCATCCGATTTCCCCCAACTCACTTCTCCTTCTTCCAATGTCCTCCGTGTCATTCCTTATGTTCCACAAATAAGAGAAACCATATGATAATTGACTCTCTCTGCTTGATTTATTTCACTCAGTATAATCTCCTCCAGTCCCATCCACGTTGATACAAAAGTTGGGTATTCATCCTTTCTGATGGAGGCATAATACTCCATTGTATATATGGGCCATATCTTCTTTATTTATTCAAAGGAGTGCTAATTTCAATTGGTAGTGACTGCCTTATGGTTCTGTAATGAATAGGATTGGGAAGCCTTGTTCTATCATAATTCATTAGTGCAGTATGAGATTAGAGGTGGGAGGTTATTCATTTTTATTTTAATTAAGAGAAGTGTGCTTTCCTTTTGACAGTTTTATTGAGATATAATTCACATATATTTCACCCACTTCAAATGTACACTTTAATGATATTTATTATTTTTAGAGAATTGTGCAATAATTAATTAGAACATTTTTTCAGCCAAAAAGAAAGTTCTATACCCTTTCAGAGTCACCCCCATTTCCCTTCTTCCCCAGCTTCTAGAAACTACTACTCTGTTTCCTGTATCTATAGATTTTCCTATTCCAGACATTTCATTTAAATGGAATTATATAATATGTGCACTTTTAAGAAGAGTTTCTTTTACTTTATATTTTCAAGGTTTATCAATGTTGTAGCATGTGTTATTACTTCATTCCTTTTTTTTTTAATTGTCAAATAATGTTATTTTGTTTGGAAATAACACTTTTTATTTATTCATTCATCAGCTGGTGGACATTTGAGTTGTTTCCACTTTCTAGCTATTATGATTACTGCTGTAACCATTCATGTACAAATTTGGGATTAAATTTATTTTTCATTTCTCTAGGTTTATACCTAGGAGAGGAATATTCTGGGTCATAGAATTACTCCATGTACTGTTTTCCACAATTGCATGTGCTTGCTTTTTAAATTAAAAAGAAAAAAAAAAATCCTATCTAGTAATGGACTTTGATGCAAAGTTAAAACATTAAAATCATGTTTCAGAAAAATTTTGGTCTCTTGACCTTAACCACAAGATGGATCAACTCTGACTCTCCCTTTCTGTAGTCATTTCTCTGACTTCAGAGACTGGGTTTGTAAGATCCCTATGTGTAGTTCCACAAAGGAAGCAGCTTCTGCAGAGCAAAATAAATGAGTCCATGTTGTGTTGTTGGAGTAAACTCCAGTGACATCCAAATCCACACAGCACTGAGAAAAGATAACCATTTGGCAAATTAAGCCTAAGCATTTACTGTAATTGTACAGTGAGAGAGACAGCAGAAGATATTTGTGATACAGAAAGCCTTCTCTATAAGCCTCTGGGTTATGCGAGAACTCTCAGTCACATCTGCTGTGACAGCCAGAACTGCAGCCTAGAGAGTTAAGAGAATTTTAGGTCCAACTTAACTCTGACCCTCCCAGCCCTGGTCTCTTTCGCCTTTCTTATAGTTTACAGAGAGTAACAGAGCAAAATCTAGCATTTAGAAAGAGAGGAGGAAATAATCCCCTTCCCTCTTTTGTTGCTTTTTGTTTCTTTTGAGGTAGACGTTAATAGTCTGATTTAATACAAATGACTTCCAAAGAATAAATTAAGTTTCTGGTAATTTTATTGACTAAAGAGAAATTGTCAGATCCTGGACCTTAGGTTGATTCTTTGAAGTAAAATACAAGGTATAGGGGCGCCTGGGTGGCTCAGTGGGTTAAGCCGCTGCCTTCGGCTCAGGTCATGATCTCAGGGTCCTGGGATCGAGTCCCGCATCGGGCTCTCTGCTCAGCGGAGAGCCTGCTTCCCTCTCTCTCTCCCTGCCTGCCTCTCCATCTACTTGTGATTTCACTCTGTCAAATAAATAAATAAAATCTTTAAAAAAAAAGAATCTCTTTTAAAAAAAAAAATACAAGGTATATTTTCAAAAGACTATCAAAGATGAGACTGTGTAACTGTACATAAACTGAGAATGGAATTTAGATATTGAACTTGGTAGACAGCTTTTCTCCCAGTAATTCGTTTGTGCCCAGTTATGTCCTGGATTCTGTATTATATGGTTTCTGTACCAAATCAGTATATAGCTTCTTTGTTTTTTAGCTTTCTTCAATATTTTAGTATTCAATTTCAACCTAAGAAGTCAACTATAAGTAAGAACAGTGCTGGCATTGGATTTAGCCTGAGTAGTAAAGCACACATTCTCCCTTGGTCCCCTTGCAGGGTGCGGTATATCCTGAATGTCACTCGAGAGATAGATAACTTCTTCCCAGGAGTCTTTGAGTATCATAACATCCGAGTATATGATGAAGAAGCAACAGATCTACTGGCTTACTGGAATGACACTTACAAATTCATCTCTAAAGCAAAGTGAGTAATGGTCCCACATACATGCTCTGACCCATGTACCCCCTGCACCACACATGACTGGGTCCTGCGAGCTATAGACAGCTTACTGTCTGTACTCTGGAGAAGGAATTAAACAAAAAAAGGAGACTGAGGTTTCTTCATCCTGGGGAGAATTTGACCGGTGATTCCATACTCTCTGTAAGTAGATGAATCCCCTGGACGAAGATAATCTCCTGTTGACTATTCGTTCCCACTGATCCCGAGATGAGGTAGGGCAAATGGAAGATGCTGCAAATGCAGTAGGAGTAAGAGAAGGAAGATGTTCTGAAGGAAGGTCTGAGTTGCCAAAAGAGATGTGGGAAAGCTAGAGAACAGAGATGACTCCAGGTGGGTGGGATACTGAGTCCTCCTTTCTGAAAACTAGAAGAAAAACTTAGTCTTGGAACTCCTTTTTCATTCTTCTCCTTTACCCTTATGGGGCACTGAACAGTGAAATTTTCCTCTGGCCGTTCTGTTCATGTCATCTTTAAATTAATTGGTCCTTTTAGTGAAACTAATAGTATTAATGTAATAGTGTTAATTAGTATTAGTATGTCAACGCTGTTTTGTTTTGTTTTTTTAAGTCCCTGGGGATTTCCTTGCCAATCCTATATATTCCTTCAATAGATGGAACCATAAATGAGCATGTTGGCCATGCTGCCCCTTTGATGGGACCACGTTCAAATCATCCCTGATAGATGAGAAGCGCTTCTCATTTTTAAAGTCCTCCTACAGTGGTGATTCCATGTCTTTCTGCAGAACCTCCATAGTCAAGAAGTTCTTCCTCTTAGTTACCTTGAATCCTCCTGCACTAGCTTTGAACCCATACGCTCAGTCCCTAGCTAGCACCTGGAAGAGTGTTTTATAGTCTTGAAGCCTATTACTAAATGGTTCTCAGTAATACCACTCATGGCATGCTTACTATGTGCCAGGTACTTTACACTTTATCCTCTCATGTAATATTTTCCAGAACCCAGAGAGACATATACCATCATCCTTTTGTATAGATGGGGACAGACTATGGAGACGAGGTTCAGAGAAGTTAGGGAACAAGTGGTGAAGATAGGACTTGAACCTAAGATCATGTCTTATTTCCGAGTCCATCCAGTATTTAGGAATAGACTAGTTCCTTAAGGAAGGGAGACTGGAAAAGACTGAGCAAGTGGTGAGGATCACATCCAAAGAGGCTAGAGTTCAGGTGAGGCCCCAGTCCCAGTGAAAGGAAAGGCCAGTTTCAGCCCTGAGGTGAGATATGTGAGGCGTGTGGGGTACATGTGAGTGGGCAGTCGGGCTCCTGCTTGGCCTCATGCAAGTGTAGGTCAGCGTCTGAGAGGGACCACCTCCTTAAATGGCACCCCAGGCACCTCATGTGTTTCCTCCTGATCAGGGCCCTGAATTCCAGACTCGACCTACAGATGGGTGGGTTTAGGATTCCTGAAGGGATACCAGGCTTAATCTAGACAACCTAGCATGGGAAAGGGCCAGAGGGGTTGAGGGTGCGTGGCTGAAACTGAAAACGAAATCGGATTTTCCAAACTGACTTCAGATCCTTCAGTATGTGAGTTAGAAGCCATCCAGTGAAAAAGCCCCATTCAAAATGAAGAAATGCTTTTATGGGGGTGGATTTCATAACTGTATGGTTCTTAAAATTGTCCAACTTTGAGCACCTTCCATGCCTGCAGGTATAGACCTGAAATTTGAAGTCGGAGCTTGATGGGGAAATATAGAGCACATGTCTGAACTTATATCTGAGGCACTCTGCCCTGTAGTCTAAATGAAAACCCTGTGGTGCCATAAACAAAATGAAAATGTCCTAGTCATTTGTAATCAGTAAGCACACAGAGACGCACACCTGCACCAACCTAAAGACTCCAGAATTTCATATCTAAATCATGGGTAGGAAGTTAATCTTACCTTCCTTTGAGACTGTTTTGGTTATTGCAGATCATTCTCTGAATTCCTATCACTTATCTGGCACATAACCTCATTCCTATCATTTTGGCACATAACCTCATGCCTTCCTTGCATTGTACTTAACTCTTTCGTGTGTGTCTGTCTCCAGCAGAAGTGTTATAAGCCTCCGGAAGGAAGCTTGTTTACTGTAATACAGTGAGTGAGTGAATGAGTAGGTTTTCCCTATTAGGCTGATGTACATTTTTTTTTTTAATTTATTAGAATAGCCACATGGGAAGGATTTTTAGCCCAGATATACTAGTGAAAAGAGTAACCGTTCTTTTTTCCAGATTTTGAGATATTTCTGCTTCCAGCCGACGACCTAACAGCAGATCCATAAGTTCATTCATACATTTAGTAAATATTTGAAGGCTTACTTTGTGCCAGACACTGTGTTATTAGCAGAGTTAGCATAGCAGGACTGCGTAATGTTCATATCCAAAGTAATATCTGGCATCTTGAGACCACACGGTTTTGTTTGTTTTTTTACAGTTACTTTATGGTAACTTTGCTTTCTCTTTCTTCTGCCCCATTAAAACAACAACAGGTAGTGATTCATTCCGTCCTCCTCACTGAGAAAGCCATGTGGTGCATCACATGGTCCCATCCAACTCCACAGATTGTCTAGCCAGTCCCCAGACAGAACATGGTGGCGGTGTTGTGAAAAGTGATAGCAAGGGCTACATCTGAGTAAAGAGGAGAGTTCGTTTCATTTGGTTTGTACTCTTCTCCAGGGACAGAACCCTTACTGGAACTTGAACTGGAAGCAACTCAGAACATTTGGATAAAGCAGATGAATCACCATCACACTTGTAACTCAAGGGTGCGCCAGCCTTAAAACATGCCCCTGGAACTGTAAAGGCACTAGCCTCCAGACACGCAAAATGGGGTCCCGTCTCTAACCTGAAAATTCTCCCCTTCACACTCATTGCATTTACCATTTTACATTCTAATTATCTCTTTCTCCCCCTGAACCCTACCATTTAGGGAACATTTACTTTTCTTTGCCTCCCAGTACTTTGCACATTGTCTTACATACAGTGATTATCTGGTAAATGTTTGCTGAAGGAATTTAAAAAGATTAACACCAACACTGAATATTGTTTGAGTACGCCAGGGTTGCCTACCCTCCCTGCACATTTGACGATAGATAATATATAAGTACCCTAAGGTGGGATGGTTTGCAAGAAAATGGAAGGGCGAGAGGAGACCTGGGCACATTTAGAACCTAACTTTTTTTTTTTTTTTTTTTTTTTTTTAAGATTTTATTTATTTATTTTGACAGAGAGAAATCACAAGTAGATGGAGAGGCAGGAGAGAGAGAGAGGGAAGCAGGCTCCCTGCCAAGCAGAGAGCCCGATGCGGGGCTCGATCCCAGGACCCTGAGATCATGACCTGAGCCAAAGGCAGCAGCTTAACCCACTGAGCCACCCAGGCGCCCCTAGAACCTAACTTTTAAAATGTACTCACTCTTGTGCTTTTTCTTCCTTATCTCAATCCCTCAATGTAGGAAACATGGATCTAAATGCCTTGTGCACTGCAAAATGGGGGTGAGTCGCTCAGCCTCCACTGTGATTGCCTATGCAATGAAGGAATATGGCTGGAATCTGGACCGGGCCTATGACTACGTGAAGGAAAGGCGAACAGTGACCAAGCCCAACCCCAGCTTCATGAGACAACTGGAAGAGTACCAGGGGATCTTGCTGGCAAGGTGAGTCCCTTCAGTGACTTTCCCAGATTTTCTCTGCATTATGCTCCCTGGGGCAAGATAAAATGTCCTTCCCTGCAGCTAGCTCTCAGCCTAATTTGGATGTGTGAACATTTGGAAGTTGAAACCTCTGTCAGTCCAGTTTTTTCAAAAATAAGTGCAGGCATTTAAGAATAGTATGGAAGAACAAGCATTTAAACTAAAGACATTAAACTAAAAGGTGGAAATACTGTTTTCTTACTTTAATTCTCAAGTAGGTACTGATTATCAGAAACATTTCCCAACATCTTCTAAGGCCAGACACTGCTGCCTTATCAAAATGGATACTTACTGCTCCCAAAGTAATGCTAAACATAGATGAAGTTCTTAGAAATTTTTTTAATCCCATTCTTCAAAAGAAAAAAAAAGTTTAAGTACTGGGTGCTGTTTTAGTCATTATTTTTTATCAGTTCTTGGTTTCAGTGAGCCTTCTCCAAAATTTTGGTCATGTGAAAAATCAAATCTGGGCTATGAAGGCACTTCCTGAAAATAACTCTCTTCTTCTCCTTTTAAAAATCTTTTAATCTGGATACACACACACACACACACATATATATATATATGCTTTACAGAAATGCAGAGAACACAGAAAAGTCATTTATAAATTCAGTACCCACAGACAGTATTCAACATTATCTTTCATGTTTCTCCAGGTCTGACTCTTACCATATATATTGATGGTTATTTTCTCACAAAAGCTATTGTTCAGCCCACCTCTTCACCTAGTAACTGGTCTTCCTTTTTTTTTTTTTTAACTATAGCAATGTATATTGAACAGTTACACTGCAGTTAGCCCTCACTTAACCATCCTTCCCCCCGCCCCCACCCAGCTTTACTGAGATAGAATTGTCATATAACATTGTGTAAATTGAAGGTGTCCAGTGTGTTGATTTGATGCATTTATCTATTGCAGATGATTATCACCACGGCATTAGCTAATGCCTCCATTCCTTCACACGCTGTTAGTTTTTTCATGGTGAAAATATTCAGGATCTCTCTTAGCAACATTCAAGTACATGATATAATATTATGAACTATAATCTCCATCTTCCATTAGATCCCAGAACTTACTAATCTTATAACTAGAAGTTTATACCCTTTGACCAACATCTCCCCATTTCCCCCATCCTCTAGTAACCACCACTTTATTCTCTATGTCTCTGAGTGTGGCTTTTTTAGATTACACATATAAGTGATACCATTCAGTATTTTTCTTTCTCTGTCTACCCAATACTAGATCTTGAACATCTTTCTGTATCAATAAGAACTACTCATTTCAGCATAATATAATATAATATAATATAACCTTGGTAATTGGTTATAAAATGAGTAATTAATTGTTTATTATTTTACCTTGGTGGTGGTGAAAGCCACTTTCAACTGCTCTCAAGGAAAGAGATTTGCATATTAAACTGGGTTTAAGGGTCAGTTTCCTGAGATACCAGATGCTGAAGTTCTGTGGAGTCTAGATTTTGCTTTGATTTTTTTCATGTGTGCATGTTCTAGGTGGTTTTGTTCAGATGAAGGCACAGCTGCCTAGAAGTGGTTGGGGCTGGTGCCAGAGTTTGACTCCAGTGAGTCTTATGACTTGGTCTTGACTCTTGAATCTGGGCTGTGTTTCCCCTGAACAAAATGTTAAATAGCCTTCCAGCCTATCCAGGCAGAGGCAGAGGGACCACCCTCCCACCCCCAAAGTCTGAGGAAAATGTGGCCACAGCATAGCATTATGGTTTCCACTAAAAAAAAAAAAAAAAAAAAAAAAAAGCCCTCCCGTTTACTCAGTACTTGGCATGATTTCATCTGAGCCATTCTTTCAGGAGGCAGGGAGGATACTCACTCAAGTCTCCCGCACTGAGAAAGAATTTAGAGGTCTTTGGGGCCAGATTTTGATGACATTTTTAGATTAGATCAGAAGGTAGGACACGGCGGTTCTTTTTGGCACAAGAAAGAGGCATGTGAGGGTCGGATGAGACATAAATATTGTATGTTCCCAGGCACACACATGACGGATGTTAGGCAGTATCCTCACGTGACCCATTGAGAGCAAGGATACTATGTGTCCTGCCAATTTCAGTATTTATTCTGGAATCTCAGGCTACTGCAAGCTGTTGGTTTGGGTTTTTTTAGAGTATGTGGTTTTTCTTAGATGTTAAAGGAACTTCAGAAAAATCGTAGATGAGAATAAGAAGGGCAGCATAACCCACAAATCACGCTGCCTCTTCCTTTCCCTTTTGGTTCTATCCTGCCTTCCTGGGCTTGATTCATGGAGGGAGGAGCAAGCCCTGGGGAATGAGAAAAACCACAGAATTGGAGTCAATAGATCTGGTTTCCATCTCTGGTTCATCCTCTTGCTGCAACTTTGAGGAGTTACTTCACAGTTCTGATCCTTACCTGACCCCATTTGTAATTTGAAAATCAAGAGCCCTAGGTCACACTGAAACTGGTAATATACTGTATGTTAACTAAATTGAATTTAAATTTTAAAAAGATTTTTAAAGAACCCTATGTCACAGGGTTATTTTAAATAAAAATGTGTATAAATAAATGTATACTACAAGGGCACCTGGCTGGCTCAGTCAGAGGAACCTGCATATACCTCTTGATCCTCAGGATTATAAAAAAACAGTGAACACTGTATACTGGTAAGGGTTATTCTGATGTGGTTCTCATCATCTTCTTTCTCCAGGGCCACCCAGAAACACACACATGCATGTGCCACCTATTCCCTCCTCCTTCCTCCAACCACTGCCTTCCACCACCCTCGGGCACACTAACTCCATTAGAAACTAGAATAGGAAGTGGTCCTGGAATTTCCTGTACTGTGTTTTTCCTGGATGTTAAGAACTAGAATCTAGTGCTAGGGATATTGCTTAGGCTGCTTTCAAGTGCAAGTAATAGAATACCTCCATTGATCGGGATCTCAGCAAGAAACAGCATACTTGGATTAGGATGATTTGAGGAGGGCTTTACAAAGATGTGGGATTGTAGTAGAATCAAGGAACTTGTATCAGCAAGAGCTGTTCGCTAATAGCTGCAAGGTCCAGAGGGAGCCAGCTCCTAGAGCCTAGAAGGAGATTCCAGGAGAAAGAGCCCACTTCAGAGAGGAGAAATAACCTTCAGTCAAGGAATGCAGTCAGCCTGAAGTGACCCTGTGGGGAGAAAGCTAGGGGAAGAAGTGGCCTGCCTTTACACTCCTCCCTCCAGACTGTCTCCTCCCGGGGCTCCCATGAAACAGTGAATACCCAAATCAAATCAAGTCTCTGCCAGTTAGGAGAAAGAGTGGGAGTGCCTGCTGTGTATACAATCATTAGGGTCTGCAGTCTCCGATGTTTTCGTTTTAAGAAACAGACTTATAGGCTATTGCCAAACTAGCTGCCAAGTGGACTGGGCCCAGCAGATTCTTGCCCAGCCCTAGAGCACTACTCCAGGGTCTGCCTGCTCAGAAAAGCAAAAACAGAGAAGCCCCAGACTTCTGGAACTGTCGGAAGCTCTACAGCTTAGGTAACCAGGAGAAGAAAGTCCTTAGAAAAATCCCACTCATTCTGTTTGCAAAGAAATCCATTTCCTGTGGAGGTACTTCGGTCTTGTATGCCAGGAACCATGTGCTGGTTCTCCCAAAAAGATAGAGCCTAATCCTAGCACTCTTTAGCCCCCATGGTTGTCTAGTGGCACTGGGTACTTAACTTGAGGTGGCAGCCCTCTGAGGGTATTAGCTTGGGGCTTTGACGTCTTGGTAGAATAGGAGTCTACCAAAGTGATACCAGGCCTCTGTAAGTGATTTATGAATTGGTTACAGTCTCTTTTTTTTTTTTTTTTAAGATTTATTTATTTATTTGACAGACAGATCACAAGTAGGCAGAGAGGCAAGCAGAGAGAGAGTAGGGGAAGCAGGCTCCCTGCTGAGCAGAGAGCCCAATGTGGGGCTCGATCCCAGGACCCTGAGATCATGACCCGAGCCAAAAGCAGAGGCTTTAACCCCCTGAGCCACCCAGGCGCCCCTGGTTACAGCCACTTAATCAGAATGCAAGGCTGTGGGCCAAATAGTGACCACCTGTCTGAAATGCAAGGGCCTTTTTCATAGTTCAGTATGTCTTTAAGAGCCCAGGGAAGGCTAATATTTAATATAACCCTTAGGGCCTAAAAGGAGGGTACCATAAACCCACTGATACTATTCATATCTAATTTTATTTTTTATGTTTTTATAGCTGGGGGTGGGAGTGAGATAGGAAGAGGGGGTGTGTGTTTGTGTGTGTGTGTGTGTGTGTGTGTGTGTGTGTGTGTGTGTGTTGAAACCCTCCATTAAACTCCCAACAGCCATGTTTGTTATTCTGTTCTCTGATCATGCAGGTATCTGGCAGATTTTTGTTCCATTAGACAAGTTCAGATTTCAGGCGTTGGCAAGCTGGACCATGTGTCTGTGATACTAGGTTCCAATGTACAAGGGGCAGAGAAGAAACACTGGGTGGTATCAGTTTTGATTCTTTGCACACCCCTGTCCCTAGGGCCAGAGGAGTCAGAGGTGTCTGTTACACTCCCCTGCTTTGCTGGTGGAGACATCCAAGTCTGGTTCACTGGTATACAGTGGTCAACCAGCAGGAGGGAACCTGATAATGAATCCGCATCGTAATTGAGATTAATGGCTCTTCATTGAAATAATTTTAAAGCCCATAGGGACCATGGACAACATGTGATATTTTGGATATTTTGATATTTTGGAAGGTTCTTGGGATGCTCAGTTGTTGCTTTTTCTTTCTTCTCCTTTCTTCCAGCTGTCTAATGTCCTAAGACATAGTAGTGTAAGCAGTCTGATTTTACTATATAACTGATACTCCATTTTTAGCAGTACTTTCCTCTATGTAACTTTCTCAGACAAAGGTGGTGCCTTACCAAGCATGTAACAAGGAGAAAGAAAGCAAATTGGAGGCAGGATGGGATATCATGTGTCATTTAGATTTCCTTCTTGTTCATTTATGAAGTAAAAGGCCAATATCAGGTCTGAGTTCGCTCAAGGGAGGAAAGAACCTGAGACGACTTTGGATCACCCAGGCCACAAACCAACTCTGAAATTCTTTTTGGCAACTTGTTTACTTGATGCCTACCTGAAATAGGGGGAGGGAGTCAGTTGACTTTAAACATTAACAGTTTATTTATTTTTTTTTTTTAAAGATTTTTTTTTTTTTTAAAGATTTTATTTATTTATTTGACAGAGAGAGATCCCAGGAGACAGAGAGGCAGGCAGAGAGAGAGAGGGTGGAAGCAGGCTCCCCGCTGAGCAGAGAGCCCGATGCGGGACTCGATCCCAGGACCCTGAGATCATGACCCGAGCCGAAGGCAGCGGCCCAACCCACTGAGCCACCCAGGCGCCCTAAACATTAACAGTTTAAAATAATAAATATGATCCAGTGTCTTACATCCATCCCTGACAGAGCATCAGGCTAAACTGACGTGGGGAAAAGCCGCCCTGGAAAACAGTTTGGTGTTAGTGGGTAAAATTGATGATGTACATGTACCCTGTGACCCACCTTTTCCACTCCTGTATATAACATCTTTTAGAGACCAGAGTATCCACCAAGTGCAAGAATGTCCTTGGCAGTGCTGTTCATCATAGCCAGGCCTGTTCATCAACAGGATGGGTAAATAAACTGTGGTATATTCATCACACTCTGAATTACAGCTGCACATATTGATGAATCTTTAAAACAGTGTAGGCAAAAGGCAGTTGTAGACAAATATATACATAGAGTATGATTTTATTTATATAAGTTCACAACATGCAAAACCAAACAGTATATTAAGAACAAAATGGTGATGACGTTATGAAGAAAGAAGATGATAAGCACAAAATTTAGGACAGAGTTTACTAAAACCTCTGATTTAGGAGGAGGGAGAGGGAGAGCAGGAAGGGGCACCTGGAGAAGCAGTGCGTCCGAGGTCCAAGGCCACAGTAATGAGTGTCTTGATTCTATGGACGAGCTAGCTGCCTACCCCTCTCCCTTGTGCCACTCTGGCTGCAAAAACGAAAGAGGCAACAGAATCAGACCTGTCTTTATTTTTTTTATTTTTTTTTTTTAAGATTTTTTATTTATTTATTTGACAGAGAGAAATCACAAGTAGATGAAGAGGCAGGCAGAGAGAGAGAGAGAGGGAAGCAGGCTCCCTGCTGAGCAGAGAGCCTGATGCGGGACTCGATCTCAGGACCCCGAGATCACCCCCCCAGACCTGTCTTTAGATTGGGATTTTTCTTTCTCTCTACAAGTAGGTGTCAGTTTAATTCCGAGCCCTGACCTAATATTTTCTGATGATTATCTCCCCCAGGAAGAGAAGGAAATCCCTGCTGGGCAAAGGAGCTGTAATGGCAGCCACTTCCTCTGAAACATACACTGTTGTTACCTGTTAGCATAATTTCGTTTTCATTCCCTCCTAATGGATTAGTGATTTGCAGGCAGTTTTTAAAAAATGATATTTTGGAAGGTTCTTGGGATCATGAAAAGTCCCATTTGCCTCTTGACTGGTAAGAAAAGCTGTTCTTTTACATTTTTAGAAGGGTGAGAACAGCTACTCCCTGAGATGTCTTCCCAGTCGTTTGCATCACAGGAATTGTCTTGCCTTGGGGGCTGAGAGGAGTTGGTGCAGGTCTGAACATCCTCATAATAGGTGAGGGTTAGAAACTGGAGAACACAGCCACATGTAGGTCAGGAAACAAGAGTATCTAGTTATAAAAGAAACTTTAAAGGGAAGCACGTGGCCTGGGGTTGATCACTGGGTATGGTTCAGGCCCCACCTATGCAACCATTCAGTTTGCCCCTCCCCACAGTCACTCACTCGTTTGGGATGTGTGATATGTTGTCTCCTCCTAGGGGTGGCTGGAGTTCATGCAGCTTGGAAAGGGTGAAAACTCTACCTTCCTCCCAGCTATTGATTATAGCTTGTCTTCATAAACAGAATGACCTGTTCCCTACCCGGAAAAGTGCCCTTCTGCCGAGCAGGCCTGAGTCAGAGAGAGCCCCACCCAAACAGTAGACAGACAAGGGGGAGCTGAGAGCAGGTGCAGAGTTTGAGAACAAACAGGGGTTCACATTAGTGCAGGCACATGACTCGGCAGAGATTCACAGGCAGGCGTGGCCCTGAGCCTGCGGTAAATTGTTTTGGGCCATTTTCCATTACACTCTGCAGTTAGGTGATTCTTCATCAGCTTGTGAGTCGTGGAAACCACACCCCTAAGTGCCACATCTAGGGACCTGTTTCCTGGGTACCTGATCTGACCAGCCACAGGGCCACATTTTTCTTTTTTGGCTAGGGCTTTGGGAAATGTACTCCCTTGTTACATGGTTTGAAATGAAATCTCATCCCATCAGAACTTTTCTCCATGGGCGCCTGGGTGGCTCAGTGGGTTAAATATCTGCCTTCAGCTCAGATCATGATCTCAGGGTCCTAGGATTAAGGCCTGCATTGGGCTCCCTGCTCAGTGGGGAGCCTGCTTCTTCCTCTCTCCCTTGCTTGTGCTCTATTTCTCACTATCTCTGTCTCTCAAATAAATGAATGAAATCTTTAAAAAAATAATAATAATAAAGAAAGAATCTCTACAATTCACATTCCTACCAGCTATGTATGAGAAAACTTGTTAGACCATGCCATCATCAATACCAGCTGCTAGCAACCATTTTAAAGCTCTCATCAGTCTGATAGGTAGAAAAAATCAGATCTCATATTTGTTTTTATTGTTGTTTGCTTTGTTTTTGCTTTTTGCTCTTAGTTAAATTGAGCATCTTTACAAATGTTTATTGCCTACTTCTTGCATTGGGTATTACCAAGCATTAGGCAGGGTGTTGACTGATTTCACAAACCCCACAATAAGGCATTTCCTGTGTGTGTCCTCCACAGCAAACAGCGACATAACAAGCTCTGGAGATCTCATTCAGATAGCGACCTCTCAGACCACCATGAACCCATCTGCAAACCAGGGCTAGAACTCAACAAGAAGGAGATCACCACCTCAGCAGACCAGATTGCCGAGGTGAAGACCATAGAGAATCACCCACCCATACCTCCCGTCTTTGTGGAACATGTCGTCCCACAAGATGAAAATCAGAAGGGCCTATGTACCAAAGAAAGAATGATCTGCTTGGAGTTTACTTCTAGGGAATTTCATGCTGGACAGATTGAAGATGAATTAAACCTAAATGACATCAATGGATGCTCAACAGGGTGTTGTCTCAATGAATCAAAATTCCCTCTTGACAACTGCCATGCATCCAA
Source organism: Mustela nivalis (assembly GCF_964662115.1). Lineage (NCBI taxonomy): Eukaryota > Metazoa > Chordata > Mammalia > Carnivora > Mustelidae > Mustela > Mustela nivalis. The sequence continues at coordinate 20,001,265 of NC_139036.1, forward strand.
AGCCTTAATCCAACCTGGACAGGCCCCAGAAATTGCCAACAAGTTCTCAGACTTAACGGTAGAAGATCTGGAGACAGATGCCCTGAAAGCAGATGTGAACGTGCACTTACTGCCTCTGGAAGAATTAACATCTCGCCTAAAGGACATTCCCATGTCCCCTGATCCTGAATCACCGAGCCCCCAACCCAGTTGCCAGGCTGAAGTCTCAGATTTCAGTACGGATCGCATTGATTTTTTTAGCGCCCTGGAAAAGTTTGTAGAGCTTTCCCAAGAAACCCGGTCCCGATCTTTTTCCCACTCAAGGATGGAAGAACTGGGTGGAGGAAGGAGTGAGAGCTGTCGACTGTCAGTGATGGAAGTAGCCCCTTCCGAAGGGACAGCTGATGACCAGAGAAGCAGCTCTTTGAGTAATACCCCCCATGCATCTGAAGAATCTTCAATAGATGAAGAACAGTCAAAGGTAAAAGCTCTTTATAGTGGTCCTCTAGCTAATGAAGTTCATTTGGAAGACAAAGTATTTGGGATTCTGCTGTGTTCATTTTATTTTCGACTTGCTAAAGATTTAGGAAGGCAGTATGGGAGAGACTGTGGCTAAGACTTTCCTTGAAAACTTAAGGTTTAAAAATTTTTAAATCCATTGCATTTTGAAGAATTTATCTTTCTATTTGGTGTCTTTGGAAGCACTTCTGAGAGGGGATTTGGGGGAGGTGGGGCAGATTAGCCAAAACAAATGTCCTGCCTGAACAAGGAGAGGTCCCCTCCCTGGACCTCTGTGATTCAAATCCGCTCTTACCAATAATGAAGTGCCTGGGAGTGACACACTGCCTGAGTAAGACCTGTATCTCTCTGAGGAGATGGGATTTGTTTGGGAAATTCTGTCTCAGAAAATTCAAAGACTAGACATGTGTAAATGGTTGTCAGGGTAGCAACCCATGCTGAGTTCTTGCTATTAATAATGTTTCTGGATTGGTCCTCATCTCAGACCCCATGGTATCCAAGACTTAAGGGATAGTTTTGGGAAATGATTGAGGGCAGACAGACTGAAGATTCTTCTCTGTGGCATATGAGCTCTTAGGAGCCATTTCAGACCAGGGAAAGAACTGTGTATCATCAATTCTAAGACTCACTCTTATTCTCATTTTGATATTTCTGAAATCAGGATGCATCTTAAAAACAATGGTATCTTAGATCAGTATAATATAGTAGTTTGGGAAGTAAATGGTGACAGATTTACTTAATGATTTCAGTGTAGGTGACTACATTTTTGCATTTCCTGTTACTTGTCTGGTTATATTTACCACCTTGTCCATGACTTATCTTTTCTAACTACCCTAGGGCAGTCATTGCCTCTGCCTCCATCTTTTCTCCCCAAAGGTTATGTCTTTGCTTCATTTTAACTGGGAAATCAGAATGCTTGGACCAGTGGGTATAGCAGCTCTGACAGAAATAGCTTTTCTGCAAAGTCCCTCGTCATATGAGCACTCTCTCCACAGCCTATGCACACATAGGCTGGGCGGGCTGGGCTTCTCTCCCAGTCTTGGCTAGTTTACTTCTGCCTGATGTCCCAGCAGATTTCTCTTAAAGGTGTAACTGACCTTGTTGGTTTGTATTAGCTCTGACTTTCTTTTGAAGGAGAAAGATCAGAACAATTCCTAGGGAAATGTTACACTTTGAAGGCTTATAAAAATGTTAAAATAGGGGCATCTGCGGGGCTCAGTCAGTTAAGTGTCTGCCTTAGGCTCAGGTTATGATCTCAGGGTCCTGGGAATCCCAGCTCAGCAGGGAGTCTGCTTCTCTCTCTCGACCCCTGTCCCTCCCCTCTGCTTGTACTCTCTGTCTCTCTAAATAAACAAATAAAATCTAAATAAGTAAATAAATGAATAAAATATTAAAGTAGATTGATGGTTGTCAAATGCCACTTTAAGAGATATCCAAAAGCCGGAGTGCCTGGGTGGCTCGGCTCAGTGGGTTAAAGCCTCTGCCTTCGGCAGGTCATGATCTCAGGGTCCTGGGATCAAGCCCCACATGGGGCTCTCTGCTCAGCAGGGACCCTGCTTTCTCCCCTCTCTCTCTCTGCCTGCTTGTGATGTCTGTCTGTCAAATAAATAAATAAAATCTTTAAAAAAAAAAAAGAGAGAGAGAGAGATCCAAAAGCTATTTTCAGATTTTGAAATTCTTATCTTTTTTTTTTTTTTAACAATAGGACTTTGTTTTATATTGGCTAATTTTCTTTTGCCTCGTCCTAAACACATCTAGGAATTTGTAACTGGTAGAACAGTAATACGTCAGAGAGTCACAGTTTCTAAGTTTGCTTAGGCATGTGGCTCCATAAGCCAAGTAAACCTTTTTCAGAAGGAGCCATATGAAATTTGGAAATCGTGTGATCAGGTACAGAGTGCCCTCACATGCTGGAATGCTACTGCCAAGAGATGCCAAGAGTGGGAGGGTAAGGATGAAAGCTGGCAGGACAGAGGAGAGAAGAGAGCAGTGAGTCTCCAAATCCGACATCAGATGATAACCTCATTCATCTTGCCCTAACACTGGGCATATTTAAGGTGGTCACTAAGTCCTTGAATGGCACTCTTCCCCTTGAACTAGGTTAGAATCAAACTTGGAGTTGATAGGCCAGAGAAAAAAATCTCATCTACCCCAGTATAGCCCAAATCCTGAAGGCTAATGGTCTTAGGAAAGTAAGGATTGGGGCACCTGGGTGGCTCATTTGGTTGGGTGTCTGTCTTCTGCTCAGGTCCTGAGATCAAGCCCTGCATCCCACTCCTTGCTCAGTGGGAAGTTTGCTTCTCCCTCTGCCCCTCTTCGTCCCTATTTTCCTGTGTGCACACTCTCTCTCTCTAACAAATAAAATCTTTAAAATTTTTTTTAAAGATTTTATTTATTTGTCAGAGAGAGAGAGGGAGAGAGAGCAAGCACAGGCAGGCAGAGGCAGAGGGAGAAGCACTCTCCCCGCAGAGCAAGGAGCCCGATGTGGGACTCGATCCCAGGATGCTGGGATCATGACCTGAGCCAAAGGCAGCTGCTTAACCAACTGAGCCACCCAGGCGTCCCTAAAATCTTAAATTTAAAAAAAAAAAAGAGAGAGAGAGAGAGAATTATAGGAACCTCCAAGACTATCCACTATGCATTTTTGGAGCAAGATACTGGGTTGGAATTCTGTTTTGAGTAAAGAGAACAAAAGTTTAGTAGACAATGATACAAGCTGTAACAAATTTTGTATGTCTTCCTTTGATGAATCTGGTTTGTTTTTTTTTTTTCCTTTTGTGACAACACAGATGGACGAAGGACAGTCCCAGGCACTCGATGATTTGTGTCCTCATAGCCAGAAGGTTCTCCCAGATTAGAAGATTAGTAAACAAAACATCTGGCATTTTTAATTAGACCATGGTTTGCCATAACTGTCTCACTGTTTTCTCCCTAGGCAATCTCAGAACTGGTCAGCCCAGACATCTTCATGCAATCTCACTCAGAAAATGCAATTTCAGTCAAAGAAATCGTTACTGAGATTGAATCCATCAGTCAAGGAGTCGGACAGATTCAACTGAAAGGAGACATCCTGACTAACCCATGCCATACGCCAAAGAAGCATACTGTCCATGAGCTGCCCCTTGAGAGAGCCCAGGCCCTGGAGAACAAACCTGGAAATCTGGAGCAAAGTGAGGGTTCCTACACAGCCCAGCCTGAACTAGCCAAAGACTCAGGGAAGTGGGACCTAGAAGGCTGCCTAACCACACACTCATCAACTGCAGAGCTGGAAGATGAGGAACCAGCTGAGGAGGAACAAGAACTTTGGGGCCCTGGAATGCACCCAGGTGCCAAGTGGTACCCTGGGTCTGTGAGGCGAGCCACCTTGGAGTTTGAAGAGCGCTTGCGACAGGAGCAAGAGCACCATGGTGCCGCGCCTGGTTGTGCCTCATTGTCCATTCGCAAGAATTCCAAGAATGATTTCTCTGTGGCAGACCTAGCACCAAAAGGGAAGAGTGATGAAGCTAGCCTTGAACTTTGTTTTGTCCCCAAGGAACCAGAGATTAACAAGGGCAAAGGGAAGTGCAGTGGGTCCGAAGCTGGCTCACTACTCCAGTCTGAGCAAGTAGCCATTGGTCCAGCACCTGAGCTGCTGCCGTTTCAAGAGCGCCCAGGGTCAGACACTAGAACAAAGCAGGAAGGAGTCCTGAAGGAGCAGAGGACTGTGGTTTCGTGCCAGGGCTCTGAGACACAGGCAGCCCCTCTCTCACTTCCCAAGAAGGTGGAAATCATTGAGTATCCCCACGCGGTTCCATCCCCCAATCACCCTGGGCCAGGGGGTGAAAGAGCCACCAGCATAAAGAGTGGAGAGCAGGGACTGAGGAAAGCAAAAGTAGAGGACTCCGTCCCCATCCTCTGTGCACTGGATGAAAATCTGAACAGGACTCTGGGCCCCACCCAGGCTCCTCTGCACCCCAACGTGCTACCTCTGCCTCATTCTTCCCCTCCTGAGCACGACAGTCCCACTGACCTGACCTCCACCCTGAGCAGCCCTGAAGCCTGGGATGACAGCCTCTCGACAGCCCGGCAAACAGGAGCACCTTTTGTCAGTCGCACAACCCATGTACCATCTGCCAACTTGGATCACGCACATCCCCAGACTGTAGTTCACCTGGAAGGCTTCACAGAGCAAAGCAGCACCACAGACAACGAGCCCTCTTCAGAGCAGGGTAGCTGGGAAGAAAGTCAGGAGGGCCCCTTTTCCAGTGGCAATGAAATGCCATACGAGGACTCCCAGTTAACTAGAGAAGACCTAAGCCAACTCGGTGACAATATTGAGGAGTTACAAGAAAAACCGGACCCACTTCCTATAGCCTGTCAACTCCCACACAGCTCTAGTGGTGACAGCATAAAGGGTCTCAGCCATAGCCCCGGTGTGGTGAAGGAGCGCACTAAAGAAATCGAGTCCCGAGCGATTTGCCAGGGAGGGCTCACCAAACCATCCCAAATGAGGCATTCAGCTTCCCTCGCCAAGTTAGGTTACTTGGACCTCTGTAAAGACTGTTTATCGGACAGAGAGCCTCTCTCCTCTGATCCCCCTCATCTCAAACTGCTTCAGCCCTTCAACAGAACGGACACAGGCATGCACGCCAGGGAGGCCCAGGAGCCCTCAGAAAACCCAGATGCCCCCCAGAACCTAGAGCCCACCAAGTATTTTATAGAACAGCTCAAAACAACAGAGTGTATCGCGCAGAGCAAGCCAGTGGAGAAGCCCATCGTACAGTATGCCAAAGAATTTGGTTACAGTCAGCAGTGTTTGCTCCCCAGGGCAGGACCCGAATTGACTAGTTCTGAAGGAGGCCTTCCTTTGCCACAACCCCAGGGACTGCCACGTTCAGGCCCGGCTCCAGGGCTGGCTGTGGCGCCCCGTCAGCAGCACGGCCGAACTCACCCCCTTAGGAGACTTAAAAAAGCAAATGATAAAAAACGGACAACCAACCCCTTCTATAATACCATGTGATTCTGAGCCTACACGTGTGACTTTCTGAAAGAAATGTTTGTAAAAGGGGCAGGTGTAATATGTAAGGAACATGCACTTTATGGGTTAATTTTATAATATTTTGGTCATTTTACTGTTCCTGGCGCATGCAGGGTTTGGGTTGGTTTTTTTCCCCCTCTGTGTATGTGTGCGTGAAAGAGAAAAAGAGAGATTGATTCAGACAGCAAGACCATTTTAGCATTTTTTTATTTTTAGAAAAATTCAAACCTCAAAAAAATACTCATTTTCAAAGAGTACCTTTATCAAAGGCAAATTGCTGTTTTTCAATCAGCTCCCACCTGCTCCTCATTTGCCCTCTGAGAAAAAGCTTGCTTGCTTGCTTGCTTGCTTGCTTGAAGAAGGAAGCAGCTGGGGAGGGTGGGGATGAAGCTGGAAATCGGAAATGCTCCCCTGGGCCTGTGTGATGATGGTTTGGGCTTCAGACCTGATGCATGGGATTGAGCTGAAGGGCCGCTGCAAGTCCACATGCTCTCAGCCTTGGGCCCACTGAGAGTTCCCAAGGTGGGCAGGTTCTGCTTTGCTCTCAAAGTGGGGGGGCCTTCCAGAAGCCACTCCTTCTGGATTCCTGAGTCCATCATTACCGAAAGGCAGGATAATGGCTGGCTTTGTAAACTTACCAAGCAAATAGGTCCCCCCGCCCCCCCGCCCCCCCACCCCCCCGCCACCCAGCACATGATTTTTAAATTAAAAGTGAACCTCAAATGAAATCTGAGAGATCTGTGTGGAGGAAAGCATATGAGGAGGAGGAGGTGTCGAGGAAAGCATAGGAGGAGGAGGAGGAGGTGAAGTCTGCAGAGGCTGCTGCCCGGTATCTTCCGGGTCAGTATCTTCCTCCACATGGGCTGTCACCCTGGCCCTCCCTGCCAGGAAATGTGCTCTGTAACATCCTTTCAACTAAAACAGAATAGGGACAAGTTTGAAAAACAGCAATTGAAAGTCAGTGTGTTCTTGTAAAATGACTATGTATGTAGGGTTTTAACACTTCCATTACTTGAATAATTCTGTGGGCCTTCTGAGTTTAATGGCCATATATTTTTCCAATTTACTTTTCTCCCTCATGCTGTTTCTCCCAGTGCTGCCCTTTTTTTAAAATTTCATAGATGATATTTGAATTGTTACATTACCTATGTATAACCTCCATTGAACGCAAAGTTTTCTTACCGATGTTATCACTGTTAACACTTGACATGGGTTGTTGTGTTTTTTTTTTTTTTTTCTGGAAGATATGTCATTTCTCTAGTTTATACACAGTATTTATGTACATAATGTCACTTTCTTACAGTGTTTTGTTGTTGATGTCGTAGGATCTTTTTGATTTAATCTTTTTAAGAAGGATAAAGCTGCAACTGGAGAAAACAGACACCACAGAAATAAAACTGATGGGTGCTGGTAGGAATCTGCAGAGTATATCGATGGTGGTTTTAATTGTTAAGATGGAGACTTCTGATCGCCAGCTGCTGCCAAATTATGTGTTAGTAACTTCCTCCTCAGAGAAACCCCTGAAGGCTCCCATTAGATCACAGTTTGACTGAAAGCTGATTTCTCTTTGAGACTGAAATCCCAGAGCGGGTTGTTTGCCAGGAGCTGAACCACAGCCAGGGAGTGTATGTGAGTGATACCGCTGCCCAGGGCGGAAGCTTCCGATGGAGTGGGCTGCAGGGTTCATGGGCAGGCAGGCCCCCCCACCAAGGGCAGGCACCCACTATTGACTCCACTTAGGATGCTTTTGCTTCGTTACTGTTGTGGAGCTCCTTGCCATTAACAAGCCTGTTTGGGCTTCTTACAGAAACCATTTAGCCTGGAATGAAATACCTTCTGCAGCTCATCAAAACTGAAGAGGTTTGCAAATTTGCTTCCTGTTTGCTTTGGTTGATGTCCACGTGGCTGAGAAGTTGACCAAGTACAGACTTGGGCTTTGGTTTTTGGCTCATCGCGGCACTGAGAGGAAAGACAGATACCCAGACTGTCAAGGGGATTGTCAGAGGCCAGAGTTTGGTGGGAAACAGATAGTGGAGTGACCTCCAGGGGACAGAAAAGGTGGCCTGAGGCCATTCATAGGTGCTCCAGGGGAGCTGTGAATCTGGGTGCTGTGTGGAAGTTGGTCAGGTCTCACTTCGCTGCCAGGTGGTGGATTGGGCAGAAATCTCCTGCTCTAAGTGTCTTTATGATGTAGTAATTATATGTACCTGTGCTGTCTTTAAATAGTTTTTCCTTGAATGTTCGAATGTATCCTCCACACACACGGCTTTGTGGTTCCTGGATGTTTAATGTGTTGTCAAGTGTTTTTGTTAGATGATGTGTACCAGTGTGAGGAGGCTTGCAAGACAGGGTTATGAATTTTCAGGGCTCAGCCTGCTAAACAGCCCTGCCTTGTTGAGCCAGTTCCACCACCGCCAATACAAGAGGGAAAGGACAGGAAATTGTGACCGGGGCAGGGAGAGAAGGATTTGCACTGAGGTGAAGAAAGTGGTGTCCCCTCATTAACCATTTGAAATGGTGACATCCCTCACATAGAGGATTATAAGCAGGATGGACAGTATTACACTGTGCTCTCTCCTCCCCTGCAGCGGTGGTTAGTGCTCACCATCCCTGCATTAAGTAACAGCAGCGGTGGGGAGATCTTCTAATGCTGTGAAGAAAACTTTTTTTAAAGAAAAAGGAAATAGTCTTGCTCTCGCTTCCTTCTTTTAAGTAACATTCTTGGTCATCGTTTAATTTACCTGCCTCAAGAAACATCCTCCATTCAGGGTCTGTAATTCACCCATGCTGTGGGGTTTTTGCCAGCCTCTCAAACCCCCCACAACTGAGGGTTCTTGTGTTATTTGCATAGCTGAGCAATGCCCAGGGGAAGCACATGATGAGCCATCAAGGACTTCTCAGACTTTCTTGTCCTCAGACTTTTTGATAATCTCAGGTGGCCTATTTCCCTTTTCTGTTCATGGAAAGCTCAGACCCAGAACAGCAGGTCTGGTGGTTTGACAGAGCTGAGTAGGAAAAGTCTTGACCTCTTGCTCAGTGCCTCTCTTTATTTTGAAAACCACCGTAGTCTGACTCTCAGTTACCCTGGAGGAGAGAGAGTGAGAGAGAGTGTGTGTGTGCATACACAGATACACGCACACCTGTGCAAAAATACTTTAAAAAGTAATGTTTTGGTGCATGGGGTAGAAGCCCCAGGAGCACGCAACTTTTGAGCTATAATCTGGAGGGTTACCTGGTGAATAGGAAGGAGAGAGACTTCAACCCTTTCTTGATTTTAGAAACACTTAGGAGTAGTATATACTATAGTAGACCTGTAGTACTGTATTATAGTAATAATCATCTCTCCTCATTTTGGTTGCCTTTCAGAGTCTTAATGTTTGGGATCATTCTTAGCACCCTAGCTTCTTCAGGCTCTTGAGGTAGCATTTTCCTGGTTCTGTACCTGTATCCCACCCCTATCTCATCTGGGGAACTACAAAGAGCTCCAAGGACAGCCTTGAGAATGAAAGCCCAGGCTCTGAGGTCCCCTCTTGATCAAGGGCCCCAAACAGAGACTTTTGGATAGACCTGAAGTTTCTCAGACATAGCCACTCACGAAAATCTTCATCTATTCCATCTGAGGATTTCAGTTTTAAAGTGATCTAGGCATGTTTGGTAGAGAAGTTTCTGTGGGAGTCTTTTTCTTTTACGAAAGCATTATGCAAAGAGGGTCACTTTTTAAGGGCATTTTAAAACTTTTAAATAAAGCCATTCTTTGGCTCTTTTTGACAACTATTTGTGGATACTTTGTTTACATTGTGATAATTAAAACACACATCCTCTTGACAGCCGCTCCTCCCTTCCTCCAGGCACGCGGCCCTGGCTGTCCTGAGTCCTCTCACAGAGCAAGGCCTCTGTGGTCAGCCCTGACTCACAGGGGACTTGGGCGGATGGACCCAGAGCTGACTTCCATCTGTGTCCTGCACTCCCCTTCAACATTCTGTGTGGAATTAGCCCTTTCCTCAGTCAGTGATGGTGTGTCTTACAGTGATGGTTGTAACGGTGAATGGCTAGTGTCCTTTTTGTCTCAGTTTGTTTTGCTTTTTGATGGTAGATGAAATTTTAGCTCTTTCAGCACCAGTCCAACTTGACGGTATCTTGGACTTTGTTTTCCCTCCCAGACTTAAAGGATCAAGGCATGTATTAGGCATAAATATATTTGCTGCCTCAACTCATCTGATACCCAGATTAGGAAACAGCCTGTCACCAAAGCAGAAAGCTGCACACTCCTAACCCCTGTCCCAGGCCTCTGGGGTCCCTCGATGCCATGGAGAGCTAATGCAAGGTGCTTGTGTACTTTCCCAGCCTGGAAGTGAAGGGTGACAGGCCCTGGCTCCTGCTATGAAAGAAAACCAGCCTCATTTTCTCAGTGCCCCAGAGACCTAAGACAGGATTTCTAAACTGGAATCATCGCTCACTGGCTTGAAGATGCCTCAGGGGGTATATGACTAGTGCTGCCCTCTGGGTCTTCACAGCGGCACTGGTGGCTTTGTCCTCTGTACATATGCAGAGCTAATACCCAGGGCTTTATTCAAGCTGATGACCCAATCTGGAAACTGGGTAACTGGCCCTGAAATGATTCTCCGCCAACAGGCCCACAGGGAATTGTTTGGTTTTTGTGGTTTTTTAGGATTTTGGTTTGCCTGGCATAGCTTAAGGTGCCTTTTATTTTTTTTTTTTTCTTTCTACTTTATTTTGTAGGACTTGTTCTAAATGTAGAAAACAAGTCCAAAAAAGACTCTCCCACTGACTGTTACCTTTGCCCCAGGCCAGTCCAAACTTTTATGCTCACATTTTATTAAATAAAGCAGGTGCTCCCTGGAATCTCTGGGACCTTTTTGAGGCATTTGAAGCAGAATATAAAGAGTGGTCTCATCTCCTTCCTTAATCTTCCTGGTGGTTGGGATGTTCCACTTGTATCATAGATTTTTTTTATTACTGATGTGCTCTGCTGTTTTTAAATGTGAACTTGTGCGCAAATGTGCAGATTCAATGTTCTTGTTACAGATTAAATAAATTTTTATTTTGAAGATGAAATGTGTATTTGATCAAGTGCAAAAAAAGAGGGGGAGATGGTGCTAGAGCAGGTGGAGGGATTGGAAGAGAACACTGATGAGCAGTGGGAGGCACATGGAGCAATTCTCCTTGATCTCCCTCATGCTTAAGAGCTAGCTCGTGGCGGGGGGGGGGGGGGGGGGGGTGCCTGGGTGGCTCAGTGAAGCCTCTGCCTTCAGCTCAGGTCATGATCTCAGGGTCCTGGGATGGAGCCCCGCACATCGGGCTCTCTGCTCAGTGGGGAACCTGTTTCCTCCTTTCTCTCTGCCTGCCTCTCTGACTACTTGTAATCTCTCTGTCAAATAAATAAAATCTTTGAGGGAAAAAAAAAAAGAGTAGGGGCACCTGGGTGGCTCAGTGGGTTAAGCCTCTGCCTTCGGCTCAGGTCATGATCTCAGGGTCCTGGGATCAAGTTCTGCATCAGGCTCTCTGCTCATTGGGGAGCCTGCTTCCCTCTCTCTCTCTGCCTGCCTTTCTGTCTACTTGTGACTCACTCTCTCTCTCTGTCAAATAAATAAAATATTAAAAAAAAAAAAAAAAGAGCTCTGGGGGGAAAATACTTTCTACCTCCCACAAAATAAAGGCTGAGTGGGAAATGGAATAACCAAAGATTATTTCAGACTTTGGGGCTCCAATAAAGTGACCAAGCTGGGAACTTGCCTGGTCAAAGAAGCTCTTGCCACAGCCACCACCTGAATGTTAGGAGAATGAATAAGCAAAGGGACCAAAATTCCTCTGCTATGTGTGGTACAGAGTGACTGCTCTGGGACAGCTGCTGTGACCTGCCCCAGCAGGGACTAGATTTCTTGGGTGGCTGACCTCTCTGGACATTAGTGAGGTAGAGCTCACAAACTTTCAGCACAAGCCACCTCAGCTCACTGATTTCTAGAATTGGGGCATGACTTTCTAAAGAAGTAAAAGCTTTTAACCCTCTCTTGCTGTTAGAAGAGAAGTATTGGATAATGGTGGAAGAAGGGAGATGGGTTGCAGGGAGGACGCCTGGATGCCTCTGTTGGTTAAGCATCTGACTTCAGCTCAGGCTCCTGGGATGGAGCCCTGTACCCGGCTGCCCTCTCAGTGGGGAGTCTGCTACTCCTTCCTCCTCTTTGTTCCTCCCCACCCCCCATCTCATGCTCGCATTCTCCCTCTCAAAGTCTTTTTTAAAGTAAATAAATAAAACAAAATTTGATTGCCAAAAGCCTGTGGCAGTTGCTTCTCCTTGAACCTGGTGTTCCCACGGGTTCAAGGTAGATTCACTTCTCAGCGAGTCTTTAGTCTGCTTTGCGCCCTCCTCCATGGAATCCTCTCTATCGGGTGAAATGCCTAGCTACAGTGCCAACGTTTTAGGTTCTCAAGTGGTAGCCATAGCCATTAATAACAAGAACGGTTACCCTATCGGGTACCCTCGAGCTGTCCTGGGCGAGCCTAGGCCCTCACCCAAGGGCTGGGAAGACTCCCTAGAAGCATCTGCCAGGACCTCTCCCCAGGAGGGTCTAGACGTGCGTGCAGTCCCGCCGCCCCGGCCCTCCAGCGGGGACAGGCTAAATTGGGAGCGCGATTGCAGCAGGAATGCGGCGCGAAGGCACCTGATCTTGCCCGGCTGCCGGGTCTCCCTCTCCGCGCCCAGCCTGGGTCTGGAAACCTGGGTCTGCGAACCTGGATCTGAGAACCTGGGTCTGCCCAGCCCACCCCGGAGGCACGGAGGGTGGTGAAGGCGTGCGCACATCCCGCCGGGACACCCTGAATTACTTTTGACAGTTCTTTGAGCCCTGCGGGCTGGCGGCTCAGAGTCAGCGGCGCTCGACTTTCCCGCCGCTGGGGGGGGGGCGGGGCACATGTGGCCACGCCCCCGTCATAAGCCCCGCCCCCGCAGGTTGATGGCAGCGGCAGCTGGGACTGCAGCGACGCGGGGCCCGGGAGAGCCGCAAGCAGCGGCCCGAGCGCGCAGAGGAACACCCGGGCCCCAGACGCCGCGGACACCCGGAGAGGCAGTTCCGGCGTCCTGACTCCCTCGGCCCCCAGCGCACCCCTAGACCCCTCTGCAGTGGAGTCGCAGCGTGAGCGTCCCTCGGCCCACTCAGGACCAGGTACCTCCCCCATCCCACGCCGCCACCGCAGCCACCGCAGCGGGCGGGGTCTCTAGAGAGGGCAGAGATCTGCGCCCCCTCCCCCGCGCCGCCAAATTCGGTCCCGGGCGGGGCGGACTTGGCGTCTATATTTGGCCGGACAGTGGCCCGCGCGCCTGCACGGCACCAACACCTCGTCTCCTAAGAACGCAGTGCCGGGGCAGGAAGCCGGAGGAGGGTGCCGGGAGGCTCGGGCCTCAGGCCTGGGGCTGCAGAAGCGGCGTGAAGGGCACAGGGATGCCCGGGGCTGGGGAGGGGCAGGAGTCACTGGATAGGACTTTGGGAAAGCCCGGTGAGTCCCCTGGGGAAGAGCATAGCACAGACCCTGGCTGAAGAAAAGGCACTCACCGCCCCCCCCCCCCCCCGCGACTCCTGCAAATCTGGCCGTAGCGCGGGGATTGAGGACTCCACCCCAGGAGAGTTCGGCACCCTTAGGAGAAATGGAACGGAAGTATGGTAGGCAAAAGCCAGACCATAGTTAGGACTTCTTGGAGAGGCCGGTGAAAGGGGAGTGGAGAGATCTACCTTACACTGTGTCCCCCAACAGGATGGGATGAAATTGATGAAAACAGTAGCAGGAAAGACTCAGGTTAGCTGGCAGGAGGAACTTCCCCTTGGCAAATTTTTAGAAAAAGACAAAAGCCCGTCTGCCCAAACTATGTTACAGATGCAGAGGTCAGGATCTTGAGGGGCTGCAGTCTTAGCCCCATAGCTGGCGTTGAGCCAAGATCCCAAGACCATGGCCTCTGATTTTGGGCAAGGTGCAGTTAGGAAATAAACCACTTCCTGAAGAGATGCTCATCCAAGGCTAGCCATCAGGAGGGCAGCCTGCACTGAGGCTCCTCCCCAAACCACTGCAACTTCCAGGAAGCTTTCAGGCCCAGGCAAACTCCACTGTCCCCTGCCTGGGTCTCAAAGAAGTCAGGTCCCAAATCCCAGCCCCTTGAATTAAGCAACATTTTATAGGTGGCAAAGACCTTTCACATAATTTCATCACCTGGAAGAAAGCTCCCTGTTCTAGGACCTGATTCATAGCCAGATAACCCTTCTCACTTGCCACCCTCTCCCTGCTCTTTTCCCTCCCCCAGTTCACAGGACTAAGGACCAAAGGCATTCCCAGAACTGAGATCCTCCATTTCTACCCACAGCCATGAGCCGGCGTGTGGTTCGGCAGAGCAAGTTCCGCCATGTGTTTGGGCAGGCGGCAAAGGCTGACCAATCCTACGAGGATATCCGTGTGTCCAAGGTCACATGGGACAGCTCCTTCTGTGCCGTCAACCCCAAATTCCTGGCCATTATTGTGGAGGCAGGAGGTGGAGGTGCCTTCATTGTCCTGCCTCTGGCCAAGGTGAGGGATTTGGGGAAGAAAGCAGGTGGGAAGACACTAGCTGTGGCCCCGGGGGATCCCTCCTTCAGTTGAGAGGGAAGTTTGTGTCCATCAGCTGCTCCCTGTTCCCCAAGTCCTTGGGGACCAACTTGGAGGCTCCCTCACCCTGCCCAGAACAGCAGCAGCACAGTGGCCTGCACACACGCACAGCGGGTCCCCTTTTCTGAGCAGCACCCTTGTCACCAGCAGGGACCAGAAGGGTGTTATGGAGATAACTGGGAAGTGGTGGAGCCAGGGCCTGACCCAGATTCTGTTCTTGTCTCTCCCGATGCCACACCCCCCTCATGATCTTTCTCCCCAGTGCATGGTGACCATTTGATTAAATCACACCCCAGAACACCACGCTGAGGACAGCGTCAAGCTCTTTCCAAAGAGTCCTGGTCACCTCCCCACTGTGGTTCTTAGAGCAAGACAGAATGAGAACAAAGGGCAGGGGTACATCACACCAGAGGCCAGAGGCCTCCCTACCCCAGGGATGGGGGCTGGGCAATTACCTCCCCCTTTGCTGGGTAACCTCAAGCCCCTTGGAAATCTCCACCCCCAGGATGGCCACCCCAAGTCATGACCTTGATTTGGCCCCTACACCCTGTGAAGGGAGACCCGGCAGGTGGCAGGGTCAGGAAGAGGCCTGACAATAGCCAGTGACTCATTCTGGGACAATGCAGACATCTCCCAAGGACACCATCCCTGGGGGCTCAAATTTCAACTGCAGCCACCTCCTCACCCAGGACAACTGCCATTCTGGTGCCACACGGCCACCCCCTCCCCTACTGCCAACTCTGGGCTGATGTCTCAGAGCCCCACATAAAAAGCCCATAACAACCAAAAGTAGGTGAGCCCCAGCTCAGGTTGGGAGATAGCACGCACCAGGAGTGGCTGCTGCTGGTGGTTCCAAGGTCAAGCTAGTGACAGGGGTGGGGAGATCTGCCAAGGTTGGCTAGAAAAGGACTGTTGGCCACTGCATTGCCTATGACCTACTTCACCTTGACCTCTTCTACCAGGGGCTTCCTATAGACATTCTAGCTGGGGGGACGGGCCCAACAGCAGCCTCCTCCAAGTAGGTGTTTTTGCAAGAGCACTGGACTGAGAGTTCAGGTCTCGGCTCCCCCAGTATCTTGCTGCATGTCCTTGGCTAAGTCATCACCTCTCTGTGTCTGATTCCCTGATATTAAATGGCTTCCACTCTGTCTGCCTTCAGTGGAGTATAGGAAGTAGTTGCATGGGGCTGGAGGTTCTGAAAGGGGTTCGCAAAGACAAACTAGGTGATAGAATATTGAGATGTAAACAGGTCCATGGCCCACCCCCAAAAAGCACACAGGAAATTGACCCCAGAGCTCCCTCTCTGACCCCTCCAGACAGGACGAGTGGATAAGAACTACCCGCTGGTCACCGGGCACACTGCCCCCGTGCTGGACATCGACTGGTGCCCACACAATGACAACGTCATTGCCAGTGCCTCAGATGACACCACGGTCATGGTAGGAACCAGGTGGATGCTGCAGAGCAGCTGGGCAGGGGAAGGGGGGAGGGCTGCCTCACCTGCGCTAGGGGAGGTGGTAAAAGGGGTGCTGGGTCCCTGGGGCCTGCCCAGCCCTGCCTAGCTCCCAGGCTATATTTAGCCACATGCCCACCCCCTCCCAGGATGCACTTCTTAAGGCTAATTATAGCCATGGCCAACTTGAGGCCTGAAGAGCAAGGGGCAGTGCTCTGAAGTCTCCTGGCTGGGGTGTAAAGAAAGGTCCCTGGAGAGCTGGCAGTGTCTCCTCCTGGCTCCCAGCTGCTTCTGCCCAGGGCAGGCATCATTACATCTTGCCTACATCTTGTATTTGACCGTTACCACTCAAGAGAGCCAGTAGGGTTTGGGGTGGGGAGGGGGCAATGTTGGGGAGAAGCAGAGAGACAAAGCAGGTTCCTCATCCCACTCACCCCATGCCTTTTCCTCCCTCCCAGGTGTGGCAGGTTCCAGACTACACCCCAGTGCGCAACATTACAGAACCAATCATTACACTTGAGGGACACTCCAAACGTGTGGGCATCCTCTCCTGGCACCCCACGGCGCGGAATGTCCTGCTCAGTGCAGGTCTGGGGGCCTAGGGCGGGGTCCCTACTGCAGGTGTGGTGGGGGAGGATGGCACAGGCAGGATCCAAGTAACCGTGACTGGCTGCTTTGGGCAGGTGGTGACAATGTGATCATCATTTGGAATGTGGGCACAGGGGAGGTGCTCCTGAGTCTAGAAGACATGCACCCAGATGTCATCCACAGCGTGTGCTGGAACAGCAACGGCAGCCTGCTAGCCACCACCTGCAAGGACAAGACCCTGCGCATTATCGACCCCCGCAAGGGCCAGGTGGTGGCGGTGAGTGCCTGGCTTTGCTGTTCCCCAGCCTCCACCCTAGGAACCAACTGTCAGGCCCCAGTGCCCTTGATCCTCTGAGTTCCTAGTCCCGGCTCTGGCCTCCTCCACCCTAACCCGAGGCAGTACCCTCCTCCCAGTGTCTGCAACCCCTGCTCCCAGCCCTAAGGAAGCCCACGGCCCACAGTCTTCTGTCCCGCTACTGTTCCCTGAGTTCCCCAGCACCTCACAAGCTCAGAGCAGTTCCCCTGTGAGGTTCCCCAGCACCTCACAAGCTCAGAGCAGTGCTCATCGGGTTGGAATTGAGCAGCGGAGACGCTGCAAGCTTCCACCAGAACCTGCATGACACATCCCGGAGCCCTCTCCTCTCCGCCGGCACCCCGCCCCATCTTGCAAGATCTCGGGCCCGCCACCGGCTCTCCCTCCGGGTAGGCCCCTACCTGCCCGAGTCGACCCACTGGGCGAGCGGAAGAGGGGACAACCCTCGCGCCTAGCTCGGTTCCCTGAGGGCGGCGGCCCCTGCCTCCCCGCCCTGACTCGGACTCGGGGTGCGGGTGCACGGGGTCCGTTCCTGTCCCCGCCGCGAGCGCTCTAACCCACTAACCCCGCGAGCAGGAGCGAGCCCGGCCTCACGAGGGCGCCCGCCCGCTGCGGGCCGTCTTCACGGCGGACGGGAAGCTACTCAGCACCGGCTTCAGCAGGATGAGTGAGCGGCAACTCGCGCTCTGGGACCCGGTAGGCCAGGCCGCGCTGAGCGCGCGCGCGCTCCTCCACGGGGCCAGTCCGGAGCGTCCTCCCAGGCCGGGGCCTCGTTGGGAAAAGCCCCTCTGCGGCGGCTGGGAGCCGGCCGACTTCCCCTGCTTTCGGGATCCGCCTCTGAGGGCGCTTAAAGGGCTCGGGATCCGCCAAGAGGCGCGCACTTCCCGCTCCCGCCGGTCGCAGACGCTCTCCAGGCCTGGGGCCAGCCGGGGCCCCCCAGGAAGCTGAGTAGTTAGGCGCAGGCAGCTGGGTGACGCCACTCCCTGTCTCCCCCCACCCCAGGAGAGGTTTGCGGCCCACGAGGGAATGAGGCCCATGCGGGCCGTCTTCACGCGCCAGGGTCATATCTTCACCACAGGCTTCACCCGCATGAGCCAGCGAGAGCTGGGCCTGTGGGACCCGGTAACACAGCTGGAAGCTTGGGGTGTGTGCCCTGGGGACTGGCATCACGGGAGAGGGGCCAGGCGCCCCCCACCCGCAGGGCATGCCCACCTGGACTGGGCTGGAGGCTGCTGCCCCCTTTGCAGCGCCTGCCATCCCCACACCCACCCCTCCGCCCAGTTGTGCTGCGCCGCCTGAAGGAGCCCACGCTGGCACCCCCATCTGGTGATGCCGAGTCCCTGGGGGTGGATTGCGGTGACTGCATGCGGCGGCGGCGGCGCAGGGGCTGTATGTGCGCGGGGCCCTGGGACTGATGTGTCCATGGGCGGGACCCACAGCTCGGTTCGCCAGAACTGCCTTGGGCACGTGCGGGGGGCTTGCAGCGGGTAGGAAGGGTCAAGGGGGCTTCAGGGGATCCAGCAGTGGCACGGTGGCCGGGACAGGGCTGGTCACGCCTCCTGTGCTCGGGCAGAACAACTTTGAGGAACCAGTAGCGCTGCAGGAGATGGACACAAGCAACGGGGTCCTACTGCCCTTCTACGACCCCGACTCCAGCATCGTCTACCTATGCGGCAAGGTGCCCGGACTGCAGGGGAGGACAGGGACGGGACAAGAGATATTGAGGGTCCCACCTGAGAATGTTTCTGAACTGATTGGTTTTGCAGGGCGACAGCAGCATTCGGTACTTTGAGATTACCGACGAACCACCTTTCGTGCATTACCTGAACACGTTCAGCAGCAAGGAACCTCAGAGGGGCATGGGTTTCATGCCCAAGCGAGGGCTGGATGTCAGCAAGTGTGAGATCGCCCGGTCAGCAGCCTTTGCCCTTCTCGCTTGCATGTCTGTCCCCACGTGCCATCGGAGAAGACACAGGGCTTCTCCCATAGTGTGATCTTTGGGAAGGAGTGGGGGTGTTTTGCAGGGTGGGGGCGGTTGGATGGGGGAAGTGAGGGACAACCAGGCTTGTTTCCGTGCCAGCCCCAGCGTTAACATTCTCTAAACTTCAGTTTCCTCAACTGTAAAATGATGATAAACACCCCATCAGAGATGTTTTACCAGCTGGACCCAATAATGTGTTTTGAAGTGCATGGTACGGGCTCAGCAAGTGTTGGTCTCCAACCCCTTGGTCCCCTGCAGAAAAGGGGGTGGGAGACGGCAGGGGTGCTGAAGCCCGCTCCCTTATAGGTTCTACAAGTTGCACGAAAGAAAATGTGAGCCCATCATCATGACTGTGCCCCGCAAGGTAAGGGGGCGCGGAGAGGTTGGGAAGAGAGGGCTCCAAGGCGGAAGGAAAGGAGCAGGCCCGGCCCTTTGCTAACACTAGTTTTCCTGTACCCCACCCTCGCAGTCAGACCTGTTTCAGGACGACCTGTACCCAGATACTCCGGGCCCCGAGCCGGCCCTAGAAGCTGACGAATGGCTATCCGGCCAGGACGCCGAACCCGTGCTCATCTCGCTGAGGGACGGTTACGTGCCTCCCAAGCACCGCGAGCTCCGGGTCACCAAGCGCAATATACTGGACGTGCGCCCTCCCTCCGGTCCCCGCCGCAGCCAGTCGGCCAGCGACGCCCCCTTGTCGGTAAGATCCGGCTCGGCTCCGGCCCCGGCCCGCTCTACACATCCCCCGTCCCGACCCCTTCCTGACACAGCCTCTTCTGTCCTCCGCGCGCCGGCAGCAGCACACTCTGGAGACGCTGCTGGATGAGATCAAGGCCCTTCGCGAGCAGGTGCAGGCCCAGGAGCAGCGCATCACGGCTCTGGAGAACATGCTGTGCGAGCTGGTGGACGGCACGGACTAGCGCGGCGCGCTGGGGGCAGCTCCGAGCCTGGGGAGCAAAGCGGGGCGGGGAGCAGGACTCGGCCCCGCCCCGGCTCTCTGTCCGGAACCCCGGACCCCGCCCCTCTGGGCGGGGTCCGGGGGCTGGACTGGGAAGGGAACTCCATCCCCTCGCGGGAGTCCGGGACAAACGGAGCGTCGCCGAGACTCCCGTCTGCCTGGCACCCGCCTGGCTACGTGCCTCGTCCGGGACTCAGCAGGAGCTGGCCTTGGGAGGCCCGGGGTGACGGGGACCTCAGCAACGGTGCTGCACGGCGAGGCGGTGTCCCTTCTGTCTCCCGCCTAGGGCAGGGGAAGTGCTTAGTATTAGCGCTATTCTTGGGGATATCGGGGAGCTTGGGCTTGACCTCAAAGGGGTAGGCGTGCACCGGGTCTCGCCAGACCAAATGGGGAAGTTATAACGCTCTAATCGGCTCACTTGATGCCACTATCCGAAGTGGTAAAACGGATGGGCGCCACCCCAGATCTACAGACCTACACAACCCATTGGCCGCAGGGCCGAACCCACCAGTTACACCCAGCAGTCTGTGGCAGAGGGCTGTCTTCCTTCTTTTCACCCACAGGGGAGAGGGCGGCTTCCGCATTGCACCCCGCCAGAGAACCAGAAAACTGGCATGGAAGCAGGTTCACACCCCTCTTCCTGTACCCCCCACAACTGCCCCCAGCCCTCTGATGCCTCGGCTCTAGGAGGAAAACAAGATTTACTGAATGAAATATTTTACTAAGTGCTCGGTCTGTGCCTCCTGCCTGCGTGGGGGTGAGGGGGCCAAGACCCACGGCCTCTGCAAATGCTATATCCCCAGGCTTGTGGGGGTGCTGACAAAGGCTCAGGACCCACCAGGCATTCTTTTACCTCAGAGCCTTCCCCACCCTGAGGTTCAGAAGGAACCCCTCCCCCAACCCATAGGTGGGTGTTCTTCCCCCAGTAAAGCCAGCTAGGAAAAGCCTCGGGTTTGAAGCCTCTTTTATTTGTGCCTCAGAGTCAGTCTGGTGCCCCTGACATCAGGGAAGGAGGTGAGAGGAACAGTTTCTCTTTGTTCTTTTCTTCTATCCCTTTTGTGTCCCTCCTGAGCCTCACTGGCTGAGCCAGGAAGGCCAGCCTGAGAGAAGGCGGACAGGGGTGTGCAGTGGGCCCCTGCCCCTAGCGGGGTCTGTGCTTCTCTGGGTGGGTGGGGTGGGGCAGGGGAGAGCGGGGGGTTAGCACCATTGGATGAAGGGTTTGAGAGTCAGCCCCTGGCTGGGGGCAGGTGGGACACACGACCACAGAGGGCTAGCAGCAGCTGGTGGGAAGGGATGGGTGGTGGTGCCAGGGCCCTGAGCCGGTGAGAGGGCTTCAGGGTGCACCTGCCCATAAGCAGGGCCAGGGGACAGGGTCTAGTGCTCGCCCCCAGAGCAAATATTGTCCCCCATTTGCCAAGACATCATGAAGGAACCAGGCCTTGCCCAGGCCCGGGGGCCCACCTTGGGCACACTCCCTGATCACAAAAGTGTGCCTTGGGGATGGGGACGCCAACCTCTGGCCACCCAAGGAGAAACTGGGACCACCCTGAGACCCAGGAAGGGGGGGGTGGGGAAGCCGGGCACCCCGCTAAGTGCACTTGACGCTGAAATGCCGGGGTGAAGGAGGAGCTGGGCCCTTGACGTGCTGTTTTGTGTCTGGGACAAAGCAGCAACACAGCACGTGGGGAGCTCAGCTGCCCCCCTGGGGTGAAGAGCGGAGATGCAAAGGCTTCATGGACAGTGTCCTACAGTGGGTTCTGTGAGCAGAAAAGGAGGACCGGCCATAAGGAGCGAGGGTTGGGGGACACTGCTCCTCTGAGGACCCGGCTCCCCTTCAGGACGGCCTGGCTCCCTCGGACAAGTCTGAGCCCAAGATAGAGTGGTGGGCATCAGGATACAGCAAAGCAGGGGGACCGGGGCGTGCGAGCTGCCTCCCGGGCCCTGGCCGCGACAGGCATCCCGCGGACGCGCCGAGGCCCTCCCGGTCCTGTGCCAGGGGCGCCTCTCCCGCCCGCAGGCCTCGGCTCCAGTCTACGGCCGCAGCCGGGCAGGCACGCAGGCCCAGGCGAGTCCGGCTCCGTGGCGGGTTACGCGGGGCAGCGCCGATGGGCCCTGCAGAGGGCGCTACTGCTCGGTCAGCGAGAGCCGTAGGATACGCTCCAGCTCCTCCTCCTCCTGGCGCGCGCGCCGCCGCCGATCCTCCTGCTCCTGCGCAGACAACTCCATGGCCAGCCGCAGCTGCTCGTCGTAGCTCCGGAACACGTGGCCGCCCGGGCCTGGGCGCGGGCTGGGCCTGGGGCTGGGCACCGAGGCGGGGGGCCCGGGCTGGCGCTGCGGCGTCGGCGGGGCGCTCCTGGGGGCGGGTAAGATACGTCGAGGGTCCCGGGGCGTACCTGCCCATAAGCGGGGCCGGGAGACAGCGTGGCGGCCCCAGGACAGAGGAGGCCACCTCCCCATCCTGTGGCGGCAATGAGTCCTGCATCACCTCCCTGAATCCCGCCCGGCTGTGACAGAGCTCATCCCCTCCAAGTCCATCCTCCCGGTGGACAGCGGACCAGCGCATGTGGGCAGCTTCTAGAATGCCAGCTCTAACATCCTGCCAGGTAGGGGGCTGAAGGCCTTGAGGCCGCTTGCTGCTTACAGTGAGGAAAGGGTGGGGGTAGACGCCTTCTGCAAACCAGTAGGGGCCTTACAGAGGGAACCACGGTTTCTTGGGGCCTCGAGGGGCTGCCCAGCCATTGGTGTCCTCGCCCACTGCAACAGGGTCCTGAGGGACTCCGTGCGTGTATTATTTCGGGGGAGGAATGCTGGGTCAGGACTAGAGGACACTGACCTGTCCTGTCGGCGAGCCTCGTAGGACATGGGGTGAGTGCCCGGCTTGCTGTTAGTTAGCGCCTCCCAGATAGTGACCTGGAGGGAGTGATGGGGACCCGTTGGCTAGGTTGGCACTGGGGTCCGCAGTCTGGTGGGGCGGCGCGGTGCGGCGCAGCGCAGCGGGGACGCACCTGGTCATACTCGCTGCCCGCCTCTAACAGGCTCTGCTGGATGGCGAACTGCAGCAGGTCATCGTCGTCGTCGCGGGTCACCGCCTCCCGCTGGCCGCCCAGCACACTGTAGCCACGTGGGGCCTCGAACAACGCGGGGGAGATCTCGCAGCCACGGCAGGAGGCTGAGGGCACCAGGCCGGGGGTCAGAGCGCGGCCAGAGCACCCCCTCTGGCCTACGGCCTGGAAAGGGAGCTGGCCAGAGCTCGGTGGGGAGGCACGTGAGGGTAGACACGCAGATGGGGAGGGTCTCACTGGTGGAACTGGAGCTGCTGACGCTGGACGAGTCGCTGCCTGGGGAAGGGGTCTCACTGCTGGGGCTGCCTCGCACGGATGGCACGGGCTCATCACAGCCATTGAGGTTCCCAAAGGTGATGCGAGCGTTGAGGATGTGGAAGATTGGGATTTCTGAGGATAGAGAAACAGTCGGGTGCCACTACCTGGCTTCTCACACCTTAGGCACCCTCAAACTTTATCTTATCTAAGCCCTACCCACCACACACACAGACCCCCCCCCCACACACACACACACTAGCTGCTTAGAGGAAATGGGGGGTGGGGTCTCACCAATCTTGACCGGGAAACCAGGCGGCAGGCGGAGGGTAATGAAATCCCGGAGCTTGGCGAAAAGCGCATTGCTGACAGCCATGAGGTCAATGATGGGGGCCACCTGCTCACACAGGGACAGGGGATGCTCCTCACACAGCCACAGCTTGGCCTTGAACCTGCCCCCCCAGATCCCAAGGGGTGAGGGGCATAGTAGAAGCCAGTACCTTTTGGAGACCCCACCCAGCCCTGCCCGGCCCACCCCTCCCCAGCATCATCAGGGGGCCTCACTTCTGGGTCTTGGTGGTGAGTTCCATGGGGCGGCCCATGTCCCGGTTGCCAAGCTCAAAGTTGGGGTTGAAGTACTCTTCTGCAGTGATGGCAGTGGGATTGGCTTGGCTCAGAGTCTGAGTGATCAGGGTCTGTACCACATGAGGAGGAGCCCATGAGCCTTTCTCAGTCTCTGATGCCAGGCCAACCATTTGGGATCCTGAGCCCCAGAGCCTTACCCCTCCCCCAAACTGGCCCACCGTGCAGCTCACATTACCCTGGGCAGGGTGAAACATGGACCCTCACAGGCCATGCTTTGCAGGACGCCTCCCAGGCTGTCTCCTGAGCCACAGCCACACCCTTCCACACAAGGGCACCCCTGACATGCACTCACCCCATTTTGGGGGCCCCCATGCTGCTCAGCAATTCCCAGGAAGGACTGCAGAGGTGTCTTACAGCCTACAAGAAATGTGGAATCTC
This sequence comes from Mustela nivalis, assembly GCF_964662115.1. Classification (NCBI taxonomy): domain Eukaryota; kingdom Metazoa; phylum Chordata; class Mammalia; order Carnivora; family Mustelidae; genus Mustela; species Mustela nivalis. The sequence continues at coordinate 20,025,059 of NC_139036.1, forward strand.
AGAGGACACCGTGACCCTCCGCAATGCCAGCCCCTGAGACCTGGGGAGTAGGCTGGTTCCTGGTGGGTGGGGAGGACTACTCAGCCACACCAAACGCTTGGCACCTGCATCTGAAGGTGACTGAGGACTCCAGGGGACAGGGACCAGGACCACTATGGCACAGCGGGAATAAAAATAGGCCTGGGCCTCAGGAGAAGCTTCCAAAAGGGTTCAGGTTGGTGACATTGGACAAGAAACACCTGCCTCTGGTGAGCAGTGCTGGGATATGCGGGTGTCTGTGTGTGTTTTCCCTCAGGCACTTCCGTCTTAATGACCTCATCCGGTTCCCCTGTGAGGTAGGAACCGTCCTTCTACTCTAGGTAGACTCGCTGATGCCCAAGAGTCACGTGTGGTATCGAGGCACAGAGGAGCAGTGGCAGGCCCCCAGGCTTACTGCCAAGGGTATGTACTATTACATGGGGATGGCCCATGAAGAGCACACGTGACACTTCCACCCCAAACCCAATGCAGAAACGGCAGTTACCAGTTGTCACGTTCTCTCCCAGTGAGCTCAGATGCTGCCCAGAATCTTCGAGCTGCACTCTAGGCAGTCACTCTCAATTATTAGCACTTGGCACTTGAAACTGAACCGTGTTTGTGTGAATAAGGGATCCTCGCCTTGGCTGGGATGTCACAGGGAATACTGATGGAGGGACTCGAGTGGCGTGGCTCTCTCACACCTCCCCCCTCCACCTCTGCTTCATTACCTTTGACCTTGCCCTTGTGCTGTTCTGAAAGATGCTCCGTCCGCGTCCGGGTGATGAGCTCCACGTTGGATGCCCCATACACCTAGGGACAGAGGAGGAAAGGGCTCAAAGACAATTCCGGTACCCTAGCCCCTGCCCCTAAGGCATTCTGAACACTTCCTGCAAGGGAGGGAGGGCCCACTGGGGGCCAGCTGTTTGCTCCAATCTCCCAGCCTTTGGACAAGTAAATATATGAAGTCGTTCATTCATTCTCTTATTCATTCAACAAACATTTTGTGAGGAGCCTTTATGTGCCAGGCTCTGAGACATGCACCAAGGGTACAGTGGTCAATGAACACAACTGCAGATAATCCCCACCCTTTTGGGGTTCATACACTAGTTGAAAAGACAAGAAAAGGGACAGTTATAACATAGTGTGAGACCCCCTCTCGAGGGGGAAGCACAGGGTTGTGGGAACCAAAAGCAGAGGCCTTAGCCCAGCCTAGCAGGCCAGGGAAGCCTTCCAGGAGGAAACCATGACCCCACGGGGTTGACAGGGGCCCCAGAGGGACCAACACAGTCTCCTCAGGAGTAAAGGCCTGGCTTTGGGGGTCAGACAGCCAAGGTCTGAACCTCAGCTCTGCCACAGAGCTGTGCGACTCTTTATAGATCCTATAACCACTCAAGCCTGTTTCCTCGTCAGACAGTGGGCCAATACCCTACTCCACAGTTGTGGCCAAGAGGGACTGGGACACTGTGGGAAAGGTTCAGTAAACATCTGTAAAACAGGAATAATAATAGCACCTTCCCAAAAGGGCTGTTGAGATTAAACAAGAGTGTATGCGTATATGTGTGGGTGTGTATGCTCGCCCATGTGCACGCACATGTATTCATACATATATAAAAATAAACATGGGGACAGTGCCTTGAATGTGAATGTAGTAAGTCCTCAGTAAACTCTGGCCTCTTAGTCTAGTGCCCTTTCCTCCACACAGCATTGCCTCTGCACCTCCAAAGCTGAGAAAGGGTAATCAGGACAACCCGCCCAGTTCGCTGTAGGCCAGCGTTAGGGGGGCTCTGGGATCAGGGAGCGGCGGCCTCACCTTGGCTTCATACCCATTCACCATCTCTGTCTTCTCGCTGCGCCAGCCCAGGATGCCAGTCTTGTTCCTGGGGAAGCAGAGTCATCCAGGTGAGGGCCCCCTCAGCAGGCTGGCTCAAGGGTCCAAAGGCTGTGCCCACTCACCTCTCGAAGGAGATGTTCTTGGTGTCAAGCTGTGTGGTGACGACAGGGGCTGTGAGCCGGCTAAGCACCTGCTCCTCAGTGGGCTGGGCGGCAGCAAGCAGCAGCTCACGGTCCTGCCCGGCCAGGGCCAGGGTCTCCGTGTACACCACCCGGCGGTCATGGTCAATCTCCATGACCACGGCGCTCGTGTCTGCCAGCCACAGAACAGCACAGGGTGTTGGAGGGAGGCAGAGGGATGTCCCTAGCCTTCCCACGTTGCCACACCTCCTGCCTGCCTGACCTTGGCCTCTGAAGACAAAGCTGCGGTTCCCTCGCTGCCACGTCATGTGGTCAAAGCCCAAGAGCGTGGTATCGACCCGTAGGTTCTGCCCACTCTTCCACACTTTGTACGTGTCACTGGGGCAGATCTTGGACACCAGGGGCACTAGGTAGAAGGGAAGGTCAGAGGTGACTTCAGTTTGCCCAAACTGGGCCATTTCGGGGCACAGGGATCAGGGTCAGCAGTGTGACCAGGAAAGGAGAAGAGAACTCCGCAGCGCCCCCCACATGAATGTAGACCAGTCACTCTGATGTGAGCAACCTGCAGCCGGAGACAGGCAAGTCCTGGCCACCAGCAAGTCCCTAGGAGCCGCCATTCACTAATTCACTCACTCCATCTTGCATCCCATCCTCCAACAAATATTTATTAACCACCTACTGTGTACCAGGCACTATTCTCGTCAGTGAGGATACAACATTGAAGAAGACAGGACCCCTGCCCTCTGGGAGCTTACCTTCGACCAAGGAATGACAAGTAACAAACAAATGAGCAAATCATTACAAAGTAAAGGACGTGATAATAATGGAATTCCAACAGCGTCTGAGGCAGCATGGAAGGCCTAGCTAGGAAGGTGGCACTGAGCTGGGAACTCAACAGTGAGAAAGAGCCCCAGGAAGAGCAATGGCAAGAGAGCTCCCCGCCTAGGGGGAGCAGTAGGTGCAAAAGTCCTGAGGCAGGCAAATGCCAGGAGAGGCCCCCCCCTCTGCCCCCTTACCCCAGCTAGTGAACTCCCATTTCATCTCCACGTAGAAGTCCTGGGCCTAGAGAATGAGAAGGACAGTGCCTCAGCCTGTGCCAGAGACAGGGTTTGAGGGCCACAGCGGGGAGGCCAAGCAGTGGGCCCTCACCTTGCGCAACTTCTCCAGGAGCACAGGGATGCCCGCCAAGCGCTTCACCACGCGCTGGTAGTCCCGGTACCGCAGCACCAGCTGCACCAGCTCCAGGTCCCGGGTGCTCACAGCCTCCTGAAGCACTGGGGGACAAAGACGTGACATCATAGGGCAGAACCCTGCCTGGGGTGCCCCCGCCTTGGCTCACCGAGGAGGAGGACGTGAAGCTGGGAGACCCTGGCCGTGGGGCTGGGTTGAGCAGGGGCGCCCACCTGTCCAGCCGCTGCGGTTCTCCCTGCCCACATCTGCGCCGTGTGCGAGCAGCACACGGGCACACTCGAGATGTCCCAGTGTGGTGGCCAGGTGCAGGGGGGTCCGCCCGCGGGGATCCAGCTGCTCGATGTCCACCTGGAGAAGGAGGCGAAGATGGATTCCCGGTCACTTTGGAGGCAGCCCATCCAAGCCCAGCAGCCTCCACACATGCACCAGCCACCCGGCTGCCCAGCCTTGCCCACCTCACCAGGCAATGGAAGAGACAGACACAAGGCGCGGGGGATCAGGTGGGTGAAAAGAGGCCTGCAGGACGGGGCAGGAAGCAGCTCTGAGAAAGGGAGGACCCTTTCCCATCCACCAAGCTCCCCTGACTGGGTTCACTCTTCCAAAGCTCCGAAGTGGGCTGCCTGGAAAGAGTAAGCCTTGGGTTCAAGGGTAACCTAGATAGGCCATTGGCCAAGGAGGGCACTTGAGGCAGGACCCAGCCTACAGGGCCAAGACCACAGCTTCAGGGTGGGCTATCAATTTAGATCTCTTATGTGTCATGGAGTGAGGTTTAACAGCTGCTGTAATAGATCGATAAGAATGAAAGAATATGTTCATGGTACCACTTCAAACCCATGGCCTTTGCCTGTGGAACACTATGTATTAACTTTTTTATTTTCTTACAAATCCTATTACTGCTTTGTGAATAGCATGATTAACTGTATGAGATTTTTGTCGGGTGATGAACACATGTCTGTGAAACATAAGTATTTAAATATCTTTCAGAAGTCTGAGGTCTCTAGCTTAAAACAATCAACTGACCACATCACATAACTCCTTCTCTCCTTCCCCAAACTTGATTAAAATGCCAGTCAAAAGGCTTCTACTGCAACCATGATGAGATAAACTGAAATCATCCTCCCATAAACAGAGAAAACTACTGCTTCAAAATACATGAAATAATTGTTTTCAGACAGTAGGCTCCAAGTAGTCCAGGACTGTGATCCCTCGAGTAAGAGAAACAAACAAGGCAGGCCCTATGATTGCTTAGATTTCTACCTGGAGGAATATTCTGGATAGCAGTTCAGGCAGGGGCATCTCTAGCAGAGCATGGTAGTCTTGCTGAGGAGTTGAGGAGACAGAGAGAGGGGTTCAGAGAGGCTGAGGTAGCCAGAAGTTGCAGGACAGAGTTCTAGGAAGGAGTGAGCTGTGCAAACAACGAGCTCCAGAAATCTGCACGGGGCTTCTCTGAGTCTTTGCTGAATACTAAACTCCCCTGCAGAGAGTGAAACTCAGCAATGCTGGATAGAAAAGGAGCAATAGGGTGGTAAATTCTGAGCAGTTCTCATGTCTCAGAGCGGGAAACATTCAAGCTCCAGCCTGCTAGAGTGGAGAGTCTTTGCTGTTCGCCCAGGGCCTTGCACAGAGACCCAAGAATGGGGATGCCTTAGTAGGAGGGCTAAACCATCCTGAGAGAAGAGGCTCATCTAAATATGATCTAATAAAGATTAAAAGTAATCTCACAAGGATCAAACTGATATACAAGTAACCTAGCTTAGTTGGTCAGAACAAAGCCCAACACTCTTTAAAGGAAGAAAATAAAATCTACATGCTTAACATGATAACGTCTGCAACATCTAATGCCCAGTTACAAACTATGAGGGAAAAAATTACTTCACGTGCAAAGAAGTAGGAAACTATGACCCATAATCGAGAGATACTCAGAAATTATAAAAATGGGGCGCCTTGGTAGCCCAGTCAGTTAAGTGTTGGACTTTTGGTTTTGGCTCAGGTCACGATCTCAGACTTGTGAGATTATGCACTCCAGTCAGGCTTCCTGCTCCGCATGGAGTCTGCTTGAGACTCTCTCTCCCTTGCCTGTCCCTCCCACCCATCTCATTCTCTTAAATAAATAAATCTTAAAAAAAAAAAAAAAAAAAGATAGGGGCACCTGAGTGGCTCAATGGGTTAAGCCTCTGCCTTTAGCTCAGGTCACGGTCTCCGGGTCCTGGGATCGAGCCCCACATCAGGCTCTCTGCTCAGCAAGGAGCCTGCATCCCCTCTCCCTCTGCCTGCCTCTCTGCCTACTTATGATTTCTCTCTATCAAATAAATAAATAAAATCTTTTAAAAAATGATAAAGATGATGAATGGCTCAATGTGCTTGTGAGTTTACAGAAACACATGAACACAATGTTCATGGGGAAAGAATTAGAGATTAGTATAATATCTGAAATGAAAAATTCATTGTATGGAAATAACAATAGATTAGACACTACAGAATAGAAAAAAATCAGTGACCTTGAAGATATAACAACAGAACTACAGCATACAGAACAGAAATAGAGCACGGAGGAGGGAAAAAGCACTGAAGAACATTCAAAGAGCCTCAACAATCTGTGAGACACTATAAGGCATTCTAACATATGTGTAATTGGAGTCCCAAAAGGATAGGATTAGGAAGTAGGAGAAATAGGAAATTTAAATAGATAAAATTATCTCTTTAAAATTTAAATTTAGGGGCACCTGAGTGGCTCAGTCTTTAAGCGTCTGCCTTCAGCTCAGGTCACGATCCCAGGGTCCTGGGATTGAGCCCCACATCAGGTTCTCCCCTCAGCAGGGAGTCTGCTTCTCCCTCTGCCCCTCCCCCAGCTCATTCTTTTTTCTTTTCTTTTTTTTAATATTTTGTTTATTTATTTGATAGAGATTACAAGTAGTCAGAGAGGCAGGCGGGGAGAGAGGAGGAAGCAGGCTCCCCGCTGAGCAGAGAGGCCGATGTGGGGCTTGATCCCAGGACCCTGAGACCATGACCTGAGCCGAAGGCAGAGGCTTTAACCCACTGAGCCACCCAGGCACCCCTCCCCCAGCTCATTCTCATGGTCTCTCTCTCTCTCTCTCCCTTGCTCATGCTGTCTCTTGAATAAATAAATAAAATCTTTAAAGAATTTAAATTTATATTTAAAGAGATAAATTTAAAGAGAAATTGAAATTTAAAGAGATAACATTAAACATTTTCCCCATTTTTTAAAAAAGATTTTATTTATTTGACAGACAGAGATCACAAGTAGGCAGAGAGGCAGGTGGGGGGGGGGGTGGGGGAAGCAGTCTCCCTGCTGAGCAGAGAGCCCATTGTGGGGTTCAGTCCCAGGACCCTGGGACCATGACCTGAGCTGAAGGCAGAGGCTTTAACCCGCTGAGTCACCGAGGCACCCCTCCAAGTTTTTTTTAACTACTGTAGGGGGTTGAATGGCGGTGTCCCCCCAAAATATTTGTTTGTACCCTAACCCCAAGAATCTATGATTGTGACCTTCTTTGGAACATGGGTGTTTGGGGGTTTTTTAAAGATTTTATTTATTTATTTATTTAATATTTTATTTACTTATTTGACAGAGAGAGACAGTGAGAGAGGGAACACAAGCAGAGGGAGTGGGAGAGGGAGAAGCAGGCTTCCCGCTGAGCAAGGAGCCCCAGAGAGGGCTTGATCCCAGAACCCTGTGATCATGACCTGAGCTGAAGGCAGCGCAGCCACTTAATGACTGAACCACCCAGGCACCCCAAGATTTTATTTATTTGAGAGAGAGTGTGCACATGCGTGTACATGAGGGGTAGGGTGGATGGGCAGAGGGAGAGGGACAAGCAGACTTTGCACTGAGTGTGAAGCCTGATGCAGTGCTCAGTCTCACAACCCTGAGATCATGACCTGAGCAGAAACCAAGAGCCGGACGTTTAGCCAACTGAGCCAACCAGGCACCCTGGAACATGGGTCTTTGATTTGAAATTAAGTTTAGGATCTCAAGAGGAAATTAGCCTGGACTATCCAGGTGGGTCCTATATCCAAAGAGATGTCTTTGGGGAGATCCACGAAGGGAGAAGTTCCATGTAGAGAGGAGTCAGAGAATGAAATACGCAGCCACAAGCCTGGAAATGCTTGGAGACACTGGAAGCTGAAAGAGGCGAGGTAGGATTCTCCCCTGGAGCCTTTGGAAGGAGTGGGGCCCTCCTGACTCCTTGAATTTGGACTTCCAACCTCCAAAACAATGAGAAAATAAAATTTTGTTGTTTTAACCCACCCAGTCTGTGGTAATTTTTTGCACAAACTATCACAATGATAAACGCACAGAACCAAGAAAACTCAATGAATTCCAGGCAAAGCAAACACCCAGAAGACTACACCAAGGCCCATCATAATCAAGTGCTGGAAACTAGTAGTTAAAAAGAAAATCTTAAAATCCTTTTGAGAAATGAGACACACTATGAAGAACACAGGAAATACGGAATACTTCTCAAGGGAAACCATGCAAGCTAAAAAACAACAGGAAGAAATGTTTAAAGTGTTGGGGGGAAAAACGTTGACTTCGAATTCTTTATCCTGTGGAATAATATCCTTGAAAAATAAAGGGGAAATGAAGATTTTTGTGGACAAACAGAAAAAGCTAAGAGAATTTATCACCAGAAGACATGCTAGAAATGTTAAAGGAAGTAATTCAAGTGGAAGGAAAATGTTAACAGATGGAAACTTAGATCTGTACAAAGGAATGAAGAGTGCCCCAAAAGGAAAATTCTTATACCTATAAGAATGTCAATAAAATATTTAAAACCCACAAAAGTAAAGGGAAGACATTAGCAGACGAGCAATGTTAACACATCTTAATGTGGAAAGTGGCTGGGGTTTTGCAAGTGACTTAGGGGAGCAGAGGGTCCTAGAAGCCAAGCATTCACATAGGGGAACCCCAGTGAGTGTCGGGCCAGATCAGCCTTAAAATGTCCAGAACATGCAAGCAGTGAGGGTGGCAGATTATGAGTAAGGCCCAGAGTTAATACAGGGGAGCTGGTTAAAATTCAGAACCCCTGGCCCTCTCCCCAATCTTATAAAGCTGGGAGACGGCCCCCTTCCGTTCCACAGTATGCTGGGAATTCATTCTCCATAGAAACAGAGCCTGAGATGCACTGGATTTGGGAACACTGGCCTGAAGATGAGGTCATGGGGCTAAAAAGTAGAGAACGGTGAAAGCCCAGTCCCTTTCCTGCCTCCACACCACTGCCCATGACACGCCTAGCAGGAGGAGATTGGAGAATTCTTCTTTGGAGACACTAGAGGCACCAAAGACCTCTGGTACAGACATCTGGGGATCCTACAATAAGCAGGCCAGCTTTTCAGCCAATCGTTACATAGTAGTACCACCCACGCATCAATAAGCTCCACATCACCATTCCATTTTTTTTTTTTTTAGATTTATTTATTTGAGAGAGAGTGTGTAAGTAGGAGGGGCAGAGGGAGAAGGGCAGAGAATCCCAGGCAGATTCCGCACTGAGCGTGGAGCCAGACATGGGGCTCAATCTCACAACACTGAGATTGTGACCTGAGCTGAAACCAGGTCAGACGCTCTGCCACCCAGGCGACCCTCCACTCCCCCATTCTTAAATAGGCCCCAACAGCCAAGGGTGACTGGACATTTGAGGAAAGCCACCAACATGAAAGATACCAAAAACGTGCAAATAGACGCTAAAAACCCAGAGGAAACACTGTCAATGCAGGAAACAGGAGAAGAGTTTCTGGAGGGAAAAGAGTAATTGACATCCTCAGAAATATCCGAAAAGATAACTGAATTCATGAGACAAAATGGGACATCCCGACTTCCCGCGACTTCTCCTCTTTCCTTCGCCTTCACTCCAGCCATTCCTGGACAGCTGCACCTGCCCCAATTCTCCCCTCCTAGGAAATATTACCTCCGTTCACCCCCTTTTTTGGTAAAAACAAAACTTTTTTTTAAATAATTCTTTTTTTTTAAAGATTTTATTTATTTATTTGACAGAGAGAGATCACAAGTAGGCAGAGAAGCAGGCAGAGAGAGAGAGGGAAGCAGGCTCCCTGCTGAGCGGAGAGCCCAATGCAAGGCTTGATCCCAGGACCCTGAGATCATGACCTGAGCCGAAGGCAGAGGCTTTAACCCACTAAGCCACCCAGGCGACCCCAAACAAAACTTTTGTAACTGTCTTTCTCTCTTCCTTTTCTCTCACTTTCTGTATTTAATCCATCAGCATAGACCTGATCTCATGGGCTCTACCTTCAAAACAGATCGACCTCTTCTCAGTTTTCATCACCTTGAGGCTACCATCCTGGTGACGGCCACCCTCTCTCTCACCTGGTGGCCTCCTCACTGGTCTCTTCACTCCTCTCTTGGCTTCTTAGGTCTGTTCTCCACACGACCCATTGTCGCCGACACCCTTTAGCTCAAAACCTTCCCAAGGTGTCCCATCTTGTTTGGAATGCAATCCAACAGCCAACAGCCTTGAAGTCTTTGAACTCCTATGCTCTCCCATCTCTCCTCCGAACTCCACTCTGTCGATACCCTAGGTGGCTACAGCAAGCTCTCTCTCACTCCATTCAGGTGGTTGCTCAAATGTCACCTCCTCCAAAGGTCTGCCCTTACAACCCGTCTTAAATGACACTTGCTGTGTATCTCTCTGTCACCACTAATCCTGCTTTAGTCCTCTTCCCACATTAGATTGCTTGTTCATTTTTTTCATTATCTCCCTCACCTAGACTGTAAGCCCCATGGAGGGAGGGTCCCTTGTGTTTTGTTCAATGCCACATCCCCAGCCCCTAGATAGTGCCTGCCATGTAACTCGTACCTCATAGGTATTTGTTCGACAAATGCATAAATGACTATATTTAAGAGGCCTGGGGAGGGGAAAGTAGTAACATGTAGAACTGACAAACAAATAAATAGTCGTAGACGTATATTGTTTATAATTACAGAAGTAAATAACAGAACAGTCTAGAGTCCGAAGTGGTCGATCGCCTCCAGGGAATGAGAAAGGTGGGGAGGGCTGGAGTGAGGACTACCACTTTTTCCTCTAATAACAGCTAAATATGTTTTAAAACATGAGAATGAACTCCATTGTCAAAAACAAAATATTATAAATAATTTAAGTAATTTGTATAATTTTCATAACCCTATGCTGGCATTTCTTCATTGTTTAATTTTGTAAGGAGACTCCACACCCACTATGGGCTTGAACTCATGACCCTAAGATGAAGAGTCACAAGCTGTATTCACGGAGCCAGCCAGGCAGCCTCATTTCTTCATTTTTAAATATATTAGGAACCTCGGGAGGTGGGGGGGGGGGATGTAGTGTGCCTGGCCCGCATGGCCCTGTGAGCTCTGGCTTAGAGATCGAGGTGCTACCCACCCCCCCATTCTCCTCTACACCAGCCCCCCACACAGGAGGGAGAGCACTATTTACTCTTTCCCTATTATGGGATGGGCTGAGGCCCTGGGCATCCAACCTAGGTGGGCCCTGAGTCCTGGCGTGGGAGTGAGGAGCCACAGCTCCCAAGCTGGGGAAGTCAGGAGGAGTCCTCCCATGAGGCTGCAGCCGAGCCATCTCGGAGTCCCACTAGCCCTGCCCCAGACACCGATGCCTGGCTGCTGCTAACAAGGCCCCAGGGAGCGTGCAGGACACCCCACCCAGCCCCAGAGTCCCAGATGCTGCCTGCCACCCTCCCTGCTCAGGTGCCTCACCTCGAGGTCCCAAGAGAGGCTGGTAGTGCTAGCTGGGCCAGGCTGCCCTTCCCTCCCTCCATTCCTCAGGGGCTCAGCCCAGGGTCCCCAAGGCCCTGCTGTTTGCCAGGGCCGGTGTGGGCCCCGCATCCACCCAGCTGACTCCCCGACCAAGAAGCTCCCCCTCCTTGCCCCCAGCAGGGCCTACAGTGGAAGTAACACCTTGCTGAGGCCCAGGTGGGAGAATTCATTACTTTCCCCAGCAAAGGCCTGCAGCTATTTCATTGCTGGAAGGAAGAGAGTTCTCAGGAAACCTAACACCCGCCCTCCCCACTGCGAGAAGGAAACTCTGCACCCTAGCTGGTCTCCACTGGACAAAAGCTGGGGCGGGGGGTTCTCCTGAGCTTAGGGGCTGGGGCTCCCTGGGCAGAGGGATGCCCTGCTTCCACTCAGGCCCCCACCTAGACACACACACACACATGAAGAGGTGTCCTAGGAAAAGCCAGTCCTACTCCTTTTGCCTCAACGCTCAGGGTCCCTGTACTGGCCGAGGTGTACCAGCCCCTGCGTACTCGCTGCCCTTCAGACCTGCAGGTGTCTACTGATGCATCCTACACAGTCTGGGATCAGCAGACTTGTCCAGTGCATAACTCCTGAGCCCACGGGCTGCTAGCAGGGTATTTTTCAAATTTGTTCCACATTAATGGAAGCCTTTGGTTAGATGGACTCTGACAAGGACACACTGCTGGAAGGAAAGGTGAAGGGGCCCTGAGCACAGAGCCTTCTGCATGCTCAGCCTTGGTCTCCTTCCCCTGCTCCTAGGCCTCCCCAAGCCCCAAGGAGGACCACCAGAGGCTGGGGTGGTCACTGCTTCCCAGCCTTCCCACCAGGTAGGTGGGACGGGTCAGGGAGGTGGGATACTTCCTTGAGATGAGCTGGGTGGCTGAGGGGGGCACCCGTGGACTCTCCTCTCACACCGCCCCTCCCCTGCTTCCTGGACATGTCGATGCTTGCTCTCTGGGCTTTGTAGTTCCCCCTCTTGAGCTTTTCTACTCGTCAGCTGAGGGACTGCCTACTTTAGGGGGAGAGGGGGTCACAGGTGCTCTGGACACACCAGGTACCTCGGGTGGGGTAGCCTCTGTCCGAGCATTCGGGCCCCCACAATCCATCTCGCCGGCCTCTAGGTCAGGAGGATGAACTGAGGAGAGCAAGGAGGGGGGCTGGGGGGGGGGGGACCATGATGGAGCCAGCCCCAGGAGGAAAGAAAATGTTTCCTTGGGAACACAGTCTGGCCCCCTCCAGAGTGCCTGTTGCCAGGAGAGGAACCCTGCTCCCCTTGGCCCTCCCACTGGGAGCTTTGCAGCCTAACCTCCACCTCCCACCTGCCGGGGAACACCAGGGACTTATGACTCAAGAACACAGCCGGCTGAGCCAACCTCAGGGCCTCGTCAGCCAAGGGGAAACTGGCCTACAGCCCCCTGCCCCCCTTGCAACCTGTACAGGCGTGCGTATGACGGGAAGCAGGCCACACAGCAACCATCACCCTGCTGGGTTCTGGCTGGGGGTGGCCATGGACCCTTGCCTTCACCAAAACCCCTGATGAGCACCTCCCACCTCCCCACCACTCCCTGCTTTCAGGCTCAAAGAAGAGCTGTGGGGGACAGACAGCAAAGCCACTGAACCTGCTCTGAAGCCTGCCGTGCCACTCATCCCCCCCCAGCCTGCCAGCGATGCCAAGCCTGTCCCTGGGAGGGCCTCTGTGGGGCTTTCTTGGAGCATAGAAGAGGCAGCTATGCCAAGTGAAGACCAGGGAAACCCAGCTGCTGTGTTCTTGAGGAAAGTCGGGATGTGTTCTGGGATAGTGGGGGCTACGGGGACCTAGCTGGGATGCCTAGGGTCTACGGGCTTTCATTATGATGTTAGGTGGCTGCCCCCAGCTCTATCCCCGGCAGGAAAGGGCTGGCTGGGACCCCTTGGGGTCTCCCTGGGGGCCCCCCATGCCCTGAGGACTGAATAGTGCACTTTCTGGAAGCAAGGGTCACTCTGGGTCAGTCCTAGAGCAGAGACACATCCAGGAGCCTCTCTCACCAGGACTGACCGGCATTCCCCTTCTTGGCACCCCCGGAACAAGGGAGAGAACTGCCCTGACTCCTCTGTGGCTGAACAAGGGTTAACTTCAACCAGTGCCCTATATTCCTGTCTACCCCCCCCCCCTCCCCAGAGAGGGTGAAGATGGGGCTGAATCTGTTGCCTAGTTTCTGTGGCATTTGGAGGAGAAAGAGGAACCCACTCAGCAGCCCCAAAGCACCCCCACAGGCAGCAGGTTCCCGGGCTCCCCACCCCACTTTCACTCCAGTAAGATGGCTGACTTGAGTACTGGCAGTCAGAGAGGCCTAGATGAGTCTTTTCTTCTAGGGCATTTCGCCTCTCTCCAGTCTCAGCAAGAAAAGAACCCGCCACCCCTCAGACAAGGGAGCGGGACTGAAACCTTCTGGAGATTCAGCCACTCGCCTTCGGCCCAACAATCCTTGGACCAATCATCAATCACCCCATCAAGAAGTTCCTCTGGGATCAGATTTAAATCCTTCCAGCTGGAACCTGTGTCAGAAGCCTGTCTTCTTTTGCCCTCAGGGGGAAGAAAAGAGGAAAGAAAGGAGACTGGAGTGTCCTAGCACCCAGCACCTCGTACTGTATTTCCCTGTTCACGCTCAAACCGCCAGAACCAGGTCTCCTTGAGAGCAGGCGATGTGTCTGGTTTGTTTGTCTTCGTCCCCCAGGACCTGCCGCTCAGTCCTCGCTTCCTTCGTCAGGACTCTATGGTGGCAAACCACTTCCTTTATGATAGATAAACAGAGGCATGGTCTGAGGAGCAACTTGGAGTGCCCTTGTTTAAGCAGAGGTAGAATGCAAAGTAGACACCCCAACCAGGCATGGAGGCTTAGGTCACCCCAGCCTTTTCTAGGACTGCTCTGTGGAGGTGGAGGCTTTGCTGCTCTGAGGGCTCAGGGGTGGACTTCAGACACACTCTCTCACCCTCACCTTGCTCTCCACCTCACTTGTCCTTTGGGAAGCAGACAGCTCCTCCAACTGAACTTCCTGTGACTCAGGAAGTGGCCCTCAAAAGGCATGTTCCCCAAGGGGACAACTCCTGAACTGAACCACTCCCATGCCCCCAGAGTCTGAGATCTGGGCCAAGTCTGCCGGCCTGCAGCCTGAGACAAACCAGGGCAGGCTGGGCCCAGCTCTGGCTCCAACTCTCCCACCCTGGCGGTTGAGTTGCCCACACCCCAAATGCCCATATGTGGCCTGGGGAACCAAAGGCAGAGTTGGGAACTACCTGTGAACCACATGTGCCTGCCTTGGTCCTGAGGAATGACCAGAAGACCCCATCCCTTACCCCATCCTCAGGGAGGCCACCGCCCAGCCGAAGGTGGCTGACCCGTTCTCACTGACTGGCAGGGGCCAAGGAGTCCGGTCTGTGTGCAGAACCTCAAATCCTTCCTGTGCCCATTGGTCCCTAGCTTCCTCGGCGCCTGGAAGCCAGGCCCCAGCACCAGAGGGCAGGAGAGCTCCTTTCAGCACCTGGACAAGGCCCTTGAGGGCTTCCCTCTAGAAGGTGGTGGCGGGTGGTCTCTCTTTCTCCACTCCCCATTGCAGAGCCGCCGCCGGGGTCTGAGGGATCCAGGGGCTCTGGCCAATCCGAGCAAACAGATGTAGCGCTCACCCGTGAGGGTAGAGGGCACTGGGTGGGGCTGGGATGCCCGGGAATGTCACAGCCTATTCTCTGCTCCTTGACCTGTGACCCTCCCCCCCCGACGCAGGCCTTGCCCACCTCCGCACACTCACGCGGGAGGTGTCACCGCTTGGCTGCTAGGCGGACTCTGGCACCACATGGAGCGCAGACCGGAGCCGGCAGCCCCTCTCCGCAGCCCTCCGCCTCGGCTGAGGAGGGGCACGGCATCCCCGACCCCAGCCTGAGAGGGTCCCGGAGCACGTGCGGGTCGTCCGTCGGAGCCGGAGGCGAGCGGGTGGGGACCGCTCCCATCACCCACTCCCGGTCAACAAGCACAAAAGCCGCGGCCACGAACAAAGAAGCGCTGCAAACTCGCCGGGTAGGCGGGACAGCCCGCGCCGCGCCCCCTCCCCACACCCGGCGGGCGTGTCCGGCCGTGGGGGTCCCCGTGGCGCCCCGACGGCGCTCGTACCTGGCCGGCTCGGACCTCCTTCTCCAGCTCGCGGTGGCGGTTGTGCCACACGAGGTAGTGCAGCGGGTACTTGCCCTCGGGCCCCTTCCTGGCGGAGGCGTTGGCCGGGATCATCGCCCGCTCCTCATGCCAGGGCTGCGGCGCCCGGCCGGGGAGGGGGGACGGCGCCGGAGCCGGGGCCCGGGGCCGCGGGGCGGGGGGCCGGCGCTGCCTGCTCGCCGGGCTGCGGCTCGGGCATGTGCGAGCGGCGCCGGCGGGCGGGGGCGGCGCGCCCGGCGCTGTGCGGGCGGCGCGGGCCGCGGGCGTCCTCGCGAGGCGGTGGCGGGCTGCGCGGAGAGGCCCCCACCCGCCCGGAGAGGGAGCGGGCGCTCGGCGGCGCGGCGCGGACTCGCGCCTCACCTCCCACACCCCCGCACACAAAGACGCCGCTCGGCAAAGGGAGCAGGCGCCCGCAGCGGGCGCGGGGGCGCACGGGGCGCGAACCCCGGGGACGCCGCCGCAGGGACGCGCGCCCGCCGCCCCCGGCTCCCCGCAGCTGCATTGCCCGGCCCTCAGCCCGAGCGGCCAGCGAGAGATGCGGGGATGCGGGGGAGAGGGGAGGGGGGACCCGGGTGCCCGGGGCAGAGCTTGCTGTAGCTCGGCCCCGTGGCATCATGGGGCATGTAGTCCGCCTCGTAGAACTGCGGGTGGCGGGTGGCCGGAGAGGGTCCGGCACTGTCGTCCCTGATCCTGTGAGCGGATGGGGAAGAAGTCAGGCCCAGCGGCAACTGAGACAATGTCCTGACGCCGGTGGGCCGGGACGCACCCCCACCCACGGGCGCTTTGCCTTTTGCTAGGCAGGGAAGGGGCTGCAGGCCTTGCTCAAGGCTTAGAGGGCGCGGGAAGGTGTGGCCTTCAGGATTGAATTGGGTTCCCAGTGGAACATGAGGAGGAATCCAGAGTCCAAGGAGTTACTGATGGGGGGAATCCTGAGAAAGGTGCGGGACATTAGTACCAAAGGTCTTTGGAGCAACCAGGGATCTGGCACTTGAGATATTATGTAGGAGTCGTCCCTGCCCTCTTAGAAAATCACTTTACATCTTCCACACGACATTCGAAAGGGAATGACCGTTAAGGCTGGAAGGGCAGTCCTCTACCCTCATTTGCTGTCCTCTGCAAGGACCAGAGTGGGACTGGGCAGAGAAAGCAGCAGGTGGCAGCTTCCCACCTACACTCAGTGTGGTCCCCTCAGGAGAGGAAGTGACCAGATTCCAAGAGACTGGCTTCTTCCTGCATAACCCCGGGGCAGAGAGGTCCTTCCAGAGGGGCCCAGCCGATGCCGTGGTAAAAGTGTAATTGACCTCTGAGGCTGCCTATTTCAAGGGCTGGAAAGACCAAGAGGCGTGGCCCAGTCCCTGGAGGGCGGAGGGAGGAGGGATTGGGACCTTACAGCAGAGTTCGAATTCCTCCTTACTAACCACCTGACCGTAAACAAACTGCTTAAATTTTCTGCTTTCGCAGACCACTCACCTCTAAATGAGACTCTAAACACTACCTACTAGGGTGAACTAAGGATAGTAACTGCCCTGGGAAATGGCGCACCCCGCCCGCAAGCGGGCTGACTGAGACAGGTGGCCGGACCGGGCACAGTGCCTTCTCGTCCACCTTAGAACAGGACAGGAATTAAGGATTCCATACCAGCCCTACTTAGAACAATCCAAGAAGTGTTTGCGTGGGAGGTGCTAGCAAAAGCTTGCAAACTCTCTGCGCCTCTCTCAGGTTTCTTTGTGTGGTCTTCTCTCCTTCCTCCTCCACACCCTGCGGTACCAGGCCCAGGCGGGAAAGGCAGGGAGGAGTGGACTGCCTCGCCCCTTTTTCCAGCCGGGGAGGAGCCAGCTGGCGCCTCCGGCAACTCGGGACCGCTGCCCACCTCTACCACGAGGGGTCAGCAGAGTCTTGTGGCTGCAGCCGGAGTTGGGGAGGGGGCTAGAGGGGGGAGGGACGGCTACGAGTGGCTGGGAGAATGCCTGTACATTTCCTCATTAAATTGTAGAACCTTGTCTGAGATTTCTCTTTTACTGTCCTGCTTCCTGAGGTGGCGACGTCTCCAAAGAGAAATCCTGCAGCTCTTTTATCCCCAGACCCAGGCCCAGAAGCTCCTCAGCGGCGGGGCTGGGTGGGGGCTTCCGGAATAAAGTTTGGAGAGTGTGGCTCTTTGCCTGGGTCACTCCCAGGTAGTCCCCGGGCCGGCCGGGAGGTGGAGCTGGCGGGCGGGAGGGGACAGCAGGGGGAATCATCCTTTCCCCTGGAAAGTGTTGGGGCTCTGGGAGAGGAGTAGCTCAGCCTGGACTGGGGGACTTAGGCCCTTAGCAGCCTGGCCTCTTTGCCAGGCGGCCCTATACCAAACCAAGGTCGCTTTTCCTCCGGTTTGCGCGCTCCAGCTGCCACGTGCTCGAGACGCGCCCACACAGCAGAGAAACAAAGACAGCCAAGCGATGGAGCTGCCAGTGGCCGCCTCGACATTTAATAAATGAAATTCCATAGCTGGGAGATCGGGGGTGAACGGGCGGCCACCGCTCGTGGCACGTGCGCCGGTGGCCGCTCCTTTTCGTCGCCCAGCCCAGGGCCACCAAGCCCACAGACTGACTCCTTGGTGCGGCAGGTGGTGCTCCCCGCCCCCGCCGCCGGCGCCCCCCACCCCCACCGCGAGGTATCTTTGCTCGCTGAAGCCCCGCCAGCTGAGCGGCTGGCTGTGGGGGGAGGGGAGGCCTGCAAAAAGATTTTTCTTAAAGGTGCGATTATAAATATACCCCGTGGATCGAGATTTCAAACAAACTTGTCAATCTGGGCTGCAGCTAAAGGCGATGGAGGCAGCTTTGCTTGTATTTCGGGTGGTGTGACTCATGAGCATTACTTGTCTCCCCCAGGGAAGCAGTCGGCCCACCCACAAGTCACTGCTGCTCTGGTACCGCTGGGATAAAGCCGACCAATTCCCAAACCCCTGCCCAAGGACTCCCCTCCGATCTACACCCCACCCCCATCCCCACTTGTTACTGAGGTCTCCCTGCCCCTCAGGGAACCTTCGCTTCAGCTTCATTCAGGTCGCTGGACCTCCAGGCCTGGTTTGGGCCACCCCTGCCCTCTCCCCACAAGCCAAGTGCTCTGGCATTTTGCTGCTGCAGGGATGGGGGCTGGGTACACGCGGGGCACACGTGTATGGGGGAGCATGCTCAGTGCAGGGGTGCACCCACGTGCGGCCTGCGCCTCCGCTTCCTGTCCCCCCACCTACGCCGTCTCCGTGTGAAGTCTAGGAAGAAAGGCCACCGTAAGAAAAGATCCCTGTATGTTGTGTGCACACGCCTTGGACACATAAAGCTGCGGTGGCCCAGAAACACTGTAGAAGACAAGGCGAATCCAGAGTGGTTATTACGGCACACAGGCACAGTGGTCACTCCTCGGGAGGTCTTTAAAAACTACCCAGATTCTTTTCTCTTGGGATGGAAGTATGGATGAGGTAGAGATGTATTTTTAGCTGGGAGGCAAGGGAACACCTGGGCGTCCATATTGTTGGCGTTGTGCGTAATCAGCAAGGGCGTGACCACACGCACACCTGGACACTTAGATGTGGATACACGGGGGACCAGGTCGTACACCTCACCTCAGCCAGACATAGGCGGGTACCCCAAACCATAGCCCTTTGATGAGGAAGGGGGCCTGGGCCTCCAGCCCCTTACTCTCTTCCCTGTTCCCCAAGGGTCACTGTCCCCGGGCTTGAGCCACCGGACCGCCCTCCACCTGGAAAGCGAAGGGGATGTGGCTGTGAGGGTAACTCACACTGCCGCAAGGCCGAGGAGCGCGGGAGCCGAGCCCAAGGCCCCAGACGACACCGCCCTCTCGGGTCTGCCTAGCTGCGGCCGCTGCCCCTTTAAGCGCCCCCGCCCCCTCCCGCCCGCGCTGCCGGCTTCCTTTCTCTGGGAGGCGCGGCCCGCAGGGCCGGGCGGCGGGGCGGGTGTGCGGGCCGCCCCTCCCCCGGTGGGCTGGGCCTGCGCGGCTTCCTGCAGGAGCGGCCCGGAGCCGCGCAGGGGGCGGAGAGAGCGAGCGGCGAGCGGCGGCAGGGCGGCGCGGGGCGGCGCGGGGCGGCGCGGGGCGGAGGGCGCCGGAGGGCGAGCGGGCAGGCGGGCACGGCGGGTTCCGGGCCAGCCTCGGGGGCAGACGGTTGGCCGGGCGCGCGGAGCCTAGCCGGGGCCTTGCCGGAGCTGGGCCGGGCAGCAGGGGCCGCCGCCGCCCAGGCCCGCCGCCCGCGCCCCCCACGCTGGCCCAGAGGGCTGCGGCCGCGTCGCCGCTGAGGATGTCCCGGAAGGGGCCGCGGGCGGAGGTGTGTGCGGACTGCAGCGCCCCGGGTAAGCGGGGCCGGGCCGGGGGCGGGACCGTGCGGCGAGGCCGCCCGGCGGGCGCCGGGGCCTGGCGGGAGCGCCGTGCGGGGCCGGAGGGCGGGGCGGGGCCGGGGGGCTGCGGCCTCCGGCCTGGGCCCCCGCCCGGGCCACTGCGGAGCCGTGTCCTTGGCGGGAGGGCCGGCTGGGGGGCCTCGGTTCCCTTGCGTCCGTGGACGAGCGAGGAAGGACATTCCCGGCGCCACCTCCCACCCCTCAGTCTGAGGGAGGCAGGCAGCTAGCTGCCCCCCCTTCTGTCTCTGTATCCCGACGGAAGCGCCAGCCTGGGGTGGCAGGAGGGCTGTGGCGGAGGCCAGCAAGGTTTAGGAGGTGGGGGCGAGTGTGGTTTTGTGTCATCTCAGTGCCACCCCCGCGTCTTGCACCTGCTGCTCGCATGGTCTGCGCGCCCGCTGAGGTGGCGGAGGTCAAGGGGCAAGACTGCTGGGCAGATGGGCCAGGAGGGGCCTGGATAGTGTTTCCTCGTGAGCAGACGAGGGGTAGCTGCTTTGAGGACTCCCTGCCCCTGGTTACCAAGGCCGGGGCTCCTTGCAGGGCCTGGTGTTGAGGGCCAGTACAGCCTGGGCATCTCCCTCGGAGGCATCCCCAGGCTGCCTGGTGACTGTGAGCAACTAGACTCAGCTGTCCCTTGCCCTGTGAAGGCCTGCTTTGGGAGGTGGGCTGAGCATTGTCCCAGCTTGGACACTGACCCCTCCTGTCCCTGTGGCCCCCTCTGGCCAGAAATGGGCAGGAAGCAGTACCCCTGGGTTGTCTGGATTCCCAGGACGGGGCTGGCTTCCTGGCTGTATTTACTGTGGTGTTTCCCTTCTTCCCAGCACGGTCAGGTCCAGGCTGATGTGAAAGCCCCCTGAGCTGCTGAGGAAGAGAGGAGCAGTGACCTGAGAGGCTGCTGCTACCTGCTGTTGTGGGAGGACACTGCCAGTGATGGGGCTCAGCAGCTGGCCTGGGGAAGGAAGCTCTGGCTCTTGTCCATCCTTTTTTTTAGAAAAGGAGCTATCTTCCTGGGAGACCTCTGGGCAGGCTCAGGGTGTCTGTGAACTCCAGGGGGACTAAGAGCACAATTAAGTGTGAGAGTGGGAAGTTCCATGGGGTCTAACTTCCAGCCACCCTTTGGACAGGCCCAACACCCCAACAGGTTGAGAACCATAGATGCTCTGGTATTCTAGCATGAGGAATATTGGGTAATATTGTGGATGCCTGGCAGAGGCAGAGTACTCTGGGTGGCTGTGACCCGGGACTCCTCTCAGCACATGTCACGATCTGGAGGGCCATGAAGAAGCTACCGGGGCTGATGGATCCTTACCCTAATGAGCCGAAGACTGTGATCCCCTTCCCCCAGCTGCAGGCCCTCTCTGCCTGTCCCAGGCTGTTCCATACCTCTGGGGGCTGGGCATAGCATGGGGGTGAGGGTGGAAGATCCAGAAGGCCTGGGAGGAAGGTGTTTAGCAGACACTCATCCTAGGTCCTCACTGTGACCCATGGCAAGACTTTCCTCACTCTGGGCCTCAGTTTCCTCAATTGTGAGGCAAAGAAGTTGGAGTAGAATGGTTTTTGAAGACCATCCCATCTTCAAGTCTGTGCTTTTGATACTCAGCTAAAGGAACATAGGGCAGAATCAGCAAGGCAGCTGTTCTTTCTCCACCACGTTTGATTGAAGTCTCTGGATGCCAAATGGGTTCAGAGAGGAGTGGTATGCTATGGGATGTCTTGGACTGTTTGATTCTGGTCTGCAGTCACTGTCGCACAGGGGCATGGGTGCGCCAGGTACAAGTTAGGATAAGGGTTAGGGCCCCCTGATCCAGGACATAGCTCCAGGAGAGGCAGGTGGTGGGGACAGTGAAGTAGGCAGGGTACTGATAAAGTCTTGACCCTCACCCTACCTCGGCGCCTTGCATGGTGTCTGGCACATGATATACCAGGCACTCCCTGAGTGTTTGGTTGCTTGTCAGGACCCCAGCTGGCCACTTGGGGCTACCCCATTCCCCCACTGTCTGATGCGAGGAGTGGCGCTCTCCGTGTGGGAACTGGAGCAGCCCAGGTACGGGGCTTGAGAGTAGTCAATAGTTGGGACCCCACTGGCCTCTGTCTCTTACCCAGTCATGGGCTTCTCTTGCTGTGAAAGGACTTCGAGCCCTAGGAGTGGGGCTGCAACCTTTTTGTGGCTGGTTAATGTGGGGAGGCTGTAGGGGTGAAAGGTGACCGCAGATGTCCTCCCTCTGTTTCCAGGCCCAGGCATACAGGTGACAGGTGTATTTTGTAAGGCGGCTGCTGGTGCCCCCTCGCCAGGTGCCACGTGTGTACCTGCCTGTCCTGGGAGTCCAAGGGAGGGGCAGGAGTCCAGAAACTCTGGAGAATGCGTTCTCCCTGCTTCCTTCCCCTCCACTCCCTCTGCCACATGGTCCTGGCCTAGCCCACAGACCTGTTCCTCATCCCAGGGTCTCCATCTTAACTCTCCCACCTTGGCAGCCCAGGTCAGAAGAGTGAAGACCTTGGGGTGCCTGTCCTACAGGCTCTTGGGTGAGCAAGGATGCTACTGGCTAGGGACATTTGGAAACCCACAGGCTCATATGGATTGCAGGGTGGGAGTGAATGGGGGCTTTCTTCACTTTTATTGAGATTGAAGTTATGTACAGCCGAATTCCTGCACCTTACGGTTTAAGCCGCTAACCCATGTGACTACCACTCCAGTCAAGAGGTAGAGCATTCTTGTCCCTCTCTGGGCCTTTCTTCTGCCCCCTCCCAGTCAACACTGCCCCCCAGAGGTAACCGCCATCCTGACCTTTATCCCCATGGATTACTCTTGCCTGCTTTCAAGATGGTGGGCTTCTCCTTCTTGTTTAGGGAGGCTCTGCTCAGGAGACCCAGGCCTTTATAGCAGACCTGCTGCCCCTAGAGGCCGGTCATGGCTTTGGGTGGTGACTTGAGTTCACCTTAGCAGAGGCCTTCGTGGTTAATGTCATCCCAGGATCCCTCCTAGGACCCCTCCTACTGCTTGCCCATATATTCCAGACGCCCTGTCCTGAGGCAGAAGTCCTGGGAGAAGGTTGGCAGGATGCTGAGGAGGTTACCACTGTCTCCTAAACCGGATGTTCCCTGGGGGCCCTTGGCTAGCTCAGTCAGTAGAGCGTTTGACTCTTGATGTCGAGAGTTCAAGCCCCATATTGGGCTGGTGGGCATGGAGCCTACTAAAAACAAAACACCTTATGTCCCTGTCCTTTCTACCCCAAGTTTGACCTAAGGGGCCTCTTGGGGGCAAGGGTCCCTTAACCTTAAACCACAGTAGTCATTTGACTTACAGAAACCCTTCTGGCCTGAGGAACTGGCCTAAGTGAGGTTTAGCGGCTCCAGCTTGAGTAGGCCCAAAGCCACTTGGGCATTTAAGAAGTCAGTAGTAGGGTTAGGGTGTGCTTTTCATCTGTGTAATGAAGAACTGAGCTGGCCCCAGTGTTCCCCCTGCCAGGAAGGTGTCCCCAGCTCAACCTTCCTATTTCAGGTCACTGTGGAGGAGAGGTAGGACCCCTCCTTCAGGCTGGGTGAGTGCCCAACAGAGCCTGGGACCCAGTTCCCCAAATCCGAATCTCTTGGTCACTGCCGTATTCAGAGGCTCACCATGTCTGGCCTGGCTCTGGAGATCTGTGCAGTCCTCTCGGGCTTGGCTTCTCCGGGCAGACCGGGGGCCTGGGGTGGAGGCCTTAGGGCGGCCCATTTATGATCCTGGCCTGGGCGGCTCCCCACTTACAGGAAACCCCACCATTTCAACAAGAGGAATTTAGGCTGCGTCATTTCCAGCTTCCTGCTTGAGCTGCCGGAGGTGGCTGGCCTGCAGACCCCTCACCCAGTGGTGCTTGGGAGTAGGGGGAGGGAGTTTTCCATGTGCCTCACTGGGGTCCCTCCCTGTTTGGGTAAAGCCAACAGAGTGTCCTAGGGCTCCCCCTGTTGGCACAGGCAATGGGTCCCTGGGATCAACTCCCAGAAAAGTATATGGCAGGCACCTTGTTGCCCTGTATTTTTGTGGGACACTTAAAGAAGCCCAGACCCAAATAGCTGAACCCCCTCTTTCACTTCTTGTTTCTTCCCTGTCCCCATGGGGGGGGATACTTGATGTAGGCAGAACTCAGGCTGCTCCCTGATTCAGTCTCCTTACGATTCTCTTGGGAACTTCTATGGAAGTTCTTGAAGGGAAGGGTCTGAGAATTGCCTTCTGGTTGGAGAGCTTCTCATTACCCCAAGTCTGACCCTCCCCTGGGGGGCCCACACCCACCTCTGGACTCCCTGAGCACTGCCAGGCATGCAGAGAGCCAGTCCCTCACTCCACCCCCCCCTCCAAAAAACAGGGCTTCCTGAGATTGGGGCGGGGGGCCTGGGCAGAGCACAGTGTCCTGGGAAAGAGGCTCCCTGCCCCCGCTCTCTTGAGGCACACAATGGCTGCTTTCTCCCCCATGACCTTTCCACAGCCTGAGCTGTATACAGCTGTCTCCTCCCCCTTTCCCAAGGGGCCCAGGATGGGTGGCATCTCCCCTGCCCTTGAAAAGGACCCCAGGAGCTCCCATCCTCTCCTGGCCCCTCCTTCTTGTCTCCAAAGTTTCCTTCTCCCCATGGAGTGGAGAGTGGCTTCCAGGGCCCTTGCCCACTTTGGGCTTCCGCCTTCGGGGCAAGAGCAAAAGAAGAGCACTGGTTGTGAACATGGCCCAGTGTCTGGCATCTCAGAGCCTGGGTCCGCGTCCCAGCAATTCCACTCATTAGCTGTGTGACCTTGAGCAAGCGCTCTAACCTCTCTGAGCCGCTGTTTCTAATTGGGAAAGCAAGGATAGCATTTCCTGCCTTGCCTGACAGTGGTGAGAGACAGTGTGCATACAAGTCTAGCTTGTACGCGGTGGGTATCTAGCATTAGTTCCTTTACCCTCTCCGGCCCTATTTAAGAGGGACTCCCGCTCAGCCCATCAGTGATGATAGCAGAAGGCTCAGCATGAAGAGGCCTCTTCCTAGCTAAGAAGAGGGTGGAAGCAGGAGCCCGTAGAACGGTGGGATGGGTCAGGTCAGGGAGCCTGTGGGTCCCACAGAAGCCTGGGTGCAGGAGGGATGGGGACCTGCCCAGACCCAGGAGGAATGCCTAGGGCTGTCTGGCAGGTCCCCTGTGAGGGAGGTCTGGGCCAGCTGTCTTGTTCCCTGGGAAAGGCTGCAGGGCAGGAAGCCATGCCCATTGAGTCAGCCCTGGGGACCCCCTCCCCCCAGACAGGCCCAGGCACAGCTGTCAGTCACCTGCTGTGCACCTTAGGGGAAATCCCTCCTACACCTAGCTAGGCTTCCTCATCGGTAGGTAACTTGTGTGTCCCGATGGTCCTCTGCTCCCTGGGCTTTGGGAAGCTGAGTGAGGGACTACGTCAGCCTGGCGTGAGCCCAAAGCAGGGGCACAGGAGACACTGGCCCTGATCTGGGCTTGGCTGACCCAGCTCCCACCCCGCAGACCCTGGCTGGGCCTCCATCAGCAGGGGCGTGCTGGTGTGCGACGAGTGCTGCAGCGTGCACCGGAGCCTGGGCCGCCACATCTCCGTCGTCAAGCACCTGCGCCACAGCGCCTGGCCTCCCACACTGCTGCAGGTACGTGGCCGTCCAGCTAGTCCCCCGGCGGGCGCACGCGCCCCCACGCACACCACCCTGGATCCAGCAGCTCCCAGAGGGCAGAACCCAGCCTGTTCTTGTGGCCTGGCAGACACAGGTGCTAAGACTGGGGTCTCCCAGGCCGGGGCCCTCTCCCCAGCCCTGCCACATCTTAGCTTGACCATGTAGCACCAAGCAGGTCACTTAACCTCTCTGAGCCGTGGCACGCTTGCTGGGAGACCTGAAGTGCTACACGGGACCCACGTGCTCAGGCGGCCCGACCAGGTGGGGTGGTGGGGTGCTGGCAGCAGACACACAGGAGGCCTCCTCAGTCCTGTCTCCAGCCATGCCGGCTGTGGCCAGCGCGTGGCAGTGCCCCCCCCTCCAGTAGCTGGCGCACAGCGGGCACCCGCACTTGGCGCCTCTTCCCTGCAGATGGTGCACACGCTCGCCAGCAACGGGGCCAACTCTATCTGGGAGCACTCCCTGCTGGATCCCGCGCAAGTGCAGAGCGGCAGGCGCAAAGCCAACCCCCAGGACAAAGTCCAGTGAGTTGGGCTGGAGGGCTGGTGGCAGGGGCCGCGCGGCCTGGGACGTGGATTCAAGGGGTGGCCGGGTGACTAGCCTCTCCCGCTCTCCCCGATGCGCCCCGTGTCCCCGCCCAGCCCCATCAAGTCAGAGTTCATCAGGGCCAAGTACCAGATGCTGGCGTTCGTGCACAAGCTTCCCTGCCGGGACGACGACGGGGTCACTGCCAAAGACCTCAGCAAGGTTGGAGGGGCCCCAGGGAATGGGCGGGCCTCCTCTCTTGACACCTGCGACACCCTGAGGGTCTGCTCCTTTGTCACCACCGAACCTGAGGCCCCAGAGGCATTGGGGTCAGGCAAGAAGAATGGGTGCAGCAGGGAGATGAGACTGCATGGTCAGGCGGCATATGCAGCCGAGCCCCTCAGCTCCTCCATGGACACCCCAGGGCTCAAACCCCACCAGCTGCCATCCAAAAGCTGGGAGAACTTGGGGCCGTTTCTTAGCTGCTCCGAGCCTCAGTTTGCTTGTCTGTAAAACGGGAAACAAATCCCAGCATTTCCCTGACAGACACCATCTGTGTCAAGTAGTGCTCACGGCACAGGTGGATGTGACTGACAGCCGGGCCGACCTCTGTCCTCCCTCACAGCCCAACTCCAGCTGGGACCCCGGGAGCCGGTGGGAGGCCCAGCAGCTGCCTTTTGTGGTGTGGCTAGAGGAGGGGAGGGGCCCCACGCACACGTCTGCTGCACACTCTGCTCCTTTTGCAGCAACTGCACTCGAGTGTGCGGACAGGCAACTTGGAGACGTGTCTGCGCCTGCTGTCCCTGGGCGCCCAGGCCAACTTCTTCCATCCAGAGAAGGGCACCACACCTCTGCACGTGGCTGCCAAGGCGGGCCAGACCCTGCAGGCTGAGCTGCTTGTAGTGTATGGGGCTGATCCTGGCTCCCCCGATGTCAATGGCCGCACACCCATTGACTATGCCAGGTGAGGGCCAGGTGGTGGGTGAGGCTGGGCTGGGTGGGTGTGGTGGACGGCCGCTGCAGGGCTGAGGCATGCCCCCTCCCCACAGGCAGGCGGGGCACCATGAGCTGGCGGAAAGGCTAGTCGAGTGCCAGTATGAGCTCACTGACCGGTTGGCCTTCTATCTCTGTGGACGCAAGCCGGGTGAGCAGAGCTCTGGGCAGGTCTGGCTGGGCCAGGCAGGTGGGACCCAGACACACCCCAGCAGCAGGTGCCATGGTGACAAAGCCGGCTGGGGAACAGTGTTGCTAGGCAACTGGCTCCTGTGAAATTGATGTAGGCTCTGGGCTCCTGCAAGCTGGGATGGGGAGTGGGGGTGGGCCTAACTTCAGTCCGCTCCCAGGGTGCTTGGGGGTGGCCCGCCCTCCCTGTCCCCTGACACTTCTGGGTGCCACGCCCCGATCATGGCAATGAAGTGGGCTCCCAGCTGCGAAGGCCACCCCGCACCAGTGACTTGGCATTTTTATTTTTGTTCAGATCACAAAAATGGGCATTACATCATCCCACAGATGGCTGACAGGTGAGTGCCCACCTGATGCCCCTTTCTAGAGGCTGTCGGGTATCCTTTGGGTGTCTGGGCCTCAGTGCCTCCACTCCTCCCTCTCCCCAGGCTTTAGGGTCCCCCATCATCAGGGGCCTGGCAGTAGAAGCATTTCTGTCCAGTCTTCATTCCCCGATGCTGGGCCCCAAGGCAGGTGACAAATGCCAGCTTGGCACGTGACCAGTACAACCTGAGCCCCACGGCTCTCCCGCACAGGCTTGAGTACCAGCAGTGCCCACCCTGGGAGTGGTAGATTGCTGCCTTCTGCTTCCAGTGGCACTCACCCCACTAGAGAATCATTAGAAAAGTAAAAAGATATGGGCTTCAGGGATTTGACTCACTTTGGGACTATTGACCAGGTCTCTGTGGCGTGCTCAGAAATTGAGTGAGGCTGGGGGCAGGGTACAGCACCACTGAGGTGTTTCTGTCTGTGATCAGCAAAGCCTCTGGCGCCTAGGCTGTGGGGGACACTCCCTTGGCTCACAAGATGGTTGCTCGCGCCACCTGCTGGCCACCTCTGCTGGCCAAGTCTTGCCAAGCTTTGCCGGCAGGCCTGGATCTCAGAGAGAGGAGGCTCCCCTCCCTCTCCAGTGGCTAGCTTGAGCAAACAGGGATGGTCAGGCCTAGGCACCTTGGATCCATGAACCCAGACCTTCTCTGTTATGAGACACCGAGACTTCCTCCTTCTTCTCTGGTTTTATTCTGCGCTGTGTGTGTACCTGAATGCTTCTGGTGTATGTGTTACGAACACATCTGGGCGTGTACTCAGGGAAGTGATGCCAGAACACCTTCCTGGTGCCGGCCGCTTTTCTTGGCCCTGAGACACAGGTGACTCAGACAAGATCTCTGCCTTTAGGGAGCTTACAGTCTAGAGAGAAGCTGCCTAGTCAGACAGCTCTAGTTGGGGGTGGGGAGTGGGCATCGAGAGAAGTAAAGGCAGAGATGGTATAAAGTAGCAAAGTCGTGCTGGGTACCTCGGGCAGTCAGGGCAGCCGGAGCACCATGCGAGGAGCAGGGAATCCCAGGAGCGGGACCGGAATAGAAACAGACGAGAGAACAGCCCATCCCGTGAGCCCCAGCAAGAGGAGACAGTGTGTGGAGTCAGCTTTGCCATGTGTTGGGTGTTTGACTTCAGACAGGCTACTGAACCCTCTCTGAGTCTTCGTTACCCCCTGGAGAGGAGGTCAGCAGCACCTACCTTTTTGGGGCTGTTGAGAGGATTGGGTGAAATGATGCATGCTAAGCACGGAGCGTATTTTTTAATACGGCTGAAGTATGCCGTATGTATCTTTGGTCATTGAGTTGTTTTAAGGCCGGGGGTAGAGTGGTCCGATCCCCTGGCTGCTGGCTGGAAACAGGGATTGTGGGGGCGAGCTTAGAAGTGGGAAGATGGGTGAAGAAACTGATTCAAAGGCCCAAGGATGAGGGACTGATGGGGAACCCGGGGACAGCTGCCCTGGGGCTTGAGGGTGAGGGGATCCCCAGTGCCCGCTACCACCAGGAGCAGACGCTGGTGTGGGGTGAGTGGGGCATGGAGGGAGAGAGCAGGCGGGTGCAGGAGCAGATTTGGGGGAGGGGAGACGAGTTCCGTGGTGTGCATGGTGTCCATGGGTGTGCGCCTGTCGCCCTGCTCCCGGGTAATTGCTGCCTCTGTCCTGTTCTTTCCTCTGCTGCCTCTCTCTGGACTTAGATCTCGGCAAAAGTGCATGTCTCAGAGGTATATGGTGCCTGCCATGGGGGCAGGCTCTGGAGGTTGGGCTGGGGGCGGTGTTTGGTGTACGGCATCTGGGATGTTGTCTTCCCGGGGTCCCTGCATGTTCTGGAGTCACTGGCAGGGGCCTGGCCACCTCTCATGTCTGCCTGTTCCCATCTCCCTCTATCCACAGCCTAGACCTGTCCGAGTTGGCCAAAGCCGCCAAGAAGAAGCTGCAGGCGGTGAGTCCCCTTGGACAGACGGGCTCTAACACTAGGAGCTGTCCGCATCTCTGACCCTCCACCCCTCCATCACTCCCCCTCCTTCCTCTAATCCTTTTCCAAGTCTCATGCCTGCCCCTCACTCTAGCCTTCCTGGCTCCCTTTCCCCTACCTCCCTGGCTTTTGTCTTCGACCCTGGCTCTGCCCTCTGCAGGCTCCAGGGCCCTGGCTTCACCTTTGACCTCCAAAAGCACTGACTGATCTGGTCTCCCTCCTGTCCTCTTCCACTGTGGAATGTGACAGAGAGACCCCTGCCCCAGTTTCCAGTTCTGAGACTACAGGGATTGGGCAGCACATGGAACACAAGCCATTCCCCACATCTTAAGACCTCTTGCTTGAGCTGGCCTTGTCAGTACTGGGGACTAACTGATCTGACAAAGCCTCTGTCTCCCTCTTTGTCTCTAGCTCAGCAACCGGCTTTTTGAGGAACTTGCCATGGACGTGTACGACGAGGTGGATAGAAGAGAAAATGATGCCGGTGAGCCCAGAGGGCATCGGAGGTCATGCATGGGTAGACTAGATGAGGGTACCTGCCCACCTGCTGGGGAAGGGCTAGGCCCTCTTGTGGTTCTCTGGTCCTTTACTGGGGTCTGTGAGGGGCTGCTTGGGGTTGGTTCGCTCAGCAGCTCCACAGAGCCGCCCCTGCTGGCTGGCCCAGCGGCCTGTTTCTCCACCCACCTCTGGACTGGGGCTCATCTCGGCTCTGGCTGCCTCCCACTTTGGCTCACTCCCCAGTCCCACTCCGCCCCCCCTACACCACTCCTTCCGGGCCACAGCCAGATTCCAGCCCAAACTCTGGGCTGGGCCTGGCAAGAAGGAGTCGCCTTGTTCTGCTCTTCATCGGCCTCACTGGCCTCGCCCAGCCTTGCCCTGACTAGACCCTGCTTCCATGGTGTGCATGGTCTTTCTGAAGACCACCCCTGTTTTGCACACCAGCACTTGGTGGGCTTGGGGAAGGGCAAGGAAGGCTGTGTTCAGCACTTCCTCACCTCTGCCCCTGCCCCGTGGGCCTGGCCGCATGAACACTCCGGCTGACGTGCTCCCTGCCCCTCCCCCGCAGTGTGGCTGGCCACCCAGAACCACAGCACCCTGGTGACGGAGCGCAGTGCCGTGCCCTTCCTGCCCGTGAACCCCGAATACTCAGCCACACGGAATCAGGTGAGGGGGCTGGGTGGGGGGCCTGGGGCCGTCTCCTCCCCTCCGGGGGTTGCCAGCTCTATGGGCCCTGCCCTTGCTCAGTGGCTGCCACCTGGGCCGCAGCCTGGGCCTGCTCTCCTCCCCCGGCCTAGGCCTCCCTCAGGGCTCTGCCGGTGCTGGGCTTCGGAAATGGAAATCAGGCTTGGTTTTTGAGCCACTTGCTGAGCAGCTTCCAGGGGGTGGGGGCAGGATCCCAGCCGCAGGAGTTCCCCAAGAATCACCCAGAATCCGTGTTATCCCTGACCCCCTGCCCTGGCCATGAGCCAGGTAAAAGGGGACTCCCTTGCAGCTTGGTTCCCCCTGCCCTGTCACCTAGAAGGGGGCCCGTCTTGCCAGCTGGGTTCTTTCTGGCTTGTAGGGGCGGCAGAAGTTGGCCCGCTTTAATGCCCGAGAGTTTGCCACCCTGATCATAGACATTCTCAGCGAGGCCAAGCGGAGACAGCAGGGCAAGAGCTTGAGCAGCCCCACAGGTGGGAAGGGCGTGGATAGGGCGGCGGGTAGTGGGCACTTTTCTAGAATATTCTTTTTTGTGGCTCCCTTTTGGGGTGGCATGGTGGAAGGGTTGTGTGGCTGGATCCTGAGTGATGGAACTGTGTCCTCAGACAACCTCGAGCTCTCTGCAAGGAGCCAGAGTGACCTCGACGACCAGCACGACTACGACAGTGTGGCCTCGGATGAGGACACGGACCAGGAACCCCTGCGCAGCGCTGGTGCCACTAGGAACAACCGTGCCCGGGTCTGAGCACTGCCCCACCCTGGGCCTCCACCAAGGCCCAGCTCTGTCCCCTTAGAGCCTGGGGCTTTGGGGACAAGTGGGCTGGTTACGGCCTTGAGAAGAGCCTTCTGTGGGCATTTACTCCCTGCCCTGAGGGCTGATGAGCCTCTGTCTCACTCTGCAGAGCATGGACTCCTCAGACCTCTCTGACGGGGCCGTGACCCTGCAGGAGTATCTGGAGCTGAAGAAGGCTCTGGCCACCTCCGAGGCGAAGGTGCAACAGCTCATGAAGGTCAACAGCAGTCTGAGCGATGAGCTCCGGAGGCTGCAGAGGGAGGTAGGGACGGCAGCGCTGGTGGGAGGGGGGGGCTCCCAGCGTCCTGCTTGGAGGATCCCCTGCTCCCGGAGGTGGGGGTGCTGCCTGGAGCCCCTGGAGGTTCTGACACCCTGTGCCTCTCAGATCCACAAGCTGCAGTCAGAGAACTTGCAGATCCGGCAGCCGCCGGGGCCGGTGCCCACAGCCCCGCTGCCCAGCGAGCGGGCAGAACACACATCGATGGGGCCTGGCGGGAGTGCCCACCGCAGGGACCGCCAGGCCTTCTCCATGTATGAACCAGGCTCCGCCCTGAAGCCCTTTGGGGGCCCACCTGGGGATGAGCTCACCACCCGGCTCCAGCCTTTCCACAGCACTGTGAGTTGCCCGTGGGTGTCAAGGACTAGGGGAGACAGGGCGGGAGCTGCCATGGGACCCTCGGTGATGCCTCCTGTGCCATCTCCCAGGAGCTGGAGGACGACGCCATCTATTCAGTACACGTCCCTGCTGGCCTTTACCGGGTAAGCAGGGCCTGGGACACAAGGGTCCATGTCAGCAAATGGGTTCTGAGCCCCAGTAGGTGTGGCCTTTGCATTGACGATGGCTGGGCACGGGGAGGACCCGCGATGCTAGGAAGCTGGAAGGCGGGGTAGGGGGAGCAGGGAGGAAAAACTGACTCCAGCCCTCCTGGGTTTCAGATCCGGAAGGGGGTGTCGGCCTCCGCCGTGCCCTTCACTCCCTCCTCCCCGCTCCTGTCCTGCTCCCAGGAAGGAAGCCGTCACACGGTAACGTGCCCATCCCCGTTGCAAGGGACAGGCCGAGTAAGGTGTGCACGTGGAAAGCGATGTGCTGTGTGGGTCTGTGAATGTGTACGTCATCTACTGCCCCTTCCCCGATCCTCCAGAGCAAGCTTTCCCGCCACGGCAGCGGTGCCGACAGCGACTATGAGAACACGCAAAGTGGGGACCCACTGCTTGGGTGAGGCACTCCGGGAAGAAGGCTGAGCGGGCCCTGGCATGTCTGTGAGGGTGCCAGCAGGCAGCCTTACCACTGGCATGTCTCTCTCTCACCCTGGCCTCAGAATGGAAGGGAAGAGGTTTCTTGAGCTGGGCAAGGAAGAGGACTTCCACCCAGAGTTGGAAAGCCTGGATGGAGACCTTGACCCTGGGCTTCCCAGCACAGAGGATGTCATCCTAAAGACGGAACAGGTCACCAAGAACATTCAGGAATTGTTACGGGCTGCCCAAGAATTCAAGCACGACAGGTATGGGGGTGGGACGTGAGGCTTCTAGGGGCCCCTGGGTGTTGCGGAGGGGAGGGGAGGGGAGGGGGGCCCGCCGGTGTTCCATGGTCCCTGCGAACCCTAATTTTTACCCTCCCCTCCCCCCAAAGCTTTGTGCCCTGCTCAGAGAAGATCCATTTGGCTGTGACCGAGATGGCCTCTCTCTTCCCAAAGGTACAGGGGCTGGAAAGAGGAACAGGATTGAAGGGTCTCCGGGTGGGACAGGTGCAGGGAATGGGAGCCCTACCTGGGTACAAAGGAGGACACACTGGGCCGTGTTCATGGCTCATGGTTTGAAGTCCAAGGCCCAGCTCCCTCCTCTCCTCCAGAGGCCAGCCCTGGAGCCTGTGCGTAGCTCGCTGCGGCTGCTCAATGCCAGCGCCTACCGGCTTCAGAGCGAATGCCGGAAGACCGTGCCCCCGGAGCCGGGCGCCCCTGTGGACTTCCAGCTGCTGACTCAGCAGGTGATCCAGTGCGCCTACGACATTGCCAAGGCTGCCAAGCAGCTGGTCACCATCACCACCCGAGAAAAGAAGCAGTGACCACTCTCCCTGCACCCTCACCTGCACCCTGGGACCTCACTGGCCATGGGAGCTGGGCCACTCCAGACACTAACCCCCACCCCAACAGAGCCGCTGGCGCAAGTGCCCTTAGTGCTGCCACTCTCCCCTGGCAGCCAGGCGCCCTGGTGCCCGCCCCCCTCAAGCCCCCAAGGATGGGGAGGTGGGGTGGCAGGAGCTTCTGTCCCCCACATTCCATGCACCTCCCCCTGTACATAGCATTCCCCTCTTCCCCCTCCCCCAGCGTGCAGGGGCCTGTAAGGCATCACTCCCAGCCCCTAACCCTTGGGGCACCCTCAGCCAAGGGTAGGGTGGGGACACTCCAAGTGAGGCCATTCCCCCTCCAGGTACCCCACCCCATGAGCCAGTTCAGCCCTACCGGGGGCTGAGCAGGGGCATCCTCTCCTTTGTACATAATCTCTGGATGTCCCTGCCCTGTAGCCACCAGCCCCCCTGCTGCTCTCCTTTAATGCCAAACGGCCCCTGTCCAGAGCACAGGCCCCAGCCTGTGTTCCCAGGGTCCCTAGCAGCAAACACTGGAAACTTTTTTTCTTTCTTCTCTTCCACTCCTTAATTTTAACATTGTGGTAACTGAGTGTCCCTGCGTGCCTGTGTGTGTGTGCGGGGCGGCAGTGCCGTTCCGGAGGCCTGGCCCATCTGGAGTTCTGTGAAGGGTGAGGGGACCAGAGCAGCAGGACCAGTGTCAGGGGTCAGCCCATCTTCCCCATTCTTGGGGCCAGGGACTGCTGGTAACCAGCTGGGGTCCAACCCATTGCCTCCCCTCATCTATCTCCCTGATTCATATCCCTTTCTCTATGAACTTAACAAAAACCACTTCCCTGCATCTCGCCTCCACCTCCCTTGTGGAGGGGGATGTGCTGGCTGGGGCAGAGAACTGAGCATCTGAGCCTGGGGCTGGCTCCCCGGGGTCCCTGACTCAGCTGAGAGCCCCCTACCTATAACCTCTGAGAGGCCAGCACCTACCCTGCGGTATCTGGGTATCTGGAATCTGGGCTGCGGCCTGGGAAGGCTGGAGAGGCAGATGGCAGTGCCTACCGGCTCTCTTCCCTGTCCTGCCTCTGTCCCAGGGGCCAGGCTCTACCTGTGTGGTGGTGGGTGGGCTGACTGTCAAGACGTGTGTCATGTACATTTGTATCAAAAATAAATAAGTGACCATGTGCTGTTGCTGACGCTAGAGAATGGTGGGGGTCGGGGACTGAGGAGGTGGCAGATGTGAGGGAGAAAGACCAACCTGTTGAGAACATGAAGCAAATGAAGATTCCTGCTACTCCAGCCCTGAAACTCAGAATGACAGCTTTTGTGTTCTAGAAAAGGAGCTGGGAAATAAGGTTTCCCTAACTATGGTTTCCCAACTCCCCACCATGGCAGCAAGTAGGGCTCTATCAGCTCCTAAAACTACTGCTAAGGCCAGGTATGGGGAAGGGGTGCCTAACTTGCTGTTGTAAACGCCCACTTCAAACAAAACCTGAATGGCCTTGGCTGGTGTCCTGGGTTGGAAGTGTCTGTGTGGCTGACGCACAAGTTCAATCCCAGATTCTACCAAAATAATTTAATTAGAAACACAGGCAAGGGAGGCGGAAAGGGCCCCTTTCCTCACCGGAAGAGCAGAACACACCACAGGGACGAGCCCCTTCGCAGTGCTGAGGCGGGTCTGCTCCATCTGGCCACCAGGGGGCGACCCTGCGCAGGGTCCACGTGGCAGAGGTCGCGGCCTCCCGGGTGACAAAGCAAACCTGCCACGGTGGCAGGTCAGTCGGAGCTGTCCCCATCTGGGCCGCTGTCCGGTGTGGGTGGGAGCAGGGGTCTCCGGCGGGAGCGCTTGACCCGGCGCGGGGGCATGAGCAGCCTCCTCTTGAGCACAGCTACGGGTAGGGTGGGGACTGGTCAGAGCACCGCAGCAGGGCCAGGGGTGACCTGGGCAGGCAAGGAGGGTGAGTGCTCACCAGCTACCGTGTCCTGGCTGTCTGCCGTGGGCTCCCAGTAGATGCTATCCCCGCGTCGGAAGTTTCGATGCAACCGAGTGCAGAGCGTGGCCAGAGTGAGCAGCACCAACAGGAAAGTCAGGGCCATGGCAGCCCAAGCGGCCTCCTCCGTGCGCGGGGTGGGGCCCCGGGCCACCCGTGGAGGCACCGCTGCCCGAGGGGCTGGGGAAGCCTCCCCTGGACACGTGCAGCTCCCTGAGCTGCTCTGCCCTTTGGGCACTGGAGCCTCTAGCCCGGAGCTGGCATTGCGTCCAAGCCCCTCAGACAGCACCGGGGGAGTGGGCACAGATGGCGCCTCACCCCCGGCAGCCCCTGCAGCCAACATTGGCTGCCGGGGCCCCTGGCTCTGCGGGGAAGTGGAGGAGAACCTCGGGCCTGAGGGGCTGGGCCGGAGACCAAGGGCAGCCCGCAGCCCCCGCCTCTTGGCACCACCAGGAGACAGGTGTCTGGGCCCTCCAGTTGCCTCCTCTGCACCAGGGGGCTGCCAGCTCCACAGAGTAAAGGCCAAAGCTGGAGCCTGGGGACAGAGATAGCAGTCACCTTTTACTCTGCCAGGTAACCCAAGGACCCCACCACCAACCAAGCCCAGCACCCCTCACCTGCACACACCCTCTCCAGCACAGCCTCCCTCTACCTGGCCTTGGCACCAAGGACCCAGAAAGCTCATCAGAGCAGAGCCATGCCTTCTTCCTCTGCCTCCGCCGCCACCTCCTCTTCAGCAAGTGGGCAGCCCGGGCCGGCTCTATCCACGCCATCTCCAGCACCACACCCCATGCTGCCAACACCAGGGGCTAGGAAAGCACAGCTTGGATGAAGGTGAGGAGCAAGCAGGAGGAAGTCTCTGCATTTTCCTTCCCCTGCACATGGGGCTACCGCCTCTGCCAGAGCCAGACAACCCCCTTTCATAACCACTTACCCGCTCCTGAGTAAGGCTAGGGTCAGCGGCCAGTGAGGGCTGGGCCACACAAACGTGGGCCAGGAGGGCAAGCTGGAGCTTCAGCCAAGGGTGTGCGCAGGGGTGGTAGAAGAAGCGGACATCCTCTGCCTAGAGAAAAAAGCATAGAGACACCACGCCAGGCCCAGGGCACTCAGAATCCCAAGGTTTCCCATCCTGGGGGCCAGCTTAAAGGGATCCTGGGGGTGGCCAGATGACCCACATGCAGGGTTCAGGAAAGGACAAAGAGCCCTGGGTGCTGGCAAGCATTCCCTCCGGCCTCTCACCCCTCCTCCCCATCAGGTGCCACCCCTTGAAGCTCACAGCTTTGCTGACAGCAAGCCTGGTTAATGCTGTCAGGCCCCATCATTCAGCTGTTATTCCTCTGCGCCTGCAACAATGGCTCCACAGGTCCCTGGTCTAGACTAGAAGCATCCCCCATATGGAGACCAGGTGTCCTATTTATTGATTCTATCCATATATTTAATCTTTCCCCCACACATCCAAATGCAGGGCACTCAGGCAACAGGTGCACGATCCCACAACAGAAACACTTCAACTACTATTAATTATTCTTTGAGCTGGCCTGACGCTCAGCACTGTGCCAGATGTTATAGGAGATGCCAAAAGACAACTCCTGGACTCTGCGGGGAACATAAAGGAAACTCAGGGCAACAGAACCAGTGCAAATCAAAGAGCAAACTAAAACTCAAAAAGAGAGTAGTGGCTCACTTATAAGAGCTAAGTTGTATGCATTACATGAATTTGGAGAAGGAGAATAAGAGCTGGCGTGATCGGGCATGTTCTCGAGAAAGCTGACTCTTGCACTGGGCTTTGGAGGTGGATGGGATGGATGGCAGGAGGGCTGGGCACTACCCACTTCAACTTCAGGTGAGGAGAGGCTGGTGTGGAGAACAAGCAGCAGCAAAGGTAGAGCAGTGGGAATGAGGCTGGAACTCAAGTGTGAGCAAACCAACACAAATGGAGAGGGAACCAAAGATCTGGGGATGTCAGATGAGGCTTATTTAGGCTGGGCCCGAAAAGCTGGGAGTGGCAACTGGTGAGAGGCGTCAGAAAAAAAAAAAAGCCATTGAAGTTTCTGAATAGAGGAATGATTTAATGAAAGGATGTATGAGGGAAGGAATCAGGTAGGTGGCATGAGGTTTCTTGGCCTGGAGCTCTTACAAGTTTCAAAAAAAGAGATGTGGGGCACCTGAGTGGCTCAGTCATTAAGTGTCTGCCTTTAGCTCAGGTCATGATCCCAGGATTCTGGGATCAAGCCCCGTTATCAGGCTTCTTGCTTGGTGGAAGGCCTGCTTCTGTCTCTCCCACTCCCCCTCTTTGCGTTCCCTCTCGCTGTCAACTAAATATTTAAAAAAAAAAAAAAAAAAATGTTTCAAAAGGAAAAACCAAAGGGTCAGGGAAGCTATCTGACCACTGTCAACGAAAACAGAGGTGGCCATGCAAGGTGAACCCAGGTTTTGGTGCCTGGTAACCCCGGGGAACACACTATCTCATACAGCTTCCTACTGCCCCCAAGTACCATCACACACAATTCATTTTAGGCCTCGGGAGTAGGGACATTACTCACATCCCCTCTTAAGAAAACTGGGTCCCAAAGGCACCTGAGTGGCTCGGTGGGTTAAGCCTCTGCCATCTGCTCAGGTCATGACCTCAGAGTGCTGGGATCAAGCACCCCCTGGGGGGGGGGCTCCGCTCAGTGGGGAGCCTGCTTCTCCCTCCTCTGCCTGCCTCTCTCTGCCTACTTATAACCTCTGTCAAATAAAATCTTTAAAAAGAAAGAAAATGGGCCCAGAGAAGTCAGGAGAGTTCCCACAGTCACACAGAAGAGTGGGGGCATGGGTCGTTTCTTTTTAGTCAGAGTTCCCCTTGCAGCCTCCTGCCGCGGGGCAGACAGCTAGCTAGCTACTCTACAGCATTCCTGACACAGCACTGGCAGGGCAGGGGCCCACGGTTCCCTGTCCAAAGCCTGAGAACACGGTCTCGGTGGGGAATGGAGCTGGAAAGCCTAAAACGCGTTGCAAGCCTGCAAGGAGCTCACGGTCTCCCACCAAGGAGGGCTCCCGCCTGTACATACCTGCCATCGGCTCCTCCTCTCGTAAGTCACTCTCGGTGACACCTGTGCGGGGGGGGGGGGAGGGGAGGACTTAGAACAGCTGGAGGACTCCGTGCGGGGGAGGGAAAGGGACAGCAGGCCCCATACCACCGGCTGGGAGGGAGACATTGGCAACTGACGGCCAGAGGAATCGGCAGAGGTCCTCAGAGGATGACTGTGGAGGGCGCAGCCGGGCCAGAGCGGGGCCGGGATGCTCCTCCACACCCCTCTCTCCCACCCCACCACCAGGCTCCTACCTGTGGCGGCAGAGGCCACAGGCCCTCGGGACAACGGGCTCCCACTTCCTCCTCCGGCTCGGCCACCACCTGTGGGTCCAAGGCCCAGAAGAGCTGGGGCACTGGGCTTGGCGTGGGCCCTGCCCTCCCCTCCCAGGCCCAGCCCGCCGGGGGTGGAGGGGGTTACTCCTAGTCCCCTCCACGCGCCCCTCCTTCCAGGACGAACTTTCGGCAAAGCGCTTTGAGATCTCAGGCCGAAGCCTGCTCGGGAGCGCGTCGCCTTACCTTACTAGGACCTAGGAGCCCCGCAAGGGTTGCCAGGAGAAGCAGCTGGGGGGAAGGCGGAGGAGGCGCCATCCCGGCCCGCCCGGGGAGCTGGCGGCCGCGGGGCAAGCCAGGGAGCGCGCGCCCCTGCGTCGCCCCCCGTACCACCCCTATGCCCACGTAGAACCCGGGCGCGCGCGCTCGTCGTCCCGCCCCAACCCCCACCCCCACCCCCAGGCCGCGCGCCCGGACGCTCCAGGCTCGCGCCCCCCGCCCGCGCCTCGCCCCGCCCCCGCAGCTGCGAGCTACTCTCGCCCCGCCTCCGCCCCGCCAAGGCCCGCCCACAACCGCGGACTTGGCGCGCACGCGCCCTAAACTCGAAGCCGGAAAAGTTTTGTGTAGGATCCCGGGCCTGAGTGGACCGTGCTGCCAGACCCGCGGGGAATCCCTCCTTCGCCCGCGCTTTCGTCCCATCGCGTCTCCGCGGCCTGCAGCCTGGGTGGGATCATGGAGCGGGACGAAGGGCGGGAAATGGGATCCCAGTGAAGCGAGTGGCTCCGGAGGTACGCTCCTCCGGCAAACCCGCTTCAGACACGTCAGTATGACCTGCAACTAGAAGAGGGGCAGAATCAAGAAGTCCGAGCTGCGAGAGGAAGAGAGTCCCCGCTCTAGAGTTTCACCTTCAGTCCATCCCACCCGTGCCCTCGCAAAGAGGGCCCGAACCTAGCCAGAGGAGCTTCGGAGGGTCTCGGGCCTCTACCATCCCCAGGCCCAGAAGTCCCAAGAAGTCGAAGCCGGGCCTGGGGCCGCTTTGCTCCCCGACGCCCGCCTCCGCTCTTGTCGTTTGTTCAGCGATGGCCGGCGTGCGCTTAGGAAGACATTTGTCACCGTGAGGTGGAAGATGCAGGGGGAGAGGGAAGCGCCGGCTCGGCTACCAGAACCCTTCAGCTTGGCCTGGCTGAGGACTGAGGAAAAACGGGAACTTGGGTGGAGGGTGAAGGTTGAGATGCCCAGCCTCAAACTTAGAAGTAGAGCGAAAACGGGTTATTTCGAAATAAAGAAAGAACGTGACTTACAAGAGGGTTATTTACCCATCCCTCCCTCGTTCCCCTATAATTGCCAGCTACTGAAATGATGAAGGGACTGCAACCCACCCCCTGCCACGGCCCCATCGCAGACTGACAGGCATCCCCGAGCAGGACGTCTGAATGCCTCTTTTCCCCCAGCTTGGGGCTGCTGCTTTGGGGAAGCCCTGCTCAGGGAGCGGTGTTGAGGATTTCCATTAGCTGCAGCCAGGCTCCTGGGAGCCCCCATGCTCCCGGGGTGGGAGGCGGGTTCCGGACGGCGCGCTAATGCAGCGCCGGCAGCAAAATCCGCCGTCGGACGGGACGCCGGCCCAACCCCCGCTGGCCCGGAGCCGGACCCCCCGCCCGGCGGGGCTCTAGTGTAGTTGAGGGCGCCCGCAGGGCCGAGACAAACACCGAGGTCAGAGAGCACGTCCGAGCCTGCGAAGGGAGGAGCGGCTACTTGCTCCGGCTGCAGCTGCAGCGGCCCTGCGGGAGCCAGAGAGCCCGCGCCCGGTGCTGGGGTTTATGCACTTCTTCCTTTTGCTACTTCTCAGCTGCGGCCCCTGAGGGCACAGCGACTCATCGTCTCCCCCCGCAGCTACACACCAAGCGGGGCCGACGGGAGGGGTCGGGGGGTTGCTCTGATGCTTATCCCGTGCCCCGATCCTTGATCTCCGAGTGTCCCCACTCTCTGCCGCCAACACCCCACTCCTCGGCTCGCTGCCCTCCCCACTCCCTTCCGGCTCGCCGGCGCGTCCTCGCTCCCTTTTAGTGGCCTAGGCTCCTTTCACCTTCTGCTCCAGCTTGTCGCAATCGCTGTACAAAGGGCCTGGGGCGGGATTGGGGGCGGGCGAGGGGAGCCGAGCCCGAACTGGCTGCCTCTGCGGGGCCACGGCCAATCCGGAGCGCCCACCGCCCACCGCCCACCCCCGCGCAGGAGAGCCCTGGGCAGCCGCCCGCCGCCGGGCGGAGTCGCCCGCAGAGTGGGGAGCTCGCCGAGGGGACGGCCCCGCCGCCTGCCGCCCTGCTACCTCGCCATGCCGCCGTGGGACGCCGCCCTCGCCCTGCTGGTGGCCGCGCTCGCCCTGCTTGGCCTGCTGGCCCCGCGGCTGCGGCGCGCCGTCGGAGCGGGGACTGTGCCGGCGGCCGGCGGCCAGGACCACGAGGAGGAGACAGACGGCGGAGGTGCCGCAGACCGGTTCAGCGACGGGCGGGAGCCACTGCCCGGCGGGTGCAGGCTCATCTGTAAACCGTCGGCGCTGGCTCAGTGCCTGCTGAGCGCCTTGCGACGCTCGGCAGCGCTGGAGCCGCGCCCGCGCTCCTGGCTCTGCGGGCCCCACCTGCAGACCCTCTGCCACTTCGTGCTGCCCGTGGGGCCGGGGCCTGAGCTGGCCCGGGAGTACCTGCAGTTAGTGGACGACGGGCTGGTGGCCCTGGACTGGGTCGTGGGACCTTGTCCCCGGGGCCGGCGGGTCACCAACGCGGGAGGCCATCCCGCGGTGCTGCTGGTAATCCCCAATGCGTGGGGGCGCCTCACTCGCAACGTGCTCGGCCTCTGCCTGCTTGCCCTGGAGCGCGGCTACTACCCGGTCATCTTCCACCGTCGCGGCCACCACGGCTGCCCGCTGGTCAGCCCCCGGCTGCAGCCTTTCGGGGACCCGTCCGACCTCAAGGAGGCTGTCACTTACATCCGCTTCCGACACCCGGCGGCCCCTCTGTTCGCGGTGAGCGAGGGCTCGGGCTCTGCGCTCCTGCTGTCCTACCTGGGCGAGTGCGGCTCGTCCAGCTATGTGACCGGCGCCGCCTGCATCTCGCCGGTGCTGCGCTGCCGCGAGTGGTTTGAGGCCGGCCTGCCCTGGCCCTACGAGCGGGGCTTCCTGCTCCTCCAGAAGATGGCCCTCAGCAGGTGGGTGACGGAGGCCGCAGACCCGCAAGGAAGTGGGGGGCGTAGAAGTCTTGGGCTGACGAAGGAACAGCCCTGCATGGTAGTGAATCACATAGGTTTAGGGCAATTTGGGCAGGGCTCTCCGCACACGCTTTCCGAAGCCATCCAAACCCACTAGACAGAACCAGGGAAACAGGTTTAAAGGCCATGGGCAGACTCAGCATCATTATGGTAGAACAGGGACACCTGCCCTGGGGCCCCATGGCCTCGTGTTAGCCCCAGGGTGTCCTAGCAACTGAGCACCTACCTGCCCCACCTGTAAGCAGAAGCAGCGGCAGAGGTTTACCACTTAACCCAGGGCTTGTCGAATCAGCAAAGAGGGTTCTGGAAGCAATTAGGACTGTCTGCCCAGAATGTTTCCTTATTAGTGTCTGCGCCTAGAGGTGACAGGAATCAGAAATTTGGTGGTATGTGATTTATTAACATTATCTGGATTTGCATATTCCTCGATATGGATCCCAAAATGTAAAGAATAAGTCAACATACTTTTAAAAAATCTCCAAAAGGAGAGCAGTCCACCTCTAGGGTGACAGGTGAGGCTTTGGCACTGAAGAGGCCGAGCGACATTCCCACAG
The DNA here is from genome assembly GCF_964662115.1 of Mustela nivalis. Classification (NCBI taxonomy): domain Eukaryota; kingdom Metazoa; phylum Chordata; class Mammalia; order Carnivora; family Mustelidae; genus Mustela; species Mustela nivalis. The sequence continues at coordinate 20,067,442 of NC_139036.1, forward strand.
CAAATGACCAGGCCTCAGCTTGCACTGCTGCCTTCCTAGGAGGTGGCAAAATGGGGTCAAAGACATTCAAGCAGAAAGTGTGGTGTGGCAGAAAGACCTGGGGTGTGCAGGCAGACTCACTTCAGTTCAAATCCTAACACTGGGTAGGTGCTCAAAAAGTGATGGCAATGGTAATTTCTCTTCCTCTCCTTGCCCTGTTTTGTTCTGAGAAGGCCAAACCCTGAGCTCAACAGTGGCCCCAGGAGCTGTCATGCCGGCCCAGAACTTCTGGGCCTCTGAGGCAAGGTGTTCTCCTTTGGCTTGATTACCAGTTTCCATTCCCAAATAACAACCACCCTCCCCCCAACCCCCACCCAGTGCTGACTCAGGGCACCTGCTGAAGGATAAGGGGAGGGAAGCGGAGAGGAAATCTGGGCCTTTAGGGTCTGCCCTGCCTATGGAAGTTCGGGATGGAAAACTCAGGGCAAGCCTCTTTGGATGTCTGCTGGAGACACACATCCAGATTCAACGGGCTAAGTCTGGACTGATACGCCCAAAGCACTGAGCTGCCCATCCCGGCCTCCGCGTCAGGGTGCCAGGCTCTCTCCCCGGAGGTGGAAACAGCAGAAATGCCCCTCTTCCCCAGAGCGGCGGCTCTCAGGCTCCCATGTGGGAACTTACCCTGTAAAGTAATTATACTCCTGGCCGCTTCCTCAGCCCTTTCTAGGAATACCTGTATCACTGCTCAAGGTTTGCCTTTATCTGGACAGCATGTTAGCTTGTAAAAAATAGACTGATATAACCTGAAGAAAGATGTTAAGCGTCGGGCGGGGGGGGGTGTCACCTGCTGGTTTGGATAGTTTGAGCCAGGGGGTTCTAGCAGGGCTTCAAGAGAGGACGTTTCAGGGCAGGTTGCCTACAGAGGGTCAGGAATTGAGGTCAGGAGCAGAGCTGTCACAGTGGATCAGCTGCTGTGAAGTCACTTGCTGCCCCCAGGGTGAGGCAGGCAGACCATGAATGCAGGCCTGGTAGAAGGAACTGTGACACAGCACGAGGGAAGAAATGCCCTAAGTGTCCGCCCATGTTGCCAGACCTTTCCATTTCCTTAGAGAACCCAAATATCTGCACTTGATGTGACACCTCCAGGTTTTCAATGATGACAGTGGGGCACCGGGCCTGCTCAGTCTGAAGAGCATGTGACTCTTGATCTCAGGGTTGTGAGTTCAAGCCCTGCACTGGGCACAGAGTTCACTTAATAAAATCTTTAAATGATGACAGTGAAACGGAAGTTTAAAAAAGTGTCATACGGCCAAAGGATGCCTCTGGGGCCAGAATCTGGCCTGTGGCCTGTGCCTCTGGCATACCTGTTGTCGGTTCATTTCCTCATGCTTCCCTCTCTTTCCTACCCTCCCTGCCCCTCGGCGTGCTGCCAGGTATGCCTCGGCCCTGCAGGACGCCGTGGACACCCACAGGCTGTTCAGGAGCCGCTCCCTTCGGGAGTTTGAGGAGACCCTGTTCTGCCACACCAAGAGTTTCCCCATCAGCTGGGACACCTACTGGGACCACAACGATCCCCTCCGGGATGTGGACGAGGCCGCGGTGCCTGTGTTGTGTATTTCCAGTGCCGACGACCCCGTGTGCGGGCCCCCGGACCACTTTCTGCCCGCGGAACTCTTTCACAGCAACCCCTACTTTTTCCTCCTGCTCAGTCACCATGGAGGCCACTGCGGCTTCCTGCGCCAGGAGCCCTTGCCAGCCTGGAGCCACGAGGTCACCTTGGAGTACTTCCGGGCCTTGACTGAGTTCTTCAGAACGGAAGAGAGGATGAAAGGGCTGAGCAGGCCCCGGGCTTCGTTCCTGGGGGGCCGGCGTCGCTGGGGGACCCTGCAGAAGAGAGAGGCCTCTCCCTCTTCCAATCTGGAGGAGATCTTTAGCTGGAAGCGATCATACACGAGGTGAGGGCCTGCCTAAGAACCGAGCTGGGCATGCAGAGTCCTGAACCAGCTGTGAGGACAGAAGGGGGGCCGCACTCCGGGACCTTTGTGGCTGATTCGGCCCCTGTCTTAGACTGGTCTGTGGAAGAAGGAACTTCCAGGAAGCTGGTGCTGAATTTACCCTGAGAACACTCCTGCCCCAGGCTTTGCTCAACACATTCCAGCTCTTCCTGGTCTGCAGCTGGGCTGTCACTGTCATGCTGTCCTGCCACTGACCTCATAAGCCAAAGAGGAGCCCCTTTGAGTCTATGGACTCTTGAGAAAATGCTCTGTGACTAGCAAGGGCTCTAGAAAGAATGGGTGTATGTGCGTCATTAGAAAGCTCTGTCTCACATAAATCATCAGCTCTCTGACCCTGATTCTTGAGCCGGAGCCACTCAGTGTGGTGAGGACAGGATGTTTGTGTCTCAGTCCCACTTCCCTCCTTTGGTTCTGTGGCTGTGGCTCTCCTCTGACTTCAGAGCCGTAGGGCTGCGTCAGTCTTGCGTGAGTGTGGGAAAGGCGGCCGAGGCAGCAAGTGCTGTGCTGAGACTGGGCTGGTGAGGACGACAAGGTACAGAGAGCATGTGTCTGTCATCTGGAAGGCTGAGGTCCTGTCTTCCAGACGAATCCTGCAGGTCTCTGCTGGGCTGATCTGGGCCTTCAGGCTAGGACTTCAAGCCTAGGGAGATCTTCAGGATGATTTTAGGAAGAGGGAGTCCTCGAACACAGGGCCTGCCAGCCTCTCAGGCACACTGGCTGCTCCTCCGGGACCATTCCTGGGGATTACTCCAGAAAGTCCCAGCCAAAGGTGTTTTTCTCCTGCGATGCGGGCTTCTTCTAGGCGGTGAAGAGTATAAACCTGCTATCTGTGGTGTTTTATGGTTCGTTGCCTTCTTCTCTGACACTACTACCAGCCTCTTCCCTTCCAGGGCCTGGAGAGACATCTGGGACCAGAGAAAACAAAAGTTCCAAGAGGTTGGCTAGCGCTTACTCAGTGATTTACGAATATTTCACATTACCACGCTTTTTCTGCTCCATTTATTCGAAAGGCCATCCGTGTCGATGTAGAAAAAGGTTCTTCCTGGAGCTGGTCACTCACTGGTGGGTTTTATGGTGTTTGGTTTTATGAGGAATAATCCTGAAGATCAGAGTAAAGCAAAACATGCTACAGATTGATCCCCACATCCTGGTTTAAATTAGGCCATTAACAATATCATAGGAATCTAGTTGTATGTGTGGCTATGAACTTTGCCCCAAAGTTTTATTTTAATTTGTTATCAAGAAAGACGACACCTGTTTTGACAGGAAGGCCCCTGCTGGCCTCAAGACAGCAAACCAGTTTTAAAGAGGAGAGAGGTTTCTCAAAAGCTGTGTCCTATGGCTCAGTATGAGGAATTCCAGGGACCATAATTTCAGATTTGGATCATCTTAGTCCGGCTGTGTTCTAGATAAAATTGGAAGAAACTCCGAACTATCCTAAAATCTCACCTGAGATGCAGAGGACACTCAATTATATCTGAGGCACATTATCCTGCCATGAAAAAAATCACTTCCCTCCTTTGTTTCTTGCTCCCCTCCTCCACGTTCCCCATCTGGTAGTCTTTCTCCCTTTCTGAGCAGAAGTAACTGAAATCTAAAGCCATTCTGCTGCTCGTTTACAGCCCGTGGAGAGGGCTTGCTGAGGAAGAATTCCTTACATATCTGGCCACCACCCGCCTCCCCAGCATTTGGTACAGTAAGGATTTCAGTTAATTAGGATGCTGCAGCTGCCCTGCCCCCCATGCAGGACCCCAGGATCATTCAGAACTGACTGCAAAATGGAGAGCAGCCCAGTAGGTTTTAACTTGTTGGGGCTTATGGGGCCCCAAGGGCTGAGCTCTGGATTGTTCCTCTAGGCCAGATACCATGAGACTCTGGTTTTTTAAGGTAATAGCTTTTGGAGAAATTGTGGTTGGTTTTCTTTTCCTTTTTTATAAGAAAGCAAGCCTGCAGGGGTGGGGCATGGTTATGTACACATAACATTTTTCTTTCAGTGACAGCCCCAGCTTCATTCATTGCCTTGGACCCATAGCCCTAGTACCTAGACCCTAAGGTATTTCTCCTCTGTGTCCCCTGTGCCCCCTGTGCTTATAACCTGTCTCAGGAAGCCACTTCTTTCTCATCTTTCCATTATTACTTTTTCAGCAAAATTTGCCAAGAATGTGCAGTTCCTGTTCAAGTAGGTTTGGGTGACCCTGACTTTAAGTCTAACTGAAGGAATCGCCCGTATTCACAGCTGATCAGACAAAACCAGTGGGAAGAACCCCAGGCACACTATCCTGAGACAATATGTGACCTTTGAACAAAATCCCAAGTTATGCGTTTGAGGAAACAAGAAGCAAACAACAAAATAAAACTAAGACCACCCAAAGAAGAACCACTGAGTTGGTTTTCCAGGTCTCTTAAGAGCCCTAAGAGATCCTCACAGGCCTCATTCACTTGCTTGCCTTCCTTTAGGTCTCTTCAGTATTTCTAACCACCTTCAAGTCTTTTTTTTTTTTTTAAGATTTTATTCATTTATTTGACAGACAGAGATCACAAGTAGGCAGAGAGGCAGATGGGGGCGGGGGGGGGGACAGGCTCCCTGCCTAGCAGAGAGCTGGATGCGGGGCTCGATCCCAGGACCTGAGCCGAAGGCAGAGGCTTTAACCCACTGAGCCACCCAGGTGCCCCAAAACACCTTCAAGTCTTAAGAGATAAAAGCAGCAGCAACCCCCAAAACACAATGGCTTGGAGGAGGTATGATGGAGTCCTCTGTCTCCCCCACTGGATCAGAATGCAGGAAGCAAGGACTGCCTCTGAAGGCTTCTGATCTCTAAGACCTAACACTGTGCTTGCTATAACTTCATTCTCCTAAGAGAGTATTTTATATTCTTTATACATAGGTTTCTAGGGTGGCTTGGCCAGAGACGACAGTATGCAGAACGAAGCCCCAAATCCTCACTTTGAGGAGATACTATCTCTGTTTCGAGTGAAGGTATCCTTCCTACGACTTGAGTACTGTTAAAAAAAAAAAAAAAAGGCCTTGACACAGGAAGTATCAGTTTGGCTTTATAGTTAACCTCAAAATTACCCCAGAGTCAGAAGCTCCTCTCTACTTATCTTCCAACCAGACCGCAGATGTTCTGTCAGTCAACCATCCCTGGTAATGCCCAGGTATCTTCCATTAGAAATGAAGTTTAGCATGAATTCCTCTTCCTGCTTAAATAAGCAGATACAATTGGCCACTTGGGTAGAATTTGGTAACAATGCCAATGAGTATTTGTGATTCTTTCACAACCCACGAAGGATGGCATCAGAAATCTTCCCTAGTTCTCATCACTGGCAGAGACAAGATTGAGAAGTTATACACAGAGAGTGCCTGGAGACGGAGTGAAGACCTCAGGAAGCAGGAATTCCCACGTCACTGGTAGGACACGCAAGCCTAACTGCTTAACCGCTGTTTGGCACACATCACGGTGTGGATGTATGCCAGGAAATAAGGGTGTCCTAAATGAGTTTTCTTTTCTTTTCTTTTTTTTTTCAAGTAAGCTCTAGGCCAAGAGTCACATACTCTCCTGAGCCAGCCAGGCACCCCAAGGGTGGCCTAGATTAGGTAGAAGTTCTCTTCTCATTTTGGGTGAACTAAAATAATGCAGATGAGCTTGGTGTATTATAAAGACTTTTGGTTGGCTTGAGGATCAAGATCACAGACCTGATCCAGATTCTGGGAGTTGGGAAATGACATAAGATTTTAATGAAAATTGGGGCACCTGGGTGGCTCGGTGGGTTAAAGCCTCTGTCTTCAGCTCCGGTCATATCCCAGGGTCCAGGGATCGAGCTCCACATGGGGCTCTCTGCCTGGCGGGGAGCCTGCTTTCCTCCTCTCTCTCTGCCTGCCTCTCTGCCTACTTGTGATCTCTCTCTGTCAAATAAATAAAATCTTAAAAAAAAATTTTTTAATGAAAACAACCTAGCTAAAGTGACCAGAGGATGTTTTAAAATGTCCAGGAAGAACTAAGAGTTTTAAGGAACTCTTAAAAGACACTATAAAAAAAAAATGTCTCTAGCCCCTCCACCTCCAGCCTTCTTGTGTAATGAGGTAATACCCTAGTACTTACCACTAGTGTGGTTGAAAAAAACTTCTCTCCCAACGTGTTTGCTTCTGAATAATAAATCGAATTGCAGTCTCCCTGCAACAATGGAATGTCATTATTTTTTGAATCTCCAGAAAACAAAGGCACTGTTTGTCTTCTGAAGTCCTCTGTGTACTGAGCTATACATGCTTACCTGCCTGCAGAGTGAACAGAGCCTCCCTGTACATTCTCTATTCACCGGCCGTTGCTTCACTTCTGTACATCTAGCTTTGTGTCTCCCCACGCTAACCAGTGGCAGCTCTGTTTAATCAACAACCAGGCCTCCTGTTCTGGGCTAATAATTTCCCAGCAAGCTCAAAATTCCCTGATCATCAGTGGTACCCACATAGAGATATTTTCCACTGAGCAATTAGTAATTTGGGCATTGAATAGAGAGTACTGAAGTAGCTTGGAGATGTGGTGGATTCCAGTTTCTACTTTATCTGTGACCTGTGTGTCTTTGGGAAAGTTATTTTTACAAGTTGTTCCATATGAAAAGACTGAGACTATAAATAGGCCCTAATTTTTAAAGGATTATTTATTTATTTATTTGACAGAGAGAGAGATCACAAGTAGGCAGAGAGGCAGGCAGGGAGAGGGAGAAGCAGGCTCCCTGCTGAGCAGAGAGCCTGATGCGAGGCTCAATCCCAGGACCCTGAGATCTTGACCTTAGCTGAAGGCAGCGGCTTAACCCACTGAGCCACCCAGGTGCCCCAGACCCTAATTAAAAAAAAAAAATAAAGAAAAAAGATTATTTTAGAGAGTGAAGAATGTGGGGGTGGGGGTGGAGGGGAGGGGATATAGAGGAAGGAGAGAGACTCCCCACTGAGTGGGGAGCCCAACATGGGGCTCAATCTCAGGACCCGAAGATCATGACCCGAGCTGCAATTAAGAGGAAGCTTAACCGACTGAGTCACCCAGGCGTCCCAATAGGCCTTAATTTAGGATATCTGTTAGGATATAATGAAATAGTAAAAGTAGGTGAGATCCCATTCTTTAAGTCTACTTAGTTTATCAACTGGAACTCAAAAGATAAGGTGGCATCTGCTTTCAGATCAAAATGTATTCTCCAATTCCTTTTTTTTTTTTTTTAAAGATTTTATTTATTTAACAGACAGACAGAGATCGTAAGTAGGCAGAGAGGCAGGCAGAGAGAGAGAGGAGGAAGCAGGCTCCCTGCTGAGCAGAGAGCCCGATGCGGGGCTCGATCCTAGGACCCTGGGATCATGACCTGAGCTGAAGGCAGCGGCTTAACCACTGAGCCACCCAGGCGCCCCTGTATTCTCCAATTCTTATAAGGCCAAGAAGTTCCAGTCATTCCACTGCAAATTTGGGAAGGGCCTACATGAGCTGGGTCCTGGTTGTCCAGTTGAGGGCAGACTCACCCCACCCCCTTCTCAAACACGTGTACACATACACATACTCAACAACCTTGTTGTAGCTAACAGGGTTCATACTGGTTCATCTGTTCTGCTGGCCAAAACCCATTTTCCTAGTTCTTAGAAATGATGGTCAGAGAAGACATGGCTTTCAAATCTCACCATTATTAGTGATGCAGCTAAAGACCAGCTAAAGGCCATACTTTGCCTTCTCCTAATCCCATCACTGGCTGAGATGACAGTAAATAATGCCCATTTTAGACTTCATAATGTAAAGGATGGTAACAAAAGGGGAAAGAATTTGTCTTCTAAGCCGCTCTAGTACTCACCTCTGTGGGGAAGCTATGCACATTAATCTAAAAATGGAAGTTGTTTATTGCATAATCCCAACGCCCTCTTCAACTCTGTCTCCCTCTACTATTAAGAACACATATTTGCAGACATAGTAGCAATTAAAGTCACTCTACAACACATATAGGAAAACACTGCCCTGCAGCTGCTTCTTTGAGATGTAAGTGATAGCACGGGTTTATCACCACTGGGGCTGTGGAGCTGCCAAATGCTGTGGCAAACTTTTATTTATATTCAAATATTTTACAGTCAGGATAGGCTTTGACCCCTAATTTAACTCCAAGCATCTTTGATGCATTTAGACAATGACAAATTAAACATTTGTTTTGGATTGTTGATAGGGGATACAGGCATAGAAGTACAAGTTTTACCATACTTTCCTTCCATGAGTCTGAAGAGCCCAAATGTAGGGACAAAGCAGAAAGAAATCTTGTTTCTTAAACCTTTTTTGAGTTGCTGCAAATTCAAGGTAGGATGTTGGAAAGGCTGGCGATAGGCAATGTGGGATCTAATCTTGGCTCTCCCACCTGGCTGCTTAACCCAAGCAAATTATACTACATAACATGTTAATCTCAAAATAGCTCAGTATCACCACACTAGGAGTTAAAAAGCTATGTTAAAAACCTTAAGGTGCTTGGGTGCCTGGGTGGCTCAGTGGGTTAGGCCACTGCCTTCAGCTCAGGTCATGATCTCAGGGTCCTGGGGTCGAGTCCCGCGTTGGGCTCTCTGCTCGGCAGGGGGCCTGCTTCCCTTCCTCTCTCTCTGCCTGCCTCTCTGCCTGCTTGTGATCTCTCTCTGTCAAATAAATAAATAAAATCTTTAAAAAAAAAATTTAAAGTGCTTTTCCAGAAAATATTCTATTCAATAAAACAGGCAATACTTTTTTTCAAAATGACACTTAAAAACGTTCCCAACTAAAAAAACATTAAACTCCCTCTCCCCAAATCAGCCTTCTTACAAAAATAGTCACTTTAACCGTGTTTTAAGCAATGGGCCTAGATTAGTATTTGTCCCATACAGGGGCAGAAAGTATGATGATTTTCAAATCATCAAAAGGTGAGACCATGGGGGCGCCTGGGTGGCTCAGTGGGTTAGGCCTCTGCCTTCGGCTCAGATCATGATCCCGGGATCCTGGGATTGAGCCCCGCATTGGGCTCTCTGCTCTGCAGGGAGCCTGCTTCCTCCTCTCTCTGTCTGCCTCTCTGCCTACTTGTGATCTCTGTCAGATAAATAAAGAAAAAATCTTAAAAAAAAAAAAAAAGGTGAGACCACCCTGTGACGTTTTTACAAGGTTCAGGAACTGCATACATTCACGTATCCATGTGTGCGGAAGAAGCTGGAGTTCTACAGACTAGAACACTGGTCTTACTGAAGAACTTGCATCAAACCACTAGAACCTAAAGTAGAATCACCTCACACCTCCAACACGACAGGCCACTTCATTTTCTGGGCAGAGTTTGAGGCAATTAGGCTAGAGGGTTCATGTTCACATCAGGGACTCTACTCTTACCCGTACCTTACACACTTCTGTAATAACGCCAACATCCAGCATAGTGCCTGAGACTATCCAACAGTCACTTAATCGAAATATACTTTATTACTGAAATAAAATTACTTAAAAAAGCTGAACAGACACTCTGTGTACTAAAATTACTTTATTACAGTTGATTTTTTTAAACATTTCCTTTGCTATGATACAAAGGATACTTACAAACAAAATATTACATATGACCTTGTTTTCGCTCTTATGTTCTGACAACTTGGTAACAGCTTTAAATGCACAATCTATACAATTAATACAGGTTATATATGAACTATAAGGTATGTTGAACCAGAAGAATACTGACAATATACTGTACAATAAGCCTTACCAGTTAGTGCTGCGGACCATTTCTACCAAAAGGAAAATGCACATCTGTACAGTCACCTTTACCAGCTGGCGCTGACAGTGAGGGAGAGGCTTCTTCCCCATTGCAACCCTTGATAAGCCTCCACTGTGGGCGTCTGTTTGGTCCGAAAATTGAGAGGACTGTGTGTATTTAAAATTAGTCATTGGTAAAGTGGCAGAACATCACTTTCAACATGATAATCTCTCACACCAAAATATCAGTCCTAGTTTTAAAAGACCACAAGTCCTTTGTGTACCACAAAAACCCTACAGGCTCAAGGGCTTTGGGAGATGAGAAGATGAAGGCTGCCAAAAAAGGAGGCAAGAAACCAAGCCAAAATCTAGGTCTTGCAAAATCGTCATTTTTTCCCTTCACCAAAGGGAACTAGAAATGTACAAATTCATTGATGAACCTCAATGATAACGTATCAGTTTAGCTGATAACCCTCATTTTATCTGGACCCCTGACTTGTGGGAATAACTGAAAGAGATTGTGAATAATACATACCACTTTTAGAAAAGAACTTCTTGCTTAGTTAAAATATTCCCTTCAGCCACCAAAGCTGGTCCTGGGCTAGTACAGGTGTGCATTCATCTCTCAATGGTCTACTCAGAAATGATAAGGTTACAGCTTTTTTTCTTTTCTTTTTTCTTTTTTAAATAAAAAAAGCAATTGACTGAAGCATTTTTTTTTCTTTAGGTAAATAGCAAAAATAAAAATAAAAACCAACCCTGGCATTTGCACAAATAATGCAAATGGAGCGATATGGCCTTTAAGGTAAGGGGTTAGTAGAAAGGAAGAGAGAAGTGAAGAAAATTCAAAGAAAACAATGTATTAACTTTTCTTTTTAAAAATTTCTACAATACATGTGCAAAAAAATCATGCTGGTTGAGGAAAACAAAGGGAAATGAGTATATAAAACTAAAAACATAAATAATATGTTTGGATGACTGGTGAAAGCAGAAACCAACCTGGGTTACAAAAAGGATTATACATTCAAGATGCTCTTAAACCCAGTGGGATAACTTATGTTAAAACTGTGTTAATAGTTAACGTTAAAAATCTCAAGTTTGTTTTTAAATCTTCACAATACAAGCAAAGCTGTTTTAAAATATACACTATACATATTTCTCAAAGTCTCTCCAACCTCATTAATGCGCATTAGGCTATCTTTTTCATATACTAAAACAAGGGGGTTCTGAAAGCTGGATTGCTCAGAGTAACCCATCCATTATTTAAATGTCTTAAGTTTTAAATGGGTTAAAAATTTTAGCAGACTTACATAAATAGGATTTAGCAACACAAGTGTTAATTTAAAAAACTCTAAAGCATTTACAAATTATCTGGTTGGAATTGTCTGGGAAAGTTATGTGCACTATTACTTTAAAATGTTATTTACATCAGACCATTGCTTTTGTAAAAATCTCTAAAAGATAAAAAACAAAACTAAATAAATTTGGAGAATTAACCTATTCTAAACTAGCAGAGAAGGTCATAAAAGGAAAGGTAAAATCAGAACAAAATTGTTTTCTAATAATCCCACATATCCTCTCCACTTGGATTTTGCCCTATGAAACCACCTGCAACTCCTATTAGGCTCATATATCAAGTGTCAAGATAATGTGGTAAAATATATCTTGTCAGATAAATTACTGGCCTCAAGTGGATTTTTTTTTTTTTTCCCAAAATTTTCCACCTTGTATCTCTGGCTTGGATTATTTTAGAACACATATATGTAACTAATTGGTGGGGCACTCTAAGTAGGCACAATTCCCATTTAATGTGGAATAAAAGGTGTAACACATAAAATGTTGGGGAGAAGGGGTGGTGTTTCTCTGATATTATGAAACGCAAGGAAGCACATTTGGAATGGGCACCAAAAAAGAGCTATCTGGCAACACACCAGGGGCAGCCAACATCTTAATAAACTAAACACAGTTGTCTACGACAAAAAGGGGGTTAGAAGGGTTTCAGGACCCCCAACCCCTGTTTGATATGTGCCAAACAGTCACATGGACCAGCCAGAATCTGAAAACATTAAGCAGTTACATCTTTAAATCACATAATTCACTCCATGACCATGTGCAATTTATAATAACAATAATGTTCATGCTGAGGCAATGTATTTGAGGGCTCAGAAGAAGCAAAATGTGCCACTGAGAGAAACCTGTTCCCACACGACTGGTCTTCTTGCTTTCAAGTGGCCCTAATACATCTTTGAAGCTAAGCCAAGCCATGCAAAAGCAAAGAATACACACTTTTTGTTAACAGCGGTATCTCATTTCTAAAACTCCACCGACCTCAGGGTTGCCACTGAAACACAGGAGTACTGAATGCACACAAAAGAGGGCTCACGGATTTTTAAAAATGCATTTCCCTCGTCTGTGTTTACCAGCCTTTCACACCTTAGGCTACAAGGCATTTCAGAGAAAGGTTTAGTGGGGATAATGACAAAGGAACATATGTAATTCTGGAAATAGGAAAAATGCCTCAGAAACGGGATCAATGTGCCAGCAGTTAGCATAGTTCATTTCCTTTGAAAATTCAGCTACAGAGCCCAATAAACAGTTCCAAGCCATAGTGTTATCACCTGCATAATTTACATAAACATTAAAACTCTTGCACTTTATAGACAAAACACACGTCTGTAAACATGGCCACTGGGGGAGGGAGGCTCCCTACCTCATTCATGATTGAAAACATGTAATCATTATATTAAATAAAATGACTTTGCTTCAAAAGATGTAAAACCTGACCAATGATTAAGCTTCATTTTCCCCTGTTTAACAACATTTAAGCATTAATTCTAAAAATGTCCCCTAGGATGGTTTCAGGATTAAATGCTAGGACCACAACTGGCAATGACATCAACTCCTCTCTAGCTGGCACAGACTTAGAAACTTTAGTACAAAAACAAAAAAAGTACAGAAACTAGGTCAATTTGTTAGCTACATATTTACAGATAATTACATGATTTTTCACTCATAATTGCTAAAAAACTATGAGTGAAAAGGAAACTGTGCAGGCTGAATTACCCGTACTTTGGGGGGAATCCATGGGCATCAAGACACCCTTTTCATTCATTCAGAAGTCTCAACTTTTCTCCACTTTTTCATGGCAAACTACCTACAGATGTCCAGGTTGGTACACCCAGTGGGCATCCTGTTTCAGAGAGGACTAACTTTTTTCTCTATTAAAGAAGAATCTCTCGTATATTTAAAATAAAAAAATAAACCCGAAGCAATCAGAAAGACACATACATACACACAAAAAAATATCTCTGAAACTTCAAAAAGGATTGCTGGGAAACAAGTTAACAGTGATGGTGACATAGTAAGTGGCTCCCCAGTTTTAATTCTCTGCCTTTATTTTCTTTAAAGGATATCTATTTTTGGGTGGATGGGAGGGAAGTGCAAGTTTAAGAAACCCACAACAGGCAGATAAGGTGCATACTAATTTATATTTTCTTACAATCTAAAAGCTATCATTAAGCCAAATGGGTTTTCTTCCACTGTGTGAGTCAAATTTTGGAAATCTGAATATAAACGAGGGAAAAATTAGTCAACATGACTTTAAGGAGACTACCAGAATTCAGTAGAAAATATAAATGTACATTAATGGAAGAGTTCTCAGCTTCACTTTCTTGCTCTAGACAGTGTTTAAATAAAACTTACTTCCTTACAAATTAATAGTCACTTCCAATGTAGACCTATTGTGGTGATTTCATAAAAGTGCAGACAACATAACCACACACACAGCAAAATAGACTTCAATCAGTAGTCCTTGCATACAAGAGGCAAGTCTGCTAAGTGTACAGCACAGTCTTCATGAGGATGGGAAATTTCCAGTTCTTAACTAGGAGTGAGTGAGTGCCTTCTCAAAGGCAATGCTACAACCTGGTTGGGGGCACTATCACGTTAGATAAGGGAAAAACAAAACAGAGAGAATTCATTTCTCTTTAATAATGATCTGTATTTTGGTAAGCAGCTCAAAAATGACAGCCCGAGTTTTGGCTTTGCTCCTTAGAGAAGGTAGTTCTCTAAGAAACAAGAACCTCTTCTTCCATTGTTAATAGATTCACACTTATACGCCTTAAATATATTACTTTCTGACTCAAATACACACTAAACACTTCACATTGTGAGCATGGGACAGAATGCAGGACCATATAAACCTCCCAGGAAAGGCTTGCTGTGTTGGGCCAAATCTGTGCTAAATAGCAGTGGCTCAGAAGGGCTGGAAGGTGCACGAAGAACTTACTATTAGCAAGCAAGAGGAGGCAGATCAAGGGAGAAAGCCCCACACCAATACCGTATCCTTCTCTCCCAGTGGCCATTTCCTGTTGATCTCACAGTTTAGGAGAACCTTAGATGCTTTAGCAGTAATTCCTTTCTTGGCTGTTTCAGTCCTTAGCAAAATTTGTAAGTATTAGTATCAGCGGAGTAAAAAGGGTAAGAGGATCCTAAAAATCACGTTTAGATTGCGCACATGGAGACTGTGACTTCCTGGTTCTTTTCATCATCTTTGCAGAGGAATCACCACCAGTGTTTTGAACTTCCACGGTTCATTTCTCTCTGCATCACTTATCTTTTATTGCGTCACAACACAAACTCACAGAAACACTGACTGGCTCCTTCCCCAGCAATATTTTACTGGATTGTAACTTATGGTTCCACATTTACTTAACTTTCTTACCACCCACACAAGTGCTAAGAAGGGAGTAAAAAAGAAAAGATTGCATCTAATGATCACCTTCTCATAAATATCAACCCAGCATACTCATTCTTAAGAAACACATGCATTCTTGCCTTAACTGAGGACTGAAGTAACAAACAAAATAACAAAACCTTAAGTGCCCTGATGGAAATGTACAGTATGAGTTACATCCACCTATCTACACACACATACAGACACTCATATGTATATACAATATATACATACAAATGATAATAGCTATACCAAAATGTGCATATTTAACACAGTTTTAAAAAGCCAGTAGATCATGGTATAATACAATTTATTTTCACTAGTGAATGGCACACATGGAGAAATGCAAAGGAGGTGTTTCAAGTACAATATTTTTCACAGGTGAAAATAAACAGTATTATTCCAGTGTCCAACACAATGTATTCTATAAAAGTTTAAAATGCCAGACATTTAGTACTTAAAGTAGTAGAAAGTTACTAAAGTCTGCCTTATGGTCTGAAAAAGATACTCATAGAGTTTTCAATTTTTGGATAGAGGGTGAGAAAAAATAGGAGGAAGTGTCAAGGACAGTTTTAGTGTACTCAATGGTCTTGACTTAAGTCTAGGCAGCTGAAAATCATGACTATGCTATAAAGTTCAATTCACCAAAAAATCCTTGGCATTGGGTACCAAGCATATTATACCTGTGGGGGTGGTTCAAACGCAGTACTATTCATCTCTAGGCACAGAAATGACTAAAAAGAATGGCAGCTCTAAATAAAAGTTATATTAACACATTTTCCAGCTAACATTATCTTTATCAATGAAAATACTTTCAAATACTAAAATTTGGGGTTAGAGCAAAGTTTAATAAGAACAGAGAAAGTATGTGCAAAAGGAAGGGAACCCAATTAGCAATAATATATTTCAAAGTATGAGGTTTTGCATTTTTAAAATGCTAACTTTAAAAAAAGGAGAGACAGTGAACACAGAAACATTTTACTGCCAAGTTCTGGATACCAGATATAGCATTGCAACTTTCTGATATGCTGGACAAATTTCCCATACTTTTTATTTTCTTAAATACATATATATCAAGTGAACACCAACACTGGGGAGGAGGTAGTATTAATTTGATCAAATGTTGACATTTGTACACCGATTCAGAAAGTGCCTGCTTCTTTCTCTAGGATCTCTCAAAACCTTTCCAATTTTTCTGCTACAAGCTTTACTCTTTGATGATTCCTACCATATATGAGATTCCTCACAAGTTAGATCTTACAAACACACACAAACCAATTAATTGGAATTATTTTTGCAAACTATAAATATTTTAATTAAAATTAACTTAATGGAATAATCCAGTATAGTCATGACCTACATGTAAAACTGGTTGCCACACAAATCAAGATACAAAGCCCTACTGGATAGACATTTGGAGTCAGTATTCAATTACAATTTTACAAGTATATATGAACTCAGTAACTCAATTTGACTAACTCAAGTCCGCAAGTAGACTTTAACATGTATCACTGGTAGTGATTTTAGAGAGTTATGTATACAAAATTGATTTGCTCCCCTAATGTACCCCTCCAGTAGTACAGATGGGCCAGCCTGAATAGTTTTTTTAAAAGGTATCAAATTCCATCACATTTTTGGACATTTAATTAATTTTAAAAACCTCTCCTATCATTTTCCTCCAAACAGGTTCATTTCTCAATTTATTAGAAATACTGTATATTTTAATGCAAAAAAAGATATTGAGAAAATTAAAAGCCCCTTTTATTAGATAGGACAGGTGCATGTTATGTTCACTTAAAAACTGGTAATCTTGAACATGGCCAAAAGGGCAATGTATCCAAGTACTACCCGAAACACTGCCTACAACTGATTGTGAATTCTACTGTTATCTTGGTTTAAAAAAGATTTACGTTAAAATATTAATTTTTTTTCCAGTTACCTTTAAATGAAATGCCAGAAACACCTAGAGGGGATTCATGGAGATTAAGCTGACACTGACATATGTGGGGAAGACTTAAATTTGGCTGACAAAACCAAGATTTCAACAGTGATAGATTACTGTTTGGTCATTAGTCAGGTCTAGGTGAAGAGTACCATTGAGAGGGACTTAACAGAATTCTAACTTGGAGCCCTCTGACCACATGAAAAGTAGGACCCAGAGTTAGCAGCAAGGGTTCTTCAAGACAATTGGGGAGGGAGCAGGACAATAACTCGTAAGAAACGCTGATCTCACTGGAAAGGACATTTTTTTCCTTCAAGTCATACTCATAGCTCCTTACCCACTTTCAACTCAATTTCCACACTGGCTGTGGAATACCAAGTAACATCTGACTTTTAGCACTGGGCTGATCCTTCATTGCAAAACACAAAACAAAATAAAATATGCCCCTCTCTGGGAAAAAAGTTAGCTTTTGTTAAGAGATTCCCTGACCACTATAACTTAACCTTTTTTTTCTTTTTTCTTTTTTTTCTTTTTTAATTTGCCAAACTTGCTAGTTCCTTTTCAGTAGTACTTTAGCACTGAGGCTAGAGACTTCTGGAAGTGGTGTTTCCTATTGTGTGATGTTAACATGATGCCACATGGTCACTAAGTCTCAAGGAACTAGAAGTTTGTAAAGTATTGCAGCAACAAAAACAGCCAGGAAAAAAAAAAAAAAGGACCTGCACATGCAGCAAAATCTACAGTGGTGATGAGGATTAGTCAGCAGCTGGTAAAGTCATTGGCTCAGTGACTCCTGGTTCACTATGGCAACTGCAAATTTAAATAATGGGCTATTCTACTTGTAAACAGGAAATCCCATAAGCCAAAGGGGGGGGGGTAATCAAATTATGTCTTTGTAGTGTGATGAGAATTCCAATGGATGGCAGTTTGCAAATATGGCATCATTCAAATGCCTCTGGCATTTGACTTGTATTGGCTACATGTCTTTGTTTCCATACAAAGTAAAAGTACTGTCTGGGGTCTTGGGAGTTACAGAGCTTAGCTAAGATGAGATATCACAGTATAAGCAACAAAACATTAGAATATATAGGCTTCATCTCCTCACTCTGCTGCTGAACATACCCACCACATGAACTTTCAAGGGCCTCTCTCACTCTCTGGTCTCCCCTTTGAAGGCTCACAGGTTTGTTGATACAATTCCCACATAACTCAGTGATCTCTTGAACACCTCCATCTCACCATGCCACAAAGAAGGCACAATTGAACGGACAAAACAATAAACAAAAACTGACAAACCTATGCACCACTCAGAAAAAGAACTAAGTTGTTTTCTACTCTGAAAAAGTCAATGCAACCCTTTAGTGTTCATGGATTTCCACTTTTTTTTTTACTCTAAATGAGGCTGAGAAGTCAGACCAATTTAATAAAGAAAATACACTGATGAGGGGGATACAGGTGTGTTTCCATAATCACTTGTTTCAGCATATGCTGCCTGCTGTGAGTGGCTCATGAGAATCTGGGGTATGCAGACAGGCTTTCCATCTTTTCCCAAATTTCTTAGGCTATAGTTGCCCCAAAGTGATGACTCAAGCCACTAAGCTGCATTCTATTTTTTCCATGTTCAGTAAATACCCCCAATCTAGCCAATCTTTTTACATACACACATCAATTCCCCTTTTCAAATTTTTTCCAAAAGTTAAAAAACAAAACAAAACCCGGCAGCCAAATACTATGACATCCCAATTAGTAAACACAAACCAGAATGCTTTACAAAATGAATATACCATATGCACTCAGCTCCCACACTGTAGTACCCAAGTGAGGAGGCTGCTGTGATGATGTCTGTAGGCAGTTTCTTTTGGCAGACAGCTCCAGCGGAATTGCCACTCTCAATTATTAAGTTATGTATAAGACATGTGTGACCCATTGGATATTTGTGAAGTGACACTCGTGCTTCTGCTCATGCCCTGCTCTGTCCGTCCCCCAGAAGCTGTCCGCCTCAGAGCCTGAGGGCTATTGCGGACTCCCATACTGCTACCTCGGGGTACCCCTTGCATTGGCCCTGAAGGGTGACCCCATGGCTGGGGTCCACCTTGCATTGGATGGCCCCAAGCTTGTTGTGGGCCACCCATGGGATGACCCCAGTGAGGTCCTGGACCTCCAGTAGGATTGTGAGACCAACCAGAAGCTCCCGGGTAGCTGTGGCTAAATGCCTCAGGGGAGAGATTGGAAAGGACCATGTTACTAAAACCTAGTCTCATGCTTTCAGAGTCAAAAGCCTCAATTTCTCTGGCTTGACGCTCCAGCAGACTTCGTATTCGTTCTGTGCGTTCATTCTGCAAAGCCAACATCTCTTCTTCAATCTGTTTGGGGTTGGGGGAAAGAAGCAAAACGAAAGCTGATATATTTTTAAAGATCTATAAACTAAGGAAGCAATAATAACTCAGCTTTGAAGTGAATCAAAAAAAGGTTCACTTTGCTACTTTATGGATGTACATTTAAAAACTGAAGTGGGTAGGGTACGCACCTGGATGGCTCAGTCTGAAAAGCATGCAACTTTTTTTTTTTTTTTTTTTTTTTGAAGAGAGACAGAGAGATAAAGAGAGGGGCAGAGAGAGAATCTTTAGTAGTCTACACCTAGCACATGGTTCAATCTCACAACCCTGAGGTCATGACCTGAGCTGAAATCAAGAGTTCCAGCCCCATATCGGGTACAGAGATTACGTAAAAATAAATAAAAACTTTCTAAAAATTCTATTAGAAAACTTAAATGTTCTGTAGGAACAGGACATGATTTATTTATATTTTTTAAATGTGCACAATCCGGGGCGCCTGGGTGGCTCACTTGGCTAAATGTCTGCCTTTGGCTCAGGTCGGGATCCTTGGAAGAAGCCCCGAACAGGCTCCTGGCTCAGCAGGGCATCTACCAATCCCTCTGCCCTTCCCCTTTGCTCGAGCTCTCTCTCTCTCAAAAGAAATAAAATCTTAAAAAAAAAAAAGAAAAAAAAAAAAAAGGATCAGATCACGTTCTTTTTAAAAATTAAATCAGACGACTTTATTTTTCATTTGACTGCAGTTGGTTGTTACATTAGTTTCAGGTAAAATTAAGCTCTTTTTTTAAAGTAGGCTCCAGGGCGCCTGGGTGGCTCAGTGGGTTAAGCCGCTGCCTTCGGCTCAGGTCATGATCTCAGAGTCCTGGGATCGAGTCCCGCATCGGGCTCTCTGCTCAGCGGAGAGCCTGCTTCCCTCTCTCTCTCTCTGCCTGCCTCTCCATCTACTTGTGATTTCTCTCTGTCAAATAAATAAATAAAATCTTAAAAAAAAAAAAAAAATAAAGTAGGCTCCAAACACAACACGGGGTTCGAATTCACGACAGTGAATTAAGGTCACGTGCTGTACCGACTGCAAAGGCAGGAGTGTCTGGCTGATTGGTACAACATGTGACTCTTGATTCCAGGATCATGAGTTCAAGCCTCATACTGGGTATAAAGCCTACTTTAAAAAAAAAAAAAAAAAAAGGCAGCGGTAATAACCTCTGCTGAAATAATAAATCAAGGCAATTATGATCAAAGGCAACTAAATCTATTAGGTAAAAAGTTGAATGAAAAGGAAAATGGGGAACTAGCCTTATCAGACATCCCATAATATCACTCTAATAAATATGAGGGGCACCTGGTGGCACAATCGGTTGAGCATTTGATTCCTGGGTTTTGGCTTAGGCCGTGGTCTCAAGGTTATGAGATCCAGCCCTGTAGTGGGCTCTGCGCTCAATATGAAGTCTCCTTGGGATTCTCTCTCCCTCTTTCCCTCCCAGTCATGCTCTATCTCTCTAAAAAATAAAAAAACAAATCTTAAAGTAACTATGGTACTAGTGTGAAATAGGCAATTAGTAAAAGAGAAAGAGAAGGAAGACCTCAGTTTGTAGGCATTTATTAATTTATTAGAGAGAGCACGAGTGGGGGAGGGGCAGAGGGAGAGGGAGAAAGAGACTCCCTGGTGAGCAGGGAGCCCAAAACAGGGCTCTATCTATCCCAGGACCCTGAGTTGATGACCTGAGCTGAAGGCAGACGCTCAACTGACTGAGTTACCCAGGCACCTCAGTTTGGAGGCTTTCAGTGCAAGACAAAAGGAGTAATTAATTTAAGGAGAGAAACAAACAGCGCAAGCACATTTGGGCAACACCTAGAAGAAAATGAGAATGGGAACCCTATCTTACACCACATTCCAGATAGACCAAAACCTGAAAACAAACAAAAAACTAAAAAGTTTTCATCGAAAAGTTAGGAGATTCTGTGTAGCTAAAAATTCATAGCTGGACAGCCATCAAAATCAGTTCTGGAAAACTGGAAGTATTACAAATAAATAAATATAGTTGACTGTATATAATTTTTTATTTTTTATTTTATTTATTTATTTTTAAAAAGATTTTATTTATTTATTTGACAGAGAAGGAGAGATCACAAGTAGGAAGAGAGGCGGGCAGAGAGAGAGAGAGGAGGAAGGCGGCTCCCTGCTGAGCAGGAAGCCAGATGCGGGGCTTGATCCCAGGACTCTGGGATCATGACCTGAGCCCAAGGCATTGGCTTAAACCACTGAGCCACCCAGGCGCCCCTAATTTTTTAAATATTAAGAAATAGAAAATGAAAGACAAAGTTGGAGAACTTTATGGATGATAAGATTGACAAAACTTGAACCCACTTATCAATATTAATAGCACTTAAATTGGGTTAGACATTGTGTGTCTCTTGATGTGATGCAAAAGGAAGTAAACTATAACCCTTATGAACATTCCCTGCAAATTTTTTTTGAAATAAAAAAGTTTAATCTAAATATAATCATGCCTTAAGACTTAATTACCAGTTTACATGAAATATGAAGAAGAGAGGAATACATTAAATGACACTACGAGGATGAAATAAGCCAAATCCGTATGTGAGAATTCCTACAGAGCATAATTATCCAATCCTCAACAACAAAAAAGGGGTGTACGTGGGGGATAGTGGTTATAGACTAAAAGACTTAAAAGATAATTAACCAAATGCTATGCCGGGACTTTGGGTCCCTATCCAAATAAATCAACTTAAGACATTTTTGAGATCAAAGGGGAAATTAAAGCATGAACTGATTATGAGATAATATTAAAAATTCATTATTAATTTTGTTAGATATCACAATGGAATTATGGTTATGTCAAAGTCAGAAAGTCCTTATTTGATTCCAAAATATTTTGGAATCAAATGATGGTATGCTGAAATTCCTTCCCACACATCTTGCCTCCACCACAAAGTTGTATGTAGGGAGCAGGGGGAGGGATAAGAAAAAAATTAGCAAAATACTGGCAACTGTTGACACCAGGTGGTAAGGAGTTGGGGATTTCATTGTACTAATTCCTCCTACTTCTGTGTGTGTTTGAAAATTTCCATGATAAAAAGTTTTAAAAAAATAAATAAAGAGATTTATAAAGGAGCATTATATCAGTTATCAAAGTATTTGGGGATTTAAGCCAATATTCATTGCTCTCTGCAGAAATCTAACTCAACAAATACATTTAGTTTTTATGCATCAAGTTTTCAGGAGTGTCCTTTTTAAAAAAGCTTGGCATGGGAGACACATGCAAATAAAAAAATCACCATAGAGGGCACCTGGGTGGCTCAGTGAAGGCCTCTGCCTTCAGCTCAGGTCATGATCCCAGGGTCCTGGGATCAAGTCCTGCATCCGGCTCTCTGCTCAGCGGGAAGCCTGCTTCCCCCCCACCCCCCGCCTCTCTGCCTGCCTCTCTGCCTACTTGTGACCTCTGTCTGTCAAACAAATAAATAAAATCTTAAAAAAAAAAATCACCATAGAATGTGGTAAGATGTAATAACAGATTTACAAGGTATAGCAGAAATAAGAAGGGATGGAGTGATTCATTTTGTAAGGGAGAAAGATGAGGGCAAAGTATTCCCAGAAGAGGTGGCAGAGACTGGATTGTGAAAGAATACAAGTTTACCAGGAAGAGAAAGGGGAAGAAAAAATATTTTCAGCCAAAGTAACATGTGCAAAGGCATGGGAAAATGATAAAATAAGAAGTATTGGGGCCAGAATGGATTCCAGTAAGAAGAGTCAAAAATTATTGAACAGGGCGCCTGGGTGGCTCAGTGGGTTAAGCCGCTGCCTTCGGCTCAGGTCATGATCTCAGGGTCCTGGGATCAAGTCCCGCATCGGGCTCTCTGCTCAGCAGGGAGCCTGCTTCCTTCTCTCACTCTCTCTCTGCCTGCCTCTCTGCCTACTTGTGATCTCTGTCTGTCAAATAAATAAAATCTTTAAAAAAAAAAAATTATTGAACATTCTAAGTACTAAAGTGTTACAAAGTTTTTTTTTTATTATTATTATTATTTTTTAAAGATTTATTTATTTGACAGAGAGAAATCACGAGTAGACAGAGAGGCAGCCAGAGAGAGAGAGAGAGGGAAGCAGGCTCCCTGCTGAGCAGAGAGCCCGATGCGGGACTCGATCCCAGGATCCCAGGACCCTGAGATCATGACCTGAGCCGAAGGCAGCGGCTTAATCCACTGAGCCACCCAGGCGCCCCTAAAGTGTTACAAAGTTTTAAACTGAACATTTCACAGGAAGGCTGAAGGAGAATTTAAAATTAGACATGAATGCTTCTGAGAGAAAGACATCAAATTGTTAACTGTGATTTCTGAGTGGTGGGACGATAGACATTTTAATTTCTGTTTATGTTTTCCTAACCTTGTCAAGTTTTTTTTTTGTAAAGATTTTATTTTTTAAGTAATCTCTACACTGAATGTGAAGCTCAAACTCACAACCCCGACATCAAGAGTTACATGCTCTAATGACTGAGTGAGCCAAGTGCCCCTAAACTTGTCAAGTTTTAAGAAAAATGGCTGTGTATTTGTAAAATGATTTTCCATTTTTAATAACTACATATAAAATACCCAATTCATATAGGGATTAGGATTCATGTAGAGATTAAGGATTAGGATTCATATAGAGATTAAGGATTCAAAGAAATTCAAATTTATCTTTGGAATACTTTTAAAAGTCCACTTACTAAAAGCATTTGTTTTAATTCAAGGGATTTAATAAATGATGTGAATATGCTGAGTATGTAACTGATCTGAATGTTCTGTCTATTATCTAAAGGAAACTCATAACAAAAATATTAAACAAATTAATGCTTATCAACCTTTAATCTAGTAAGAATCGCTTAAATTTTGTTTGCTCAGTTTTGTCATTTAAGAAACTCAGAATATTTTTCAATAATATAAAAATGAAACTAAGATTTGTGATAAGCTATATTAATCCTTCCCCCCCTTTTTAAAGGTTTTATATACTCAGGGTGCCTGGGTGGCTCAGTGGGTTAAAGCATCTGCCTTCGGCTCAGGTCATGATCTCAGGGTCCTGGGATCGAGCCCCACGTCGGGCTCTCTGCTCGGCAGGGAGCCTGCTTCCTCCTCTCTCTCTGCCTGCCTCTCTGCCTACTTGTGATATCTGTCTGTCAAATAAATAAAATCTTTAAAAAATATATAAAGATTTTATATACT
Source organism: Mustela nivalis (assembly GCF_964662115.1). Classification (NCBI taxonomy): domain Eukaryota; kingdom Metazoa; phylum Chordata; class Mammalia; order Carnivora; family Mustelidae; genus Mustela; species Mustela nivalis. The sequence goes on from NC_139036.1 coordinate 20,091,366, forward strand.
CATTTGAGAGAGAGAGAGAGAGAGAGAGAGGGAGAGCAGAAGCAGGGGGAGGGGCAGTGGGAGAAGCAGCAGACTCCCCACCAAGCAGGGAACCCTATGCAAGGCTAAATCCCAGGACCTGGAGATCATGACTGGAGCCAAAGGCGGATAAAGTTCAACTGACTGAGCCACCCAGTGACCCAATTTCCATTTCTTTCAAAACATGTTACTTATTTTTGCAAGTTAGCAAAGTGGCTTCACTGGGTAGGTAAGAGTTACCATAATTAAGACTTTTGAGAGGCTCTTCCAACCTATCTCCTTTGAAATAAAATGTATTTTTGTGTGAATATTTTCAGTTCAACAAAGAAAGGACCTATAAAATGTCCCAACTGTCAGTTCTTATTTAAGAAGTACCAACTATGTTGCTGATGCTGCAAAACACTGAGAGAAAACTAAATGAAATAACAAAACAAACAAACAAAAAGCCCATTTATACTATGGAGATACTGATACTTTTCATGCATGTATGAAACTCATATGGGCTTTAACATTTACAGTGATGTTATGTTGCTGAATTTTTAATGTAAATGAAGTATGAGAAAAGTTGTAGTAAGACCTCATTTGAGTCAACTGAGACTTACTTGGTGTCTCAACCTAAAGGAACAGTTTTTGGTTCATTTGGAGGCTGAAAATAATCCTCAAACAGAATTATAACATTCACTCACATTCCACCTCTATTTATTTTCAGACGACTGCTTCTTTTCTGTATAACCAGTAAGCACAAAGTGTAGAAAAATAGCTGTTAAAATTTTTCAAAGTTTTTATAGGGAGGGTACATGGATTTGGTAGTTGCCAACTGACCCAAACTGCTTTACGGACCTGGGCTTCACCTGAAATGTAAACATTGCTAAAAACCAAGCAGCAACTGAAGGCTCTGTAGATTTGTCATCCTATTGTTCTTTTATTATTATTATTATTTTTAATCTATTTGTTAGAGAGAGAGAGAGATACAGAGCGCAAGCACAGGCAGACAGAGTGGCAGGCTAGAGGCAGAGGGAGAAGCAGGCTCCCCGCCGAGCAAGGATCCCAATGTGGGACTCATCCCGGGACGCCGGATCATGACCTGAGCCGAAGGCAGCCACCCAGGCGTCCCTCTTTTATTATTTTTAATACTAAATAATCATAAGCATTTTCCATTATCAAAGTAATATTTTAAAAGGCAGAAAACAGAACAAATCTACTGTATTAATATAGCTACTACTAGAATTCTTTCAATTTGCTGTAAATTGTCTTTTTTATTTCATTCAACACATCATCATAAGCATTTTCTCATATTAATACTGGCTTTTTAGCCATCATGAGTAAGATTTCACTGGCTTGGCCATAATTACTTAATTATATCTCTATTCAGATGGTTAGGTGTTTTCTTTTATCTTTTATTTTCTCTCATGTTTTTATTTAAATTCCAATTAGTTAACACAGAGTGTAATACTAGTTATAGGTGTAAGATTTCATCACAAACATACATCACATACAAACATACATACATTCATCACATACAAACAACACCTGGTACTCATCACAACAAGAGCACTCAATTCCCATCACCCACTTAATCCATCCACCTACTCACCTGCCTGCTCACCTCCCCTTTACTAACCTTGATGTTTGGATGTTTTAAATCATGATAAATATGTTATAATGGGGGTGCCTATTACAGCATATAGTTAGCACATAGTTAGCATCTGCCTTCAGCTTAGGTCATGATCCCAGCGTCCTGGGATCAAGGTCCCATGTCGGGTACCTGTTCAGCAGGGAGCCTGCTTCTCCCTCTCCTCCCCACTCACACTCCCTGTCACTATTTCTGGCTCTCTCTCAAATAAATAAATAAAATCCTAAAAAAAAAGTTATAATGACTGTTTATATGCATAATTTCCCCTATATTTTGCATTTCTTTTCCTTAGACTAAATTCTCTAAGTCTCAAATGCTTAACAATTCCAGAACTCAATATATACATCTGTATTGCTTTTCAAAATGCATTTATAGTATATGAGAGTACTACTGCACCTTCACCTAAAGATATCAGTTTTAAACCAGACTTTGTAGAACATGTAGACTTTGGTTCATATACTGAAATAAAGCTGTATCTAAGTTATTAATTAGCACTGTTTAACTCTGAACCACTAGGTGGAGCTAAAAATACAAATATATTTTAATAGTACCACTATTTCTTTCATGACACGATTTCTAAAAACTACAGAGGTTTTCCTTAGAGTGATAATTTTGAAGCGTAAGCGACAGAACTTCAGACTGAATTTTAAATGTTCAAACTGGAATCAGATTTATAAATCTGATAAACTATAGATTTTTCTCAAAATTTATGTGTTCTATCTTTCTCATCCTGAATAAGAAACAAAACCAAGATAATTTTTACAGTCAAATACCTCTCAAAGAAGCTAGTAACAAAGACAGCTGTCCCAGGGAAATAGTAACATCTTAGTTAAGTGGATTTTTTAAGACTATTTTTTGAATATAAGAAGGCATTGTATTTTTATCCAAAAACAGTAACAACTTTCATTAGGCAAAACTGTTAGACAAGTGGGACGCCTGGGTGGCTCAGTTGGTTAAGCAGCTGCCTTCAGCTCAGGTCATGATCCCAGCGTCCTGGGATCGAGTCCCGCATCGGGCTCCTTGCTCGGCAGGGAGCCTGCTTCTCCCTCTGCCTCTGCCTGCCATTCTGTCTGCCTATGCTCGCTCTCTCCCCCCCTCTCTCTGATAAATAAATAAAATCTTTAAAAAAAAAAAACAACCGTTAGACAAGTATTCACTTACAATGGACCAACCAGCTGCTGGGAAACGGTTGTGTCAGGAATTTTTGTTTTTTTTTTAAATATTTTACTTACTTATTTGTCAGAGAGAGAGCACAAGCAGAGGGAGCAGTAGGCAGAGGGAGAAGCAGGCTTCCCACTGAGTAGGGAGGACGATGTGGGACTTGATCCAAGCTGAAGGCAGAAGCTTAGCTGTCAGAGCCACCCAGGCGTCCCTGTATCAGGAATTCTTCAACACAGCTCTAAACAGTATAGTACTGTACTGTATTTTCTCTTCTCTAGCTTACTTTATTGTATGAATACAGTATATAATACACATAACATACAAAATATGTGGTAACAGTTAATACATATTTATGTTATCGGTAAGATAAGAGTATGTTATCGGTAAGGCTGCTGGTCACTTTCATACATGTAAGAAAAGCTACATGCACATTTTCTTTTCTTTTCTTTTTTTAATTTTATTTTTTTATTTATTTGAGAGGGAGCAAGACAGAGACAGAGAGAGAGAGAGAGAGGCAGGCTCCCTGCTGAGCAAGGATTCTGGGATCATGATCTGAGCCAAAGGCAGATCCCAGCACCCCATATGAAATTTTCCACTGCACAGGTTGTCGCAACCCCTAACCCCCACGTTGTTTAAGGGTCAACTACACTTCTAGCAACAAATGCTTTCCTCTCTCTTAAAAATCATCTGCTCACAAAACACATACATACTTACACACCAAGTTTACTACCTTAAAGGATGAAATGAATTTGGGGATTTTAGGTCGATTCTTTAATATACCTGACAAAGAATAAGTAATAAGTAAATGAAGATACAACTAGAAGTAACATTTTCAGCCTGATCTTTCACTTGTGTGAAAATAAACTTCTGTCCTCTAATTATCTTCCACCAATCTGTATAGCTGCAGGTCCAGGATGCACAAGTGAAATATATATTCCCTATCCTCTGTCCCCACTTCTCCCAGGCAACTACTAATGTTCTTTTTCTTCACTATCCAAGTTTTTCTCCAATATCCTTAAATAGAGCTAGGTACATAAAAGAAGTGAGGAAGACGGAGCCGGAGCTACTCTCTCCCAATTCAGCTGTCTTCACATAACCCCGTATTCCTTCCTCTAGCAATTACCACTTAATTATATTCCCTTGATGTTTAGTACTCAATAATTTTAAGGTTCACTGTTGAATCAATAATTTCATTTTTGAATTTTTAAATTTTATTTTTTAAAAGAAATTATTTATTTATTTATTTATTTGACAGACAGAGAGAGACACACACACAGCGAGAGAGGGAACAGAAGCAGGGGGAGTGGAAGAAGCAGGCTTCCCACCGAGCAGGGAGGCCTATGTGGGGCTCGATCCCAGGACCCAGGGATTATGACCTGAGCTGAAGGCAGACACCTAACGAATGAGCCACCCAGCTGCCCCCAATTTTTTTTTTTTTTTAAAGATTTTATTTATTTATTTGCCAGAGACAGAGGGAGAGAGAGCGAGCGAGCACAGGCAGACACAGAGGCAGGCAGAGGCAGAGGGAGAAGCAGGCTCCCTGCCGAGCAAGGAGCCCGATGTGGGACTCGATCCCAGGATCCTGGGATCATGACCTGAGCTGAAGGCAGCTGCTTAACCAACTGAGCCACCTAGGCGTCCCTTAAATATTTTTAAAAATGATTTTATTTATTTGAGAGAGAGAGCACAGCCAGAGGGAGTGGCAGAGGGAGAGGGAGAAGCAGGCTCCCCGCAGAGCAGGAACTCTGATGTGGGGCTCCATCTCAGGAACCTGGCATCATGACCTTAGCCAAAGGCAGATGCTTAACTGAAAGGAGCCAGCCAGGCACCATAAAGTAGTAATTTTAAAGAAAAAGAAAAACACTACCAAAACCAGAAGTAAGGAGATACTGTATTGTGAAAACAATTCAATGTCAACTGTCAATATGAAAAAAGACTTATAATGCTTCTGCTGAAAGCAAACACTGGCACAATTACCTTCCTCATATTACTTATACCTTTTGTTCTAAGAGTGCCCGGCGGAGAGAGACCCTCTGTTCAAGCTCTCGAAGTTCTCGATCATGTTGTGCCTCTGCTTGCATCTTGATTTTGCTCTGATATGCATTCAACAGCTCCAGTTCCTGCTGCAGCTGCATCTTCAAAACCTGGCACTCTGCTTCCTGTGCTTCATCCAAACGTAGCTGAAAAAGAGAAAGAAAATATATACTACTGTGAGTTATCTATTCCTCACCTATGGAAAAGAGCAGGTATGAGACAAGACGAAGTACTCTTTTGCAGGATACACAACTGTTCTCTCTCATGTCTTAGAGTAAACATCTCTGAAGAAAGCAGGCCTACCCCTGGGACAAATAATATATTTTATGTTAATTAAAAAAAAAAAAAAAAGGAGGAAGGCCTAGTAACTAACCATTGATGGCATTAGGAAGATAAAGCTATCAGGAGCTCTTTGGAGGATGCCTAAATAACCTTTTTTAATTTATTTTTTTAAGATTTTATTTTATTAATTTTATATATATATATTTTAAAAGATTTTATTTATTTATTGGACAAAGAGAGATCACAAGTAGGCAGAGAGAGATTGGAGGAAGTAGGAAAGCAGGCTCCCTGCGGAGCAGAGAGCCAGATGCGGGGCTCGGTCCCAGGACCATGGGACCATGACCCGAGCGGAAGGCAGAGGCTTCAACCTACTGAGCCGCCCAGGTGCCCCTTTTTTTAAGATTTTAAAAAATTTTTATTTGACAGACAGAGATTATAAGCAGGCAGAGAGAGAGAAAGAGAGAGAGAGAGAGAGAGAAGGAAGCAGGCTCCCCGCTGAGCAGAAAGCCTGATGCGGGGCTCCATCCAAGGACCCTGGGATCATGACCTGAGCCGAAGGCAGAGGCTTTAACCCACTGAGCCACCCAGATGCCCCAATAACTACGTTTTTCTTAAGAAAAATCTAGAATACGATCAGACGATATAAGTAAGACTTAATGCTTTCTTTCCAATGGGAATAACTATAGCATAAAGACAGGCAAACAGCCTACTGGCCAAATTTGGGCGGCTGTCTGGGTTTTTCTGTTTTTGTTTTTTTTTCTTTGAAGATTTATTTATTTATCATAAAGAGAGAGAGTGAGAGGAAGACAGAGAGGGAGACAGAATCCCAAGCTACTCCTCACTGAGTAAGAGGCCCGACAGGGAACTTGATCTCATGACCCTAAGATCACTATCTGAGCTGAAACCAAGAGTTGGAGGTTTATCCAACTGCACCACCCAGGAGCCCCAAGAATGGTTTTTACTTTTGAAATAGTTACATTTGCAATAGCTATGTAAGTACCCACATAATATTTTCAATTTTGACTCCTGGCCTACAAACTCTAAAATATTTACAACCGAGCCCTTTATTTTAAGTTAATTTTTTTTTATTTTTAAAAAGATTTTATTTGAGAGAGAGAGAGAGAGAGAGAGAGAGAGAGAAGCAGGGTCTCTGCTAAGCAGAGAGCCTGACCTGGGGCTTGATCTCAGAACTCTGAGATCATCACCTGAGCCAAAGGCAGCAGCTCAACCCACTGAGCCACCCAGGCACCCCAATCTGGCCCTTCAAGAAAATGTTTACAAAACTTCTATAGAAAATATTTTGGGGCGCCTAGGTGGCTTAGTCGGTTTTGTCACTCTTGGTTTTGAGTCTGGTCATAATCTCAGAGTTATGGGATCCAGCCCTGCATGGGGCTCTGAGCTCAGCAGGAAGTTTGATTTTTTCCTCCTCTGTCTGCCCACCCCCCATTCCCTGTACTCTCTCAAATAAATAAATCTTTAATTAAATAAAAAAAGAACCTGAAGTTTTTTTTTTTTTAATAAAGATTTTATTTATTTATCAGAGAGAGAGGAGGGGAGAGAGCGAGCACAGGCAGACAGAATGGCAGGCAGAGGGAGAAGCAGGCTCCCCGCTGAGCAAGGAGCCCAATGTGGGACTCGATCCCAGGACGCTGGGATCATGACCTGAGCCGAAAGCAGCTGCTTAACCAACTGAGCCACCCAGGCGTCCCAAACCTGAAGTTTTAAATAGGCTCTCCGCCAGTGCCTCTCAGGTGTTTAGCATATGTCCCAATAGCATATATCAAGACTGGAGCAGCAGTTTTATTAGGTAGTGGGCAAAAGTAGTACTGTATTTGGACTCCAAATGGTCACATTTGAGTACAAATATGAAATATTTTCTTGGGGCGCCTGGGTGGCTAGTGGGTTAAGCTGCTGCCTTTGGCTCAGGTCATGATCTCGGGGTCCTGGGATCGAGTCCCACATTGGGCTCTCTGCTCTGCAGGGAGTCTGCTTCCCTCTCTCTTTCTCTCTCTCTGCCTGCCCCTCTGTCTACTTGTGATCTCTCTCTGTCAAATAAATAAATAAAATCTTTAAAAAAAAAGAAATAAAGAAATACTTTCTTTATCACAAATGGAAATACGATATTTCTCTTGCATATCAGTGGTTCCCTAAAGACTTCGGAATCAAATCTACATTTCTGGGGCACCTGGGTGGCTCAGTGGGTTAAAGCCTCTGCCTTCCGCTCAGGTTATGATCCCAGGGTCCGGGGATCAAGCCCCGTATCGGGCTCTCTGCACAGCGGGGAGCCTGCTTCCTCCTCTTTCTCTCTGCCTACTTGTGATCTCTGTCAAATAAATAAATAAGATCTTAAAAAAAACCAAAAAACAAAAAAACTTCAGGTCTGAATGTATCAGTGAGAATTCTATATATATCTCGCATGCTTCCAAGCAATGTTCAGAGAAGGAAGGATATGGACCAACACTATGATATCCCAAGCTGCAGAAAAACTATCATTTCTAACTAGTATTTTAATTGCTGGGTAGAAGAAAAGGATCACTAACTAAATTTATTTTGCCTAAATAAAACAAACTCACAGCTTGTGTGGAGAGCATTTCATTAATGCTGTGGTCATACTGCTCAGCCAAGATGGCTAACTTCCGGGTCTGTTCTTCTTTGAGCCGTTTCAGAACAGCCTTGTGCTCACTCTTTGGTGTTGTCTCCAATAGGTGATTTCTTAATGCTTTATACTGTCTGGTTTGGATTTTGCAGGTGTCCTGAAACTGCTTTTTTATTTGGAGTTCTTTAGACTAGGAAGAAAAAAATAGATACATATAATTTTTAACATATGGCATTTGGTATACCTTAGGCTTACATTAAAATAAAGTCTAAAAGGAAAAAAGGAGAAGAAAAAAGGTCAGATCATAAGGCTGCAGGTACTTTTGCACTTGGCTATTGGGTCAAACCACTGGATTCTATGCATTTTTATAACAAAAGCTCTAATTTAGAACATTAAAATATCCATAACCTCATTTATCACAGGACTTCAAACAATACTTGTTATTTTGTTAAGAAATTTGGTGACTTGAGTAAATATTAAAATTAGCTTGAATTACCATGTATACTGATGACAGAAAATTAAATTTCTTCTCATGTATTAAGTATGTATGAAAGTATTTTACAGGACAGACAATATTTTATCAGATCTCTGAGGGAGAAAATAAGCGTTCTGTTCCTTACCTGAGACACTTTGTTTTAATTTCTTCTAATAACAATCTCAACTCTAACTACATACTGAAAGTATATGCTAACTACATACTACATACAAAAGCAGGGTATTAATAAATAATGTTATTTATTAGTTAATTATCTTTTCCTTAAGGGAATAAACTAGATAGAAACATAATTAGTTACGGTTTATTCTTTAATACCATAAGCAAAAACGTGAAAATCAGTCAGGTTAACTCATCTTTTAAAGGTCAAACAAAAGTTATGGGGCAAGGGAGAGGACAACTTTCTTGGGAGTGATAAGATACAGAAGAGTTTTGGCTTTGGTTTTTGTTAATCACAGGTTATTCTATGAACTCATGTTTTAATAAAATTTAGTAAGATGAGATATAATTCTACAAAGTATATTAGTGAGTCTGTGAGAATATATTCATTTACTATACTAAGGCAGAACATATACTTGGAATTATTTTACCTTAATATAAATACTGCCAGACATTGATTGGACGATTCAGCATGCAACAAATGCACACCTTACCAAAGTAAAACACTTGTCGGGGAACCAGTTATTCACCATTCAACACCAAATAGACCTTTTCCATACTTTACACCAACTGAGGCACTAGGTCATAGTCATTAATACTTTATTCTGTAAAGGGTCACAACAGAACCCTGTGAAGGGTCTAACTAGAAAGAGAAACTCTTGGGTTAATTATGCTCAGTAGTACCACACTTAAATACTGCCCTTGGTTAACAAAATTCTTGTAAGTTGGCTAGGAATGAAACAAGGAGATTTGGACATTCTTTCCTGCCTCTGTATAACATTCAATCTTTTAGAAGTTTTACCAAGAAAACCGTATAATCATTCTGTATCATTAGCCTAATGAGAAAAAGGAACTTGCAATTTTTTTCAACAAGAAGAGTAACACCTATTATCAAGAATAAACTATATCCTTCAATAGTTAACCCAAGTGAAAACAAGAGCAAAGTTATAGCTCTTTCTATCATTTAAACTCACTGAATACAATTATCTGGATGGCAGATGAAGAAACAGCAGAGTAGGCAATACATGTTTACTCAATCCATTCTACAGAAACCCAAGTGCTCAAACTAAAGTCCCCCTAACTCCCCATTGAAGTCTTGAAGGAAGCTGGAAGAGACAACTATTATGACTTAGGCATATAAAAATGCAACATGTGGTGTTAAAATATAGTTTGTTCTGTTCAAATGGAGCAAGTAGACAGATATACATAACTAAGAGGAACAGTATGATTTTCTTCACTACTAAAGTAAGAGAACAATTTCCTTTACAAAAAATCTTGAGCTCACTGGTCATCAAAGGAGGCATTCTAAGTCATTCAAAGTCTGACTATGATTGTGAAATATTATTTTTCTCCTCACATTTGATATAGTATGTGTAAAAATCTAATCTAGTGTTTATAAGCTTTCAAACTAAAAAGGTTCCAATAAGAGGAAACAGAAAAGAAGGCTTAAACATCAAACAATCTACCTATTCCAAGTCTTAGAGAAATGCAATCCTATCAGTTTTATGGTATGACTAGAGAAAACTAACAAGCTTTCAGTTTCATTTGCTTCTGGGTGCTGCTGACTTTAAAGCAATAATAAATTTTACAGACATACTGTTTTAAAAATCTTTTAGGGGAAATTGTTCTGTAGCCAAAACAGTATATATATACCCTTTTCATCACAAAGATAAATCTGAAAAATCATTATCAATTCCAATTTTTTAAGTATGATTAATAAAGGTTACATGGGGAGTCAACACAAACTACTCCGTAAATGATTTTTATTAGTTAATTCGAAGACACAAAAATGTGAAATATTATCCCAGTTCACAAGGAAAGGGTAAATCATTTTAATTTTGAATATATTTCATTCAAGACAGTCTATTAGAAGTGAGCTGTATTGGAATTCAGAGTTACAATTGGATTTGGTATAGTTTCTAGATTTTAACACAGATTACCTCTGTGAATAAATCTCACTTCACTCCAGGACAGTGAAAGACAAGAATCAATTTTATAGTTAAATTCTCAAACAAAATGGGGTAGGGTAAAGTTTAAAAAGGAAATACCGTGGGATATGGGCCTTACTGGATGTAAATCAAAGTTTAAAATTTGCAGACATATCCAAATTAATTGAGGTACTACTTTAGATGACAGCTTATGCAGTGGATGGTTTTGTTTTTGCTCATTAAGATTAATGTGATTAGGGGCCCCTGGGTGGCTCAGTGGGTTAAAGCCTCTGCCTTCAGCTCAGGTCATGATCTCAGGGTCCTGGGATCGAGCCCCGCATGGGGCTCTCTGCTCAGCAGGGAGCCTGCTTCTCCCCCCACCACCTGTCTCTCTGCCTACTTGTGATCTCCGTCAAATAAATAAATAAAATCTTAAAAAAAAAAAAAGATTAATGTGATTATACTCCTTCAAATATTTGTTACAAGTTATAAAATTTGAAAACACCTTGGAATTGCTAACTCTCATTGACTAGGGTTAGACCAGCTGGCTGGAGAGACAAGGAGAGTGAGGGAAATCTCTATAATACACTTTGGCATCCTCATAGTTCATTCTATGTGAATGAATTACTGTATTCAAAGTAAATACAAAATTTAAAGTCCTTTGGTATTATATATCACCAACACTTGTCTTTATTTATTTTTGGGGGGGAGGACTATATGACAATTTGCTCTACTCTGATGTGCTAATTAAAACAAAACAAAACAAACAAAAACATACACATATATATCCCAACTACCTATGCCATGGTCTTACCTACATTACCAAGCAAAGAAAGCAAGCAAGTAGACTCACACTGTGATGATTCCTTTGTTCCTCTTAAGATAAGTACAATGAAGGGAGAGGGAGTAAAAAGACATTTTCTATTTATTGGCTTCTATGCTGGTTAAGAACTTAGTGTCTTACAGTAAATAAGATTCCAAAATTATATTACTTGGAACAGAGAGAAGAAAACAGGTTAGCATATTGACATGTCAACTGTAATAATAGCACTGGACATTTGAGTACGTTAAAAATCAGAATTTTGATTTTTTATGGCACACCCTACAGTTAAAAGTTCTGGTATAATGTTGAGAAATACATAAGCAAAAAGTCTACAGCTATATTAAAACTAACCAAACATTCTTCAAATGAAAAGAAAAAGTTTATTGATTTGTTTATGCCAGACCTCTTACATGGATGTCATTTATCTCTTTCCCCTTTTATCAAGATACTTAGTTAAAGGTACCTTTAGACTCTTAGGTTGTTGTCGAACCTCCATGACATGCTTTCGCCTTAGTTCCCTTTCTCTTCGCTTGTTATATTCCAGCTGGTTTGTCAGCTCAGTTTGATGCTGCAATCTGATCAACTCACAGCGCATCTTCTGAATGGTGTTGAGGTGACGGAACTCCAGTTCCTGCATGGATTCATGCTGTCGCAGTAGCATGGCATGCTCTAAGTCCTTTTGAGTCTGCCTTTTATTTAACTCCTAATCCATAACACAAAAGACAAAGGTATAATATTGCTGTATGATGCCAGAAAAAAAATCCTGAGAAAGAGAACAACTAGGAAATAGATGTAATCCTCTGGTTCAATAATGGCTACATAGTAAGTATGAGGGTTTTATAATATTTACTACAGTAAATGGACAATTAGTAGCACAAATTTTCTTATGCTGTTCATTTACTATTTACTAACACTACTTTATGCAGTCAAGTTAAAAAGCAATTGAATCTATCTTAAGAGGTTTACTGCCCTTCCCTCTTTCCTTTCTTAATTGTTTCCTAGTTTTATATTTGAAGAGGGTTCATAAGCCATTCCTTGAATTTTTTCAGAGTATACTATTCAATTCTATTAGGAGGAGCACACCCAGTATAGTGTAGTGGTTAAGGACATGGACTGTAAGCCTGATGATTCACAGACCTGTACCCCTGGGGCAAATAATACATTATATGTTAATAAAAATAATTTTTTAAAAAAGGATATTTGGAGAAATCTAAATGAATAAAATGTATATATAAATATATATGAATAAAAAGAATGAAACTGTTAAAAAAAAAAAGAATATGGACTGTAGAGCTGGGCTGCCTGTATTCTATTTCCTTTTTTTTTTTTTTTTAAAGATTTATTTATTTGAGAGAGAAAGAGAACACACCTGTGGTAGAGAGGGGCAGAGAGAGAAGGAGAGAGAGTCCTAAGCAGAGCTAAGCATCGAGCCCTACTTGGGGCTTCATCTCACAACATGGCAATCACGACCTGAGCCAAACCAAGAGTCGAACACTTAACTGTACCACCCAAGTGCCCCAAGGTTGCCTGTATCCTAAATCTCAGCTCTGCTATTTATGACCTGCAAATCCCTGGGTTAGTTATTTAAACTTTTCCCTTCAGCTTCATCACTTCTCAAATGGAGATAATATAGCTATTTCAAAGATCTAATGTGAGGAAGAAATAAGTTCATAAATGGGAAGGTCTCAGAATAATACTTAGCACATCATGCTCGATAATTTTTTTTTGCAGATTAAAAAGAACAAGTGTGGGCCATTTGGGTGGCTCAGTTGGTTGAGCATCTGCCTTTGGCTCAGGTCCTGGGATACAGCCTGATGTCAGGCTCCCTGCTCAGCAGGAAGCGTGCTTCTCCCTCTCTTGCTCCCTCTGCTTGTGCTCTAATAAGTTTAAAATCTTAAAAAAAAAAAAAAGTTTTAAAAAGAACAAGTGTAACATACACACACACGCACGCACACACTATAGAAGTCGAACTTGCCCTCTTTGCCCCTGCAAACTCTTTCTCCAGAGCTCCAGAGGCCAAGAGTCTGGTACAAATGCTTCCTAAAATTGCCCTCATGCTTACTGTGACACATCTATTTTTCAAAACATACAGTTTTAAAACTAAATACCAAAATACATTATAGGCATGTGATATGCTTTCTTCAACTAAAAACATAATGGACATATATCCCAACCAGATCGGTAAATAAAGATTTTTTAAAGTTTCAATAGTAAGCTTCTGCTTTACAATTCCATAATTTTTCCATTCTTTTGCTTTAAACACATTTGTAGTAAATATCCATGCGCAATGCACCATATAATCATGTTATTATTTCCTTAAGATAATAGTTCCAAAAGTGGATTTGGTGGGTAAGAACATATGTGTATATTAAATTTTTTAAAAATTTTATTTATTTGACAGACAGAGATCACAAGTAAGCAGAGAGGCAGGCAGAGAGAGGAGGAAGCAGGCTCCCTGCTGAGCAGAGAGCCTGATGTGGGGCTCCATCCCAGGACCCTGGGATCATGACCTGAGCCGAAGGCAGAGGCTTTAACCCACTGAGCCACCCAGGCGCCCCTGTATATTAAATTTTTAAAAGCTATTGCTGGGGCACCTGGATGGTTCAGTTAAGCGTCCAACTTTTGATTTCAGCTCAGGTAATGATCTCGGGGTAGTGAGATTGAGCCCTGGATGGGCTCCACGCTGGGTGTGGGCCTGCTTGAGATTTTCTCTACCTCTCCCTCTGTCCCTTCACTCCTCATGCTCTCCCTCTCTCTAAAAAAATAAATTAAAAAAGCTACTGCTGTGGGGCACGTGGGTGGCTCAATCAGTTAAGCATCTGCCTTCAGCTCAGGTCACGATCTCAAGGTCTTGGGATCAAGTCCCTCATTGGGCGCTCTGCTCAGTGGGGAGTCTGCATCTGCCTCTCACTCTCTCTCAAATAATAAAATCTTAAAAAAAAAAAAAAAAAGAAGCTATTGCTGAATTATGCTCCAAAAGGGCAGTATCAGTTTATACTTACTACTACTGCCCATCTCCCCATGTTAATAGCCTTTTGAATTATTCTCATCTAACTAATAAAACAACTTCTTCTTCTTCTTCTTTTTTTTTTTAAAGACTTTATTTATTTATTTGACAGAGATCACAGGTAGGCAGAGAGGCAGGAAGTGAGAGAGGAGGAAGCAGGCTCCCTGCTGAGCAGAGAGCCCGATGCCGGTCTTGATCCCAGGACCCTGGGATCATGACTTGAGCCGAAGGCAGAGGCTTTAACCCACTGAGCCACCCAGGCGCCCCTGATAAAACTTCTTTTAAAAAAGATTTATTTACTTTAGAGAGAGAGAGAGAGCATGTGAGCCAGCATGCCTGTGTAAGAGCACAAGTGGGAGGGTGGTAGGGCAGGCAGGGGAGGGGAGGCAATCTCAAGCAGACTCTGAGCCTAGCCAAGCAGGGAGACCCATGCAGAGCCTGACATGTGGCTCAATCCCATGACCCTGAGATCATGATCTGAGCCAAAACAGTTGGGAGCTTAACCAACTGTGCTACCCAGGTGTCCCTCAACTGTTTTATTTTTAAATTCTTTAACTATCACAGAAGAGTTACACTGTACTTGAAGCTTATTTTATGCCACCTTGGAAATAAATTTATTTATGCTCCTAGGTGTTCCTGATAATAAAAACAATTATTCTCATTGTGGTAAGAGTTTCTGCATTTGCCCAGTTAATAATTACATAGTTATAGCAATGTATTAAATGGTAACACACAATTCATGGCACTCAACTCAAATCAAAAAACATAAATTATCCAATTAATTTTCTCATTTAAAAGTTAATACTTCCTTCATTATTCATGGATTTAATATTTATAGTTAACACTGTATGCTTACTATGCGCCAGATAATAGGGATATAAAGACCTGAACAGAACCTGTGGCTTCATATAATTTCCATTCTAGCTGAGGAGAGAGATTCCCCCACAAAAGTGTATATGGATAAGAAAAAGAAGTGCAAAGAAGAACATTTAAAGGGAGAAAGCAAGCGATATGGATTGAATATCTGGGAAAGAAGGATTTAGGCCAGGGAATTATGAGTGCAAATGTCTTGCAGCTGGGATGCAACAGATTTATTTCTGATACCCCATCATTTAAACATACCTCCCTCACAAGGTCCTGCTCTAAGTTATGGCGTCCAAGTAACATTCTTCTCTTAAAGCGACGGCATTCCAGCTCTAGGTATTGCCTCTGTCGTCGTAGAAGATTAGCCTCTTCTTCTGCTTGGAAATGTTGTATATTCTCCTTCTGCTTTGAAAGCCACTCTTGTTTTTCTTTTTTGGGGGTGCTCTGGTTTTCATTCAGTTCCTGGCAACATAAAAAACTCAGTTCAAAATACATAAAAATTAACTACATGAATAGAGTTAATGTAAAATTTGGTATCTAATAAATTTAGATAAAAGTATTTAACTTGAGCGCCTGGGTGGCTCAGTGGGTTAAGCCGCTGCCTTCGGCTCAGGTCATGATCCCAGGGTCCTGGGATCGAGTCCCGCATCGGGCTCTCTGCTCAGCAGGGAGCCTGCTTCCCTCTCTCTCTCTCTGCCTGCCTCTCTGTCTACTTGTAATCTCTGTCTGTCAAATAAACAAATAAAATCTTAAAAAAAAAAAAGTATTTAACTTATGTCTGTTCTAGTGCTCAGGCAGGGCAATGACCTCAAGGAGATAGGAAACAGTTTTCCTTTATCTTGAGTGACCAGTGGTAAAGAGGAAAAGTATATTAGAAAACATGTATATCTTTGGGTTTAGCACAGCTACACTTAGGATGATTCAAAAGCACACAATGATTGGTAAATGAAGTAAAACATATCTTTTTTTAAATCCTTCCCAAGAAGAGAGAGAAGGTAGTGCTTTCAGGTAAAAGTCATATATAAATTAAAATTAGAGCTAAAATACAGTTATGTTTCACTTGGTTATTAACATTCTAAACATCAAGCTTCTGGCAAGATTATGGATATACACAATATAAAAAACTTGGAAACTAAATGGAAAATCAACAAAACCATGGGAGAATAGAGACCCTTTTTATGAGTGGCATTTAATATTTAGCATTAATAGGGTGCCTGCGTGGCTCAGTGGGTTGGGCCTCTGCCTTTGGCTTGGGCCATGGTCTCAGGGTCCTGGGATCTACCCCAGCATTGGCTCTCTGCTCAGCAGGGAGCCGCCTTCCCCTTCTCTCTCTGCCTGCCTCTTTGACTACTTGTGATCTCCCTCTGTCAAATAAATAAATAAAATCTTTAAAAAATATATTTAGCATTAATAAACACCAAACAAAAACCAGTGCTTTTCTACAGTACTTTAAATATCATCTCAAGAACTACCTACATGAAAATGCATTTATATTGGGCAAGATGACAACATTCATCATATACTCAATGAGACAAGTCTTAGGATATTAATATTAGTATATCTTCAACCTAAAAAGCCATCAATATCGCAGACAATACAAATCAGCCATCTTTTCTAAGTCTAAATTGATTTTTTAAAGACTACTAACCTTATGGTCCTTCCTCTGTTATTCAAGATAGAGACCAAGTCTTTGTAACTTAAGCTCATAAGATATTCAAACACATAAAAATAAAAAACACATAAATCAGTAGTTCTCAAATGAGGGTATATATGCATACACTATAGGAAGTGACAAGAATAACACAGGCACATACACAGAGAATCACCTGGTATATTTTTTTAGTTACTTTATGTAAATTCAATTAGTTAACATATAGTGTACCATGATGTAGAGTTCAGTAATTCATCAGTTGCATATAACACTCAGTGCTCATTATATCACATGCTCTCCTTAATGCCTATCACCCAGTTACTGCACCCCTCCCCCACTTCCCCTCTAGCAATCCTCAATTTGTTTCCTATGATTAAGAGTCTCTTATGGTTTGTCTCCCTCTCTGATTTCGGTCATTTTATTTTATTTTTCCCTCCCTTCCCCGATGATCCTCTGCTCTTTTGTTTGTTTTTAAAGATTTGTTTATTTATTTATTTATTTATTTATTTATTTGAGAGAGAGAGAGAGAGAGAGATTACAAGTAGGCAGCAGAGAGTGGGGCAGAGAGCCCAATGCAGGGCTTGATCCCATGACACTGAGATCATGACCTGAGCCGAAGGCAGAAGCTTAACCCACTGAGCCACCCAGATGCCCCCTCTGTATAGTTTCTCGAGAATCACCAGGTATCTTTCTCAAAATCTTCTGCCAGGAAATTACCCCACCAAAAGTCTAGTATGTCCCTTCCCCTATACTGAGAACCATTATTCTGAATGAACATACACATGCAAGCACACAAACCTTGTATCCCTAAAGGATTACTTAAAGATTTATTTGTTAGAGAGAGAGAAAGAAAGAATACACCCAAGCTGGGGTAGGCAGAGGGAGAGAATCTCAAGCAGACTCCCTGGTGTGCATGGAGCCTGAGGCAGGGCTCCATCTCAAAACTCCAGATCACAAACCCAGCTGAAAGCAAGAGTCATACACCCAACCAGCTGAGCCACCCAGGCACCCTGGAATGGTTTATTTTATTTTATTTTTAAAAAGATTTTATTTATTTATTTGACAGACAGAGATCACAAGTAGGCAGAGAGAGAGGAGGAAGCAGGCTCCCCGCCAAGCAGAGAGCCTGATGCGGGGCTCGAGCCCAGGACCCAGGGATCATGACCTGAGCCAAGGGCAGAGGCTTTAACCCACTGAGCGACCCAGACACCCCTGGAATGGTTTACTTTCAATGAAAGAGATGTGTGGCTTTTTTCTTTTTCTTTTCTTTTTCTTTTTTTTTTTTTTTTACAGCTCACATACTTTTATTTCTAATTAGACATTTACTTAATAAGTGCTTAGTAGGGGCACCTGGGTGGTTCAGTGAGTTAAAGCCTTTGGCTCAGGTCATGATCCCAGGGTCCTGGGATCGAGCCCCACACCGGGCTCTCTGCTCAGCGGGGAGCCTGCTTCCCCCCCTCACCTCTCTCTGCCTACTTGTGATCTCTCTGTCAAATAAATCAATAAAATTAAAAAAAAAAGTGCTTAGTAAAGTTATTATGAATAAAATGACTTATGTTTTTAGGAGATGATTCTTTTTACAGCTCCTCAATTGAGGATCTTGGTCATCAATGTTTTCATTCAAACTGATATACGTTTCATGGTTAACAAACAACAAAAGAAAATTTATCTTCAAGGTTCTATGAGTTGAGCAACATTACGTACAATCAATAAGCAAATAACTGCCTTGAAAATGTTTATAAAATAAGTACCTCCTTAAGCTGTTCTTTTCGAAGTTTATATTCTCTTTTCTGGGACTCCAAAAAACTATTCAGTTCTTTCTTCTGTTGGGCCTGAATATGCTGCTGAAATTTTTTCTCTTCATTGGCCATCACTTTAGCCTATAGAAAATTTTAAAAAATGGACCAAATTAGTTAAGTTGATAGATTCAAAGCAGCATTTGAATACGCATTACCACAGATACCATTTTTTCCCATGATCAAAAAAATCACCAACAAATTATTAATACTTATTACTCAGCACCCTATTTATTTTTATTTAAATTTTTGGCAGTTAAAATATGGTGCAATACTGGTTTCTGATGTACTCAGCATCTTCATTAGAATTTCAGAAAACCAATAAAATGGAACTCGTCTTTAAAATGTTGACCTTGTACAGGGTCAGAAGGTTTTCACCTTTCTTTTCTCCATTTAACAGGAGTATGTTCTCCTCCCAATAAAAAACAAACACATTTATCTACAAATATAATTTAACCATGATTTATCTTGGTTGACTCAAATATGAAATAATGTTTATTTTTAAAACTTACCTTTAATTTATATATTAAATAATATGAAAATATTAAATATTAGACATATGTATCATTACTGCTTTCCTTTTTTTTTAAGATTTTATTTTTTAGTAATATCTATATCCAACATGGGGATCAAACTTACAACCCCGAGATCAAGAATTGCATATTCCACCAACTCTTGCCAGCCAGGCACCCTTTATTTCTGATGATATATGCAATGTATAATCGTTGTAGAACATTTAGGAAGTATAGTAAAACACAAAGAAGGAAAATATTACAAGATTTTAGCATGCACAGATAACCAATATAAACATTTTGGTGTATATGCTTCCTAATTTTTTCTATGCGTATCTATTTCTTTAACAAATTTGTAATCATATTCTACATCCCATTTCATGAATTGCTTTCTTAAATATTTAGTATCTACCTCTTAAGTTACTAAAAATACTACCCCATGACCAACAGGATAATTCTTTCACCTAATTATTTCAAAATCAAATGTCTATTTACACCATAAATTATTTTGCTAAATTCTCTACTATTGTACGAGAGTGTTTTTTTTTTTTTCGGGGGGAGGAAGGTTGAACAGGGTAGCTATGATAAATAATGCCTTAATGTGGACTAGCTAGACATATCTGACGATACTCTGTGAATTTACCAAGAAGCTTACATTTTACTTGACAAATGGGACTATCAAAATAAAATGAAACTAATGGGACATCAAAAACCTTTATAAGAAAAGGTTTCACATAACAAGAATCCTAAAAAATTTGCTTTTATCATATACTAAAAATGACCTTATTTATAAATAAACTAATGGGCTAACCCCTAATCTGAATCTCTTAATTTATAATCTTTTAAAATAAATTTTTATTTTTTTATGAACGTATAATGTATTATTAGCCCCAGGGGTAGAGGTCTGTGAATCGCCAGGTTTACACACTTCACAGCACTCACCATAGCACATACCCTCCCCAATGTTTAATTTGTAATCTTTAACATTCTCTCTATATTAATCTTCAGTTATTCTTTGACATAAAAATGCTGCTATATATTTAAGGACAGTTTCCAAAAAATACATAGAAAAGGGAATCACGAATGATTTTTCTGAGACCTGAACCGTGTTATTAATAGGTGATTTATCAAACTCTTCAGATAACCAGCATCCTTGAGGCCCAGAACAGATGAATGAAAGACTTACTCACTGTGACACTATAAATCTAGCAAGTATCAGGAAATAATCCTCTGTCTATTGGTTCTCAGATTCAGTACCTGACATTATACATGTTATGTGTCTCTCTCTCCAATTGATCTGCTTGGTTCTGGTGAACAGATATTCTAACATCAAAATGTTATCTTCGTTAATTCTGGGATGGTTACAAGCTAGAACAAATTAATGATATTGAATCAGCTACCTCTTTTTCCATAGCAGCCTGATGTTTCTTGATAAGTTTCTCCATTTCTGCAGCAAAATTGTTACGCTGAGTTTCAAGATCTTTGTCTAATCTGAGGCGATGTTCATCCATCTCAGCCTTTAGTTTATTTTCCAGAGTCATTAATTGCTTTTGATGTTGCCGCCTCATTCTCTTATAGCCAGACATCTGTTCTCTAAGCTCAGAGTCCTGCTCGTGTTCTTGCATTTGCCTTGTAACCTAGACATACAAACAATGGACAGAAAAGAACAAAGTAAAACATTTTTTTCAAAAGCATTTTATTTATTTATTAAAGGTTTATTTATTTATTTATTTGTCATAGAGAGAGAAGCGAGAGCAAGCATAGGCAGAGGGAGAAGCAGGCTCCCCGCCAAGCAAGGAGCCCGATGTGGGACTTGATTCCAGGACCCTGGGATCATGACCTGAGCCAAAGGCAGCCGCTTAACCAACTGAGCCACCCAGGCGTCCCTCAAAAGCATTTTAGATCACTCTGCCATTAACTAAACAGGCAGTTAATTTAAGCGATCCCAGTTAGCAGTTTTCAATTAAATTTCGAGCACGTCTTTTAAAGAAATAAACAAGCTAATTCTAAAATTTATATGGGAATAAATAAGGCCAAGAATATCCAAAACATTCTTGAGGGGGAAGAAAAAGTTGGAAGACATATATCAGCAATCAAAACAATGTGGTACTGGTGTAAGGGCAGACTTAATTGATCAAAGGAATAGAATAAAATCTAGAAACAGACACACACATACTCAGTCAAGTAGATTTTCTACAAAATATTGAGGTTAATTCAAAAAGGGAAAGTGTTTTTTAATAAATCCTGCTGAAACAACTAGTTCCCTGTAAAAATAAATAAACCCGATTCCTATATCACTCTATATTCAAAAATTAATTTGAAAAGAATGATTTGACCTAAACATAAAACTTAGAATCATAAAGCAAAAGAAGACATGGACTACTGTGTAAGCAAATATTTCCTGGATAGAACACAAAAGGCACAGGATATAAAGAAAAAAAGTAATAGCCAAACTATGGCAAGAGTCCAAATGTCCATCAACTGATGAACTGGTAAAGAAGGTCGGTCTCTCTCACACACACACACACACACACACACACACACAAATATTACTCAGCCGTCAAAGAATGAAATCTTGCAATTTGCAACAATGTGGATGGAGCAAATAAGTCAGACAAATACCATATGATTTCACATATGTGGAATCTGGGGGAAAAAAAAGACGAATATATGGGAAGGGAAAAAAAAGAGAGAGAGGAAGCAAACCATAAGAGACTCTTAAAATAGAAAACAAACTGAGGGTTGATGGAAGGACATGGGCAGGGGATGGGCTAAGTGGATGATGGGTATTAAGGAGAACACTTGTTATGATGACCACTGAATATTACATGTAAGTGATGCATCACTAAATTCTACTCCTGAAATCAATACTACACTATATGTTAACTAACTAGAATTTAAATAAAAATTTGGAAGACAAAAATGTATAAACTGCATTTTTAAACTGAGCTGAAATTCACTCACAACCCCAAGATCAAGTCGCATGCTCTTCCAACCTAGCCAGCCAGGCGTCCCTAAAATTAATCATTTTTTAAAAAGATTTATTTATTTTAGAGAGAGCGCACACAAGTGTGTGAGGGCATATGGGGAGGGGCAAAGAGAGAGGGAGAGAATCCTTAAGCAGACTCCCTGCTAAGTGTGGAGCCTGATGTGGGGCTGGATCATGACCTCAGCTGAAATCACAAGCCAGATCCTTAACCAAGTGAGCCACCCAGGCATCCCAAATTAATCATTTCAAAGTGAACAACTCAATAACATTTAGTATATTCACAATGTTGTACAACTACCACTTTAATCTAATTACAAAACATTTTTATCATCTCAGAAAAAAATCCTATTCCCCATTCTCTCCTGGTAGCCACCAATTTATTGTCCATTTCTTTTTTTTTTTTTTTTTTTAAGATTTTATTTATTTATTTGACAGAGAGAGATCACAGGTAGGTAGAGAGGCTGGCAGAGAGAGAGAGGGAAGCAGGCTCCCTGCTGAGCAGAGAGCCCGATGTGGGACTCGAGCCCAGGATTCTGAGATCATGACCTGAGCCGAAGGCAGCGGCTCAACCCACTGAGCCACCCACGCGCCCCTTATTGTCCATTTCTATGGATTCACATCCTTTTTGGATATTTCATATAGCTATATAATATGTGATCTTTTATGCCTGCCTTCCTTCATTTAGCATGTTTTCAAGGTTCATCCATGTTGTAGCAAGTATCAGTATTTCATTCCTTTTTATAGATGAATAAAATTCCACTGTATGAATATACCATAATTTATCATTCATCTGCTGATGGATATGGCTATTGTGAATAGTGCTGTTATGAACATGTGTGTGCATGTACTTGTTTGAGTACTACTTTTTGATTCTTTGGGTATATATGTAGGAATGGAATTGGTGAGTCCTATGATACTCTATGTTGAACTTTCTGAGGAACTGTCAACTGTTTCCCACAGAAGCTGAATCATATTACAATCATATTACATAAACACAATTACAATATTATTACACACATATTACCAGAAACACAGGATCTCTCATTTTTCATGTCCTCCAATAATTATTATTTTTCTTTCTTTTTTAAAGATTTTATTTATTAATTCGACATAGAGAGATCACAACTAGGCAGAGAGGCAGGCAGAGAGAGGGAGAAGCAGGCTCCCCGCTGAGCAGAGAGCCCGATGTGGGTCTTCATCCCAGGACCCTGAGATCATGACCTGAGGTGAAGGCAAAGGCTTAATCTCTGAGCCACTCAGGTGACCCTATTTTTCTTTTTTTTAAAAGCCATCCTAGTGGGTATGAGGTGGTCCCTCATTGTGGTTTTGATTTGCATTTCCCTAATAACTAATGATATTGAGCATCTTTTGTTGTACTTGTTGGTCATTTGTTTATCTTTTCTGGAGAAATGTCTATTCAAGACCTTTATCCATTTTTTAAAGGGAGGAGAGATGGAGAGAGAATCTTAAGCTGGCCCCACACTCAGCGTGAGCCTAACATGGGGCTTGATCTCATATCACAATACTGAGATCACGACCTGAGCTGAAATAAAGAGTTGCCACTTAACTGACTGAGCCACCCAGGAACCTGTGACTTTATGTATTTTGTTACTATTTACTATTTATTTTTTTATGATTTTATTTATTTATTTGACAGAGCATAGGGTCAGACAGCACCAGTGGAGGGACTGGCAGAGGGAGAGGGAGAAGCAGGCTCTGCACTGAGCAGGGAGCCCTACACGGGGCTCAATCCCAGGACCCTGGGATCATGACCTGAGCTGAAGGCAGATGCTTAACCATCTGAGCCACCCAGATGCCCCTATGCATTTTTTTAAAAAGCTTTATTTATTTTAGAAAGAGAGGGAGGAAGAGATAGAGAACATGCAGGGAAAGGGGCAGAGGGAGAGGAAGAATCCCAAGCAGACTCAGCACGGGAAGCAAAAGGCAGGGCTCAATCCCACCATCCTGAGATGATGACTTTAGCTTAAACCAAGAGTTGGTCACTTAACCAATGGCACCCACCCATGGACCCTGCTTTATCCATTTTTTAAAATCAGATGGTTATAACTGGATTTTAAAACTAAAAAATTTTTAAGTTTTCATCAAGTAGGAAAAAGAACAGGTAAATTACACATGATGAAAAAATATTTGCAAGGTATATATGAGATAGAATACTACTAAAACCAACTTTTATAAAGAACACCTACAAATCATATTAAAAAGATGAGTATCTGAATAAGAAATAAAGTAAAAGATGGGGCACCTGGGTGGCTCAGTTAGTTAGGTGTCTGCCTTCAGCTTAGGTCATGATCTCGGGGTCCTGGGATGGACCCCATGTTGGGCTCTCAGCTCAATAGGCTGTCTAAGGGATATTCTTCATATCCCTTTCTGCTCCTCCCCGCACAGCTTGTGCTCTCTCTCTCTCTAATAAATAAAATCTTAAAAAAAAAAAAAAAAAAGAAAGAAAGAAGACAACAGACTTGACTACAACACTCCACTTAAGGAGTGGAGAACAGGGCGCCTGGGTGGCTCAGTGGGTTAAGCCGCTGCCTTCGGCTCAGGTCATGATCTCAGGGTCCTGGGATCGAGTCCCACATCGGGTTCTCTGCTCAGCAGGGAGCCTGCTTCCCTTCCTCTCTCTCTGCCTGCCTCTCAGCCTACTTGTGATCTCTCTCTGTCAAATAAATAAATAAAATCTTAAAAAAAAAAAAAAAAAAAGAAGGAAGACAACAGACTTGACTACAACACTCCACTTAAGAAGTGGAGAACAGGGGCACCTGGGTGGCTTAGTGGGCTAAAGCCTCTGCCTTCAGTTCGGGTCATGATCCCAGGGTCCTGGGATCGAGCCCCACATCGGGCTCTCTGCCTGGCGGGGGAGCCTGCTTCCCTCTCTCTCTCTGCCTGCCTCTCTGACTACTTGTGATCTCTGTCTGTCAAATAAATAAATAAAGTCTTAAAAAAAAAAGATGACATAAGAACAGACAATAAGCATGTGGAAAAGGGCTTATAATGATTACTTCTTTAGTCCCAGGAAAATGAACAAATACTATGAAATTCCATTTCATAACACTGGAGTGGCTAAAATAAAAAAGACTGACAACACCAAATGTAGGAGAGAATGTAAACCAATTAAAACTTAAATACTGCTAAAACAAAACAAAACAAACGTATACACTCTTAATGGGCATGTAAATAGTATACCCATTTTTGGAAAACTGTAAGATTCTTGGGAGGTTAAACATACACATACCCTACAACTCAGTTATTATTATTATTTTTTTAAAGATTTATTTATTTATTTGACAGAGAGAAATCACAAGTAGGCAGAGAGGCAGCCAGAGAGAGAGAGAGGAGGAAGCAGGCTCCCTGCTGAGCAGAGAGCCCGATGCGGGACTCGATCCCAGGACCCTGAGATCATGACCTGAGCCGAAGGCAGCGGCTTAACCACTGAGCCACCCAGGCGCCCACAACTCAGTTATTTTACCTTCAGCATTTATCAACAAGGAATTACAATATCATGTTCACATGAAGACTTGTACAAGAGTGTTTATAGCAATCTTACATGCCCAAAGAGTAATCAAACCAATTGTTCATCAATAAAGAATGGGTAAAAAAATTACACATTCACACAAGGGAAAACTACTTATAGTAATAAAAAAGAATAAACTTTGGTGTGCCTGCGTGACTTAGTTGGTTAAGGGTCTGCCTTCAGGGGTGCCTGGGTGGTTCAGTGGGTTAAAGCCTCTGCCTTCAGCTTGGGTCATAACTCAGGGTCCTGGAATCGAGTCTTACATCAGGCTCTCTGCTTGGTGGGGAGGCTGCTTCCCCCTTTCTCTTCCTGCCTCTCTGCCTACTTGTGATCTCTGTCTGCTAAATAAATAAATAAAATCTTAAAAAAAAAAGGGGGGGTGTGTGTCTGCCTTCAGCTCAGGCTGGGAACAAGCCCTGCATCAGGCTCCCTGCTCAGTGGGGAGTCCGCTTCTCCCTCTCCCTCTGCTCCTCCTCCAGCTCCTGTTCCCTCTCTGTCTCAAATAAATAAAATCTTAAAAAAAAATGAATGAACTTTAATGAACACAAGACTGATAAATTTCAAAAACATTAAGGTGAGCAAAATAAGCCAGATACAAAAAAGTACATTCTATGATTCCCTTTATATGAAACCCAAACAGTTAAAACTAGTAAGAGTGAAGAGACAGAAAATGGTGTTCATGGCAGTGGAAAATGACAAAGTGGGGGCGGGGTATGAAGGGAACCTACTGTGATGACTAGAATTTTTACATCTCTCTTTTTTTTTTAAGATGATGGATAACTAAGGCAAAAGCCATTGTAAAAACTCTTCAAATTGAATACCTAATATCAATTTATTGTATGAAAACAGCCCAAGGCAGAAGAAAGAATGGGTTACGGTACATGGTAGTTATACTGAGCGATACAGTATAGTTACCTTGTACATAAACCTATACACACTCTTGATGTTTTATCTGAAATAGAATTACTAAGTTTAAGAATATGGATCTTAAACTTTCTAAATCTGTAATTTAAGAAGTGTCCTTAAGAAAAGGGAACCCTGGGGCGCCCTGGTGGCTCAGTGGGTTAAGCCGCTGCCTTTGGCTCAGGTCATGATCTCAGAGTCCTGGGATCGAGTCCCACATCGGGCTCTCTGCTCAGCAGGGAGCCTGCTTCCTCCTCTCCCTCTGCCTGCCTCTCTGCCTACTTGTGATCTCTCTCTGTCAAATAAATAAATAAAATCTTAAAAAAAAAAGAAAAGGGAACCCTGTGTACTGTTGGTAAGAATGCAAACCAGTTTAACTACTGTGGGAAACAGTAGGGAGGTTCTTCAAAAAATTAAAAATACAAACACAAATGATCTATTAATTCCACTACTGGGTATTTATCCAAAGAAATAGAAAACACTGGGGCACCTGGGTTGCTGCCTTGAGTAAATGTCCAACTCCTGAAGTTGGCTTAGGTCATGATCTCAGGGTTGTAAGATCAAGCCCTGTATCAGGTTCTGCGCTGGGCAGAGAAGTCTGCTTAAGATTCTCTCTCTCCCTCTCCTTCTGCCCCTACCCTCACTCCATCTCTTTAAAAAAAAAAAAAAAAAAAAAAAGAAGAAGAAGAAATAGGAGAGGGTGGGAGGAAGAAAGAGAAAAAAGAGAGAGAAAACACTACTTTGAAAAGATACACAAACCCATATGTTCACTGTAGTATTATTTATAATAGTCAAGGAATGGAAGCAACCCAAGGGTTCATCAGTAAATGAATGGATAAAGCACATGTGGTATATATATATGAATATTGCCATAAAAAAGGAGATCTTGCCATGTGCAACAACATGAATAAACTTGGAGGGTATTATGCTAAGTGAAATAAGTCAGAAAGAGAGAAACAAATACCCTATGATTTCACTTACATGGGGAATCCAGAATACAAATGAAGGAACAAACAAAAATCAAAAGACTCTTAAAATACACAAAACAAACTGGTGGATGGTGGGATGGATAAAATAAATGATGGGGATTAAGAGGTACAAACTTCCAGTTATGAAATAAATAAATTATGGAGATGAAAAGTACAGCACAGGGAATAGTCAATAATACTAACAACTTTGTATGATGACAGATGATGACTACTCTTATTGCGCTGAGCACTGATAATGTAGAGAACTGTCAAATCACTATGTTATATACCTAAAACTAAAATAACACTGTATGTCAACTATACTTAAGAAAAAAAAGTGTGGGGCACCTGGGTGGCTCAGTGGGTTAAAGCCTCAGCCTTCAGCTCAGGTTGTGTTCCCAGGGTCCTGGGATCGAGCCCCGCATCAGACTCTCTGCTCAGCAGGGAGCCTGCTTCCTCTTCTCTCTTTCTCTGCCTGCCTCTCGGCCTACTTATGATTAAAATCTTAAAAAAAAAAAAAAAAAAAAAAAAAAGTGTATCCTTAAATAATTTGAGGGAGCCAGAAACTGGGACAGAGTGTTTGAGAAACATTTTAATATATGTGAAGTCACAAAGTCACATGAATTGGCATCTCTCTAGGTAATACCTCTTTAGGTATTTATTAAAATAGTCATGGGGGTGTCTGGATGGCTCAGTGTGTTAAAGCCTCTGCTTTCGGCTCAGGTCATGATCCCAGGGTCCTGGGATCAAGACCCGCATAGGGCTCTCTGCTCAGCAGGGAGCCTGCTTCCTCCTCTCTCTTGGCCTCTTTGCCTACTTGTGATCTCTCTCTGTCAAATAAATAAATAAAATCTTAAAAAAAAAAATAGTCATGAAAAAACCATCAAGCAATCTTTGCCACTTGCTCTGTTCAAAAAGTTATTTACATGTTGCAGAATTGCAGAAATGACCTGCTTCCTCAGGATGGGAGATGGCATTCTTGACCCCATGTCATACAGAGTCATGGGCCATTGCATGGGATTTATAAAATCTGCTTATGCAGTTGATAATTCAGGAACTTTTTTTCTCAGATATATATTTTATACTTCCTGTCATATTTTCTAACAGTCTACTTTTCCTATGATATCTTAATTTCTTTTTATCCTTTAGTATCCTTTATTATGTGTTGGTCCTACTTTTTTTGGCTGATCAGAGTAGTATGCAGCCTGCTAAAATAACATCCTTAATAATAATGGATACATAATCTATTTTTTTAAAGTAACCTCTACACCCAATGTGGGACTCAAACTCACAACCCTAAGATTAAGGGTCATATGTTTTACCAAGTGAGCAAGTCACACACCCCCCATAATCCATTTTTATTATTTTTTGGGAAACCAGAAGAACTACATTTTGAATACATCAAATTTAATTACTTGCTATTTCCCAAACATTTCTCCTCATTCCCTCACTTCAGTATTAGCTTCAGTATTTCTTTACTGAAGAAATAGGTTTTTATAGGTTAGCTTCAGTATTTCTTTACTGTTAATTCTTATATAGAAGTAACATTTATCCTCCTCTCTGTGCCTAAAATCAACAACTATTAAAAGCTCCAATAATTTGTTTTCTTTTTTGTTATTTTTTAAAAGACTTTATTTATTTGAGAGAGAGACAGCATGAGTGTGAGCAGACAGGGAAGGAGAGAGAGAGGGAAAGAATCTCAGCCAGACTTCACGCTGAATGCAGAACCCCACTTGCGGCTTGATCTCAAGACCCTGACATTATGAGCTGAGTTAAAACCAAGAGTGGGATCCTTGACTGACTGAGCCATCCAAGACAGGCCTAAATAATCTGTTTCCTAAATATTTCTTTTATGCCCCAAATCAAAAGTAATGTGAACTCCTATTTAGCACCTTCCAGCCCTCCTAAGTATTTGATATTTTCTAACACAATGGTTCTTTGTGTATGTTTTGAAGACATCACTAGTTTAACATCTCAGCATATTCTGTATATCTTTCTCATAAGAGACACTTAAATGCTGAATGAGTATTTTGCAAAATAAACCCCAAATACAAAAAAAAAAAAAAAAAGATATAGTTGTACTTCAGTACAGGTGCCACAGTCCAATATGAAAAATATATTTCTAATTCAGGGGAAGAACATACCAGTGATGCCGTCCGTATAGTAGCAAAGTGTTCTCTATTACGATAGTGTGATTTATGACGAGACACTTGTGGTGGAGACTGTGGATCTGATGCTCTTGTTCTAGGCTCTCCCTCTTCTCTGTAATTTTCTTCCTCCTAGGCAAAGAAAGAAACAATACTATTGAACAAATACAGCTAATTTGAACTTTCAAGAAAATTTAAAGATAACTTGATCAATTTATCTTAAAGACATAATTTTAAAAAGAACAAAAATTGTGAATGCCAACATTTTATTTTCAACATAATTAGAATCAGGAAACATCATTCTCCCAGTATATGGAACAGCAAACCGATTTAGGATCAGGAAATTTATCAGGTTAGATCTATATCCTACTTACTATATAGAAAATGGAAAAGCTTTAGTAATTCTAAACAGCAGTAAAAAAAAAATTATCCTAATGCTCTTAGGTTTTCAAAGCAATAATATATCTTAAAAATACCTTTTTAATTCTTCTATAATTTGTCCAAATAATCAAAAAAATAACTAAAAATTTGAAGAACTGGTCTTTCCTTATATATGTCTTAGTTTATTAATGGAAGAGGAAGTGAATTAAGTAGCAACCAACTGATTATGAGAATAACCTTTTTTACTGCTGCTTCTATTGCCTAAGTACATAAAAATTAAACATGATTTTGCCCTGAAGAGTACTACTATATAACCAAGTCATTCTTAATGACTTTTTGTGTGAGTGTAGTAGAACATATATAATATGAAATTTTCCATTTCAGCCATTTTGAAATGTACAATTCATTGGCATTAATTATATTTCCAATGTTGTACAACCACCACCATTTCCAAAACATTTCCATCACCCAAATAGAAATTGTACCTGCTGACAAAAATTCTCCATTTTATCCTCTACTCAGTTCCTGGTAACCACTAATCTATTCTGTGTCTCTATGAATTGCCTTTTCTGATATTTCATTTAAGTGGAATTATGCAGTATTTGTCCTTTTGCATGTGGCTTAATATCACTGAGCATAACATTACTTTTTTAGCATAACATCTCAACGTTCACTCATGTTACAGTATGTATCAGAATTTCATTTTTTCACAGCTGAATAATACTCCCTTATATGTATATCTGATAGTTTATTTATCTATTCATCTGCTGATTAACACTTGGGTTAGATCTACCTGTTAGCTCTTGTGCCTAGTAGGTTTTTAGGTAATACTACAAGCTTTGAAGTTAAAAAAGAAGTATTCCTATTGGTTGCTAAAAACAAGTTACCTGACTTTCAAAATGTTTTCAAGAAAATTAAAAATTCTGCACTCAGAAGTGTGAAGAATACTGTAGCAAAACCCTTATTTCTTAAACCCCAAATTTACAACTATTGGCAATTACATTCAGTTTTATTTAGTTATTTATTTTAAAGATTTTATTTATTTATTTGACAGAGAGAGACCACAAGCAGGCAGAGAGGCAGGCAGAGAGAGAGAGAGAGGAGGAAGCAGGCTCCCTGCTGAGCAGAGAGTCCGATGCGGGGCTCGATCCCAGGACCCTGAGATCATGACCTGAGCCGAAGGCAGCGGCTTAACTCACTGAGCCACCCAGGCGCCCCACATTCAGTTTTATTTTAAAGATATAAACATTATGGACAGTACAAGTCACTTTTGATCATTACCCTCATAACCCTTTCTCTTAAAAGACAACCATTATCGTGACTTTCATGTGTATACGTAACTATTTTTAAATACTGTATTTTTCATGAAACTAACTTCAAATTACATATTAACACAGTGTTGCTATATTTCTTTCTTCTATGATTTTTAAAATGTCCTTTTAATATTCTTAAAACATTAGTTTCCCAAATGCAGACATTATACTGGGAAAATAAGCCTAATGCCACTTTATTTTTATTTTTTTAAAGATTTTATTTATTTATTTGACAGAGAGAAATCATAAGTAGATGGAGAGGCAGACAGATAGAGAGAGAGGGAAGCAGGCTCCCTGCTGAGCAGAGAGCCCGATGTGGGACTCGATCCCAGGACCCTGAGATCATGACCTGAGCTGAAGGCAGCGGCTTAACCCACTGAGCCACTCAGGCGCCCCAATAATGCCACTTTAAAGTAAGTTACCTAATTATGTTCCAAATTTCTGAAACATCCAAGAGAATCTCCGGACTAATCAGTTGAAGAAAATTATTTACCAAAGTTGAAATTGTATTTACTGAAATGCAAATACTCACAGGTTTTAAATGGATGACAGAACTATTAGACATCACTGTGTGGTCTCCTTCCATCATATCCAGCTCACTCTTGTCATCTGAGGCATCTGGAAGACTGTTAACACTACTACTTTGGCTACTGGCGCTGATGGACATGCTGGGAATAGACTGATTACTTCCAACACTATTCACTGTTCCTGTCCGGCCAACACCATGATCTTGTTCCTTAGGGAAAAGAGAACTAGGTTCAAATATCTGTATCTCTTTTGAAATTGTTAATTATAATCACCTATCACGCTGCTTAGCACACAATCTTTAGAAAGAAATTTAGAGGTCTAACATGAGAAATTCCCTCTATTTGCCAAGACCAGGAAGTCTACCAACTGAAAAATAAACAAATAAAAATAATTAATAAGTAAATAACAAAAAGCCCAACTGTGTCAAAAATTTAGTTCATCAGTTATGGGTTATTTCCAAAGTATAGCATTTTCTCTAAGTTGTTTGACATTTTCTGAAATCCATTTCTACCACACATCTCATGAGGTATATATATGGAGATATTCTGGTCATTTCTCAGTAATTCCCATGGTTAAAACAAACCCCAATCTTTTTTCAGTCCTATAAATAACCACTTTTAGTTGTTACTGTTGTTAGAGAGTGCTGGCATGCACATGCAAGCAGGGTGGAAGAGGCAGAACAGGGAGAGAGAGACTCTCAAGCAGGTTCCATATGAGAGCTCGAGGCAATATCTTAATTCCACGACCTTGATCGTAACCTGAGCCAAAATTAAAAGTGTGAGGTTTAACTAACTGAGCTACAAGGTGCCTCTTAGTTGTTATTTTTCAAGGAAGACTAAGTATATTTTTCTTCTTGAGAAAATAATCTCTGGCCTACCCTTTTACATCAATTTATTTAAAATTGATTCCTATCTACTATTTGTAAATTAAAAATTACATATTACCTGTACATTTAATCATACTCATAAAAATGCTTTTATGAAGTAACCAGGCAAGCCATGGTATCTGGGCACCAACATTTTAGTAGTCTTACCCAAGATTCTGTAAGATATGGAGAATTTCATAAAGACATATGGTGCATATATACATATATATAAAGTATAAATATATATATGAATTTTTCTTACATCCTAGGCTAAAAGAGATGCTATTATAGATTTAACTGCATTAGAATTTTATTAATTTTACTTTATTGAAATATTTTATATATCTAAAAAAGCTCCATTTTCTTTCTTTTTTTTTTTTTTAGATCTATTTACTTTAAAGAGAGTGAGTGTGGCTGGGGTGTGGTTAGCTAGAGGGAGAGAGAATCCCAAGCAGACTGCACCAACTGTTGAGCCATACACAGGGCTCAATCTCATGATCCTGAGATCATGACCTGAGCCAAAACCAAGAGCTGATGCTTAACTGACTGCCCTACCCTTATTACCCTCAAAATAATTTTCTAATGATTACTATATGAACTAAAAAACAAAACCAAAACTGTAAGTTAAGAAAGTCTTGTATTTCACAGTTCATTAATTGTGTAGCACTATTAAAAAAGAAAAGTAAATAACTATTACTCCTGGTCTCAGAATGCAAAGTGATCTCTCACTGGAAAGCAATTATTATTATTTTTAAATATTTTATTTACTTATTTGACAGAGAAAGAGAGATCACAAGGAGGCTCCCTGCTGAGCAGATAGCCCAATTTGGGACTTTGATCCTAGGACCCTGAGATCATGACCTGAGCCGAAGGCAAAGGTTTAACCCACTGAGCCCCCCAGGCGCCCCTGGAAAGCAATTTAAATAATAAGTTCTATATGTATCTTTCCTTGTGAGGAAGTTCTGTAATATTTCTTCTGCAAATCTGTATTTCCATACTCCCTAAAAGGCAACATGGAAAGAACATGTGAGAGTTGAGATACATGAATCTGAACCTATATTAACCTATTATGAGTTAATCACTCTGAGCTTTGCTTTACTCATCTGTAAAATGAGTATTTTAGAACTGTGCAGATGGAATGAAGTGATACAGAACGGCAAAGAATCAAGTATCCCTGACAGAGCACAACACATGATAACTCTAAAGACTTCTGAATGAGTACTGTCAACTTTCATAGTCTGTAATTTCAAATATTTCCAAAAGCATGTCCCATGGAACCATACAAGGCAAAAGAGAGTTCAGTATCCAAAAAATTTGATGGCGACTGGATTAAAGTTGAATAGGTTTCTTTAATAAAAGACTCTGCATAGCTTTACTGTATCAATGAACACAACAAAGGGGCTGGGTTTAAAGAATGCAAAACCCTTTTCCCACCTGGGACCTTATAGGACCAGTGTTAAGAAAACATAATCTGGGAAGCACTAAAACAAAACATTCATGGCAAGACAAGCTGCACAAGGAAAGAAGCTAATAAAGAAGCAAAGCTCAATATCTGAATCATTTCTAACTTATTACCTCCTCTTCCTCCTGTGCTTCTACTGCTGGTCCATTATGTGCCTCCTGAAAAAGGAGTTTCTTCATCTTTCGATACTGCAGATTGTCCAGCTCTCTTACTGCATCCTTTGTCCTTTGAATGAGATCTATTAACACTGTTTCAGGACGCTCACGAAGAACAAACATGTGCTGATAAGAACAGAAAGTAAAAGTCAGGTGGAAGCCTATTTATTTTTTCAATCAGTACAAATGTACCCCTTTCCCAGAGTGTACTTACTATCTTAAGTAATCATGATAGATAACACATATAATCTATAGCTATTTAATTCTATTAGAGTTTTGACTTCTTATATTTACCAAACTCTCATCTCTGTACATACACTCTGGACATGCATAACTACCCCTGTACATTTATGGAAATATGGTACCTTTGTTGACCAACTGAAAAAGCAACATTGAAATAATCAGAGTCTAATTAAACACTAATAATTAAGTCTAATTAGGGACCTAAGTAAGGGCTAAATAAAGGTTTACATATTATTAGAACTGATTTCATAGAAAAGGTATGTTCACTTCTGGGTTGTATTAGGTTTTAACAGGAATGTATTTCTGGTGAATTATGTAACATAAACTTGGGTATTATAAGAAGTTCCTTTAGATGCTGGATAAATAATACTCTATAACTAGCAATTGCTTAAAAGACATTATATTATTAGTGATTTTTACCACTAACATTTAATAAGCTTAACCTTATCTAATACAGAAAAATAGAACAATTCCACCATCAGAATAATCCGTTATATTTTGACTTATTTCTTTCCTTTTTTTTTTTAAGATTTTATTTATTTATTTATTCGACAAAGAGACAGACCACAAGTAGGCAGAGAGGCAGGCAGTGAGAAAGAGGGAAGCAGGCTCCCTGCTGAGCAGAGAGCCCGATGTGGGACTCGATCCCAGGACCCTGGGATCATGACCTGAACCAAAGGCAGAGGTTTTAACCCACTGAGCCACCCCAGGCACCCCTTGACTTATTTCTTTACAGATATATTCTGTGTATAAATTTTGTTCTGTGGATACATAGCATACAGATTGCAGAAAGACACCTTTTGCCTTGAGTTCTGAGATGTACTTGAATTCTTATAATACTTTTATAATTTTTACATATATTTAGAATGTATATGAGATAAATTTATAATTTTTATAATTCTTATAATACTTTTACCTTTGTAATTCAAATTTCTTTAAAGAATTTTTTCTTTTGCCTTTTGGTATTTTAATTATTCAAAAACTTTTTTTTTAAACTTGGCTCCTTTTTTTTTCAAGTGGCCTCCATGCTGGACATGAATTCATGGGGCTTGAACTCATGACCCTGAGAGATCAAACCTGAGCTGAGATCAAGAGTCGGATGCTTAACCGACCAAGCCACCCAACATCCTTTTATTTATCTTTCTGACTCTGCACTTTACCTTCAACACTTTCACAACAATTTTCTGCTCCTCAATAAGGAAAGCACACTTGATCCTGTCATGAACACACTTAGCACACATGGAACCCTCACAGGCTCCACTGACGTCTTTTTTGTTTTAGATGATCTTATAAGAACTGGGGTGTCACAGCACAAACTACTCAAAGTCCACCTGGGAGCACAACACATGTGCATTTGGGTGTTTTTCCAACTTTCTTGGTATAAAGGTAAATGATTCTATTACCAGGGGTTCAGGACAACCTAGTTTTGTTAGACACTGTATTGGCCTGACCATTCTGAATGCCTATGGATGCCATTCCCCCAAGAGGAAAAAGATTCTCTACAGAATTTTAACAATATGATATTTTGTTCTACTATCATTGTCATAAGTATTATTTCAAATTCATAAACATAATGTCTATGGGTTACTTCATCAATTATTTATGCTAAGATCATTTAACCATTACTCTAATTCTGCACAGTTATTTCCAATTTTTAATTAACTTTTTTTTTAAAAGATTTTATTTATTTGAGAGAGAAAGAGAGCTAGAAGTGGACCTCCCACTGAGCAGGGAGCCTGATGCTGGGCTTAATCCCAGGACCCTGGGATCATGACCTCAGGTGAGGGCAGATGCTAAATTGACTGAGCTACCCAGGCATCTCATAGATTTAAATTTTTTTCTACCAATTCTTCTTATGATAAACTGCAACAGAAATATAATTAGGCCACAGGGAAAGAAGTACTTGATAGATAATTCCTTATCATTTTCAATTTCCTGCTATAAACCAGGAAAATTAATACTATATGCAGACTTGGGATCTAATCACCAAATATCTGGCCCTGGTGGGTTGGGTGATTACCAAAACAGCTTCTTTTGCTTATATAAGGCAAGTTTAAGAAGCCAGATTTTTTCTTTTTCCTGAGCCTTAGCTTGGTACATATGACCATTTATGATAATACTCAGTCTTCTTACCCCAAAATAATACATCTTAAATTTCTAAGTTTGAAAGCTTTCTACATACAGATCTTGCTTATTTATCACTAATATAATTCCTAGCTATACTAAACATTTCATTGCTATCTATTGTGAGTACCTATCTATTCATGCTTTCATTTCTGAGACTATAAATGAGCTCACTACCTAGAATCCCACAAGTATTACTAATATTTTACTGTTCTTCTATATACTGTGGTTGCAAATACTATTATACAGACACACACACACACACACACGATCTTTTCAATCACTTTGTATCTTTAACTGATGTGTACTCGTGAAAATAAACTGAAACTCTCTGAAGTTCTAAAACATTCACGTAAAAGTAGTCTATTTGATTCTTATAGTGAAAAATCACCAATCTTCCTTCGGGGCACAAGGACAGAGAGTCAAATCCTACTTACTATTGCTTTAGCTAGTTTTAAGTACTATATTAAGTTCAACAATACTATTACTGCTATTAATAAGATGGCCAAACTCCAAATGAAATAATAAATTTTGGAGAACAGAAAGCATATACCAAAGTATTTAAATTAAGCAGTCAAACCAAACTCTGTAAACAGAATTTACATGATTCTTAAAATATTCTCATTGCCAAGTTAGAAAAATATATTTCTAAAAAGGAAAGAGAAATATGATATCCATTTTTAAGTTTCTTTTGAAAGCTCTTTTCTCCCACAATATTTATATAAATATACATTTTTTCTTTCATACTATTTTAATATAGATGACTATCCAAAATATGGCAGACATAAAAATTAAATCCAAAGCTAAACTATGTTTTACTAACCTTAAAATATGACATTGTTTCACATGAATTAAAATGTGGAGTTATAACTCAGGAATATTCTTAGAACATATAAATAATCAGTTGGTACTATTTGGAATATTTATATATTTATATATATTTATTATATATTTTATATATATTAAATATTTACATATTTATATATATCTATTCAGACATGGTATAACAATTAATTCTGAGAACACAAATCAAAAGACTCTGCACCTAAGAAAAGTTCCAAAAGAGAACAGTATATAAAATTAACATATCAGTAAAAATTAGTAGATCATACTTAATATTGATCCAAAATCAAATAAAATACATCCTTTAAAATAATTTCTTATAGGTAGAAAACAGACTTAGTAAAACTAACCTTTAAAAGTTCCTCTGATGTAGGGCGATCTTGAGGGATTTTCTGGAGGCAAGAATCTACAAAGTTGCGAAAATAATCAGACCTATTGTAAAGGAAAGTATCAAGTGAACATATTGCTATTTCCTTTTAAAACAAATCCACAAGAAATACAGAGATTAGCATCCTGTGCAAGGATGACATGGAAATTCATGAAGCGTTCATTTTTGAGCACTGGGTGTTATATATAGGTGTTGAATCACTAAATTCTATACCTGAAACTAGTATTACACTGTATATTAACTAAATGGAATTTAAATAAAAACGTAATTTTAAAAATCCACAAATCTAGACATCTGCCTATTAGTAGGAGGGGAAGCAAATACAATATACTATAGATTTTATATAAGTCTATGAAAAGCTATCTAAACCAACCAATGAATCTTTATCATTTTCCAAGATGAATTCACACAGATGATTTAAAAATCTGCTCCCATAATTTAAGAAACAAACAAGCAAAGGTTAAGAAAAAAAAGAGAGAGAGAAAGGGAGAGAGAGAGAGAGAGGGAGAGAGGTAAACCAAGGAACAAACCCTTAACTACAGAGTATAAACTGATGGTTAAAAGAAGGGAGGTGCATGGGGCAATGGGGGAAATAGGAGATGGAGACTAAGGAGTGTATTTGTCATGATGAGCACAGGGTGATGTATGGAAGTGGATGGAATCACTGTATGGTAAACCTGAAACTAATATTACACTGTATGTTAACTAACTGGGATTTAAATTAAAAACTTAAAAAAAATTCTACTCTCACTTATTTTAAATACCATAACTTGTTCTATATTGAGGCAAAATTAGGGAAGCCAATTTTTTCTTCTTTGCATTCAAATTGAAGATAACATTCTTTTCAATTTTCTTTTCCATTCTGTAAGCCATCTCCCTTTCTTGTCTGCCCTGTGGGTCATCTTCTATCTAGAATTTTCAGAACATCAATCTATTTACTCTGGAGGAAACAATTTTATACCTACTTATTTCCAAAAAATGGATAAGACTTGCATTAAATCCAGAAAATCAATTAGGATACTTTTTTAAAAACATCAGAAATCTGCAACATATTATTTTATACAGTGTTAATGATGAGAGTTCAGGGAGGAAGGCAGTAAGTAACAATTATTCCATCAATGTCTGTCTTTTATATTCACATAAGATTTAAGTTCTTTATACGTAAGAATTCTTTTTTGAATCCCCAAATATCAAACAGTGTAAAGAAAGTTTGTGTTCAATATATTTATTACTGATATGTACCATAATGCTAGACTGTGCCAAAGGATTCCTTCTAAGTATCTCTAAACACATAGCAAAGACCTACTAATGCACCTTAAGTATGCAATCATTAAAGAAATTAAGTTTCATTAACTTATACATCTATTTGTCAATTTAAAAATACTGA
The DNA here is from genome assembly GCF_964662115.1 of Mustela nivalis. NCBI lineage: Eukaryota > Metazoa > Chordata > Mammalia > Carnivora > Mustelidae > Mustela > Mustela nivalis. Next base: position 20,130,548 of record NC_139036.1, read on the forward strand.
GTATGCTTGATATGCCTCTAGAATTTTTCAAATGTTAGACACACCTAAATACACTTAGGTACATACACTAAAATTTTCTATCACTGATAAAAACCCTAGTTTTCTAAAACTGTCAATCTGTTCTCCATAAACTTCTTTACATAAATTAATTTAATCAAATCAAGGAAGTACCAAGAGACAGAATAACAGTATTCTGAATATAAACATCATAATAACAATTAGAACATCCCAAAGTTATGAATTACCTGATGATTCTGATAAAGCACTTTACGTATTGGATTTTTTTTTTAAGATTTTATTTATTTATTTGATAGACAGAGATCACAAGTAGGCAGAGAGGCAGGCAGAGAGAAAGAGGGGGAAGCAGGCTCCCTGCTGAGCAGAGAGCCCGATGCGGGCTTGATTCCAGGACCCTGGGATCATGACCTTAGCCGAAGGCAGAGGTTTTAACCCACTGAGCCACCCAGGTGCCCCCATTTTACCTATGTTTTATACTTGATAAATTATATACCATTCCCCAATAAAGTATCAATGTTTAAATTATGCTATTATATATTTATTATATAATCAGGATTATGTGTTCCTAATGTTCAAAGAAAAAATAAATTATGAATTTATATAAAAAGCAATACTTTCTGCTTCCATGTGGCATCATCTCTCTTTTATTTCTTTTTTTTTTTTTAAAGATTTTATTTATTTATTTGACAGAGAGAGAGAGATCACAAGTAGGCGGAGAGGCAGGCAGAGAGAGAGGAGGAAGCAAGCTCCCTGCTGAGCAGAGCGCCCGACGTAGGCCTCGATCCCAGGACCCTGAGACCATGACCTGAGCTGAAGGCAGAGGCTTAACCCACTGAGCCACCCAGGCGCCCTCTCCTTTATTTCTAAACTGAATTACATATATCTTATGAAAAGCAGATGTTAAACAGAAGATAAATACAAGGGTAAGATAAACAAATTTAATATCTCTTCAAGTAATACACTTTACCTAATTGAAATAAAATCATTTTGATAACATTATAAAAAAGTATTTAATTTACACAATGTTGAGTAATATATGTCTCAGCAATACTCACCATTCATTAGACTGTAGTGTAGGGGATTCATTTTGGGCTATGTGATATAAGGCACTCATTGCATTCATATTAAATAAAGGAGGCTTCCTTTCCGCTGTAAAAGAAAGAAACATTCCTGTTAAAATATGTGCCTGTTATATAAAGGCATGCAAACATTGTTTAAAATATTTGTGGGGGGCAGTTAGACCTGGGTGGCTTGGTCGGTTAAGTGCCCAACTCTTGATTTCAACTCAGGTCATGATCTCAGAGTTGGGAGACCGAGCCTCGGTTGGGATCTGCGCTGGGTGTGGAGCCTGCAAAAGATTCATTTTCTCCCTCCCTCTTCCTCCCTTCCCTCTCTTACAAAAATTAAACTAATTTAAATTTTAAAAAATTTTAATGTCTCAAGTTTCACAAAAAAAATTGCATGTGGAGCTCAAAAAATTTTTTCAAGTGTGTCAATTTACACTAAGTTGCTGGCCTAATGCCCTACCATCCCTAAATACTTTTGTATTTCCTATAAATAAGAACTTTCCTCTAAAAAACCACAATTAAATCAGGCCATTAATACTGATACATGGCTATCATCTAATCCTCAACCCCATTCAAATTTCAATCAAATGTTCCAATGATGTCCTCTGTAGCAACAGCAAGCCTTGATCATTTCCATCAAGGAAAGTGTGCATCTTATCTAAATAAATTAACATAAAACTGTTCATAATATTTCCCTATAATCCTTTTAATACCTGTAAAATGTGTAGTTATGTCACTTCCCATTCTTGATATTGGTCATTTGTATCTTTTTTTTCCCTGATCAAGCTGGCTAGAGGTTTATCAATTTTATTTTCTCAGAAAACTTTTTTTTTTTTTTAAGATTTCTTTCTTTATTTTAGTGGGGGTAGGGGGGAGCTCCTGAGCACCAGGGAGGGGACAGGAACAGAGGTGTTGGGAGACAGAGAATCTCAAACCGACTACCCACTGATCACAGAGCCAGTGCTGGGTTTGATCTCAGGACTTTGAGTTCATAATCTGAGCTGAAATCAAAATTCCAATCTTAACCGACAGCCACCCAGACAGACCTCAGAAAACTAGGGATTTTTTTATTTGTTTCATTGGTTTTCTCTATTCTTTTGGTTTTTGATTCCTTTTTTTTTTTAAGTTTTTATTTATTTGAGAGAGAATTCATATGCAAGAGAATGGGAGAGGGATAGAGGGAGAAGCAGGCTTCCCACTGAGCAGGAAAACAAACAGGGCCTTGGGATCATGACCTGAGCAGAAGGCAGATACTTAAAACGACTGAGCCACCCAGGCACCCCACCTGCTTTGATTTTTTAAAAATTCTCTTTGTTCTAGTTATTTTGGGTTGAATTTGCTCTTTTTCTTTTCGTTCTTTCCTTCTTTTTAAGTAAACTTCATGCCTGATGTGAGGCTTGAACCAATCACAACCCCAAGATCTAAAGTCACTTGCCCTACTAAATCAGCCAAATGCCTTTTGCTCCTCTTTTTCTGGTCTCTTAAGGTAACTGCTGAAGTCATTTTGAATTATACAAGACTCTTCAATGTCCCTCCAATTTGGGTTTGTCCTATGATTATATTTGGGTTACATATCTTTGATTATATTTGGGTTACATAGCATCACAGAAGTGTTCTATTTTTCTCATTGTATTTTATGAGATGGTGCATGATTTTGAATGCTTCCATTATTGATGGTGTTCGCATTATATCAATTAAAGCTGTGTCTGTCAGACTTCTTCATGGTAAATTTCTTTGTTTCCTTTTGTAATTAGTATCTTTTTTGAGAAGATACTTCCTGTTTTTTTCATAAAACTTTAATTTTCCTATTACACAGACTTGCAGATTTCTATTTTATTATCTGCTACTATCCTTTATTTTGATGTTCAAAATGCCTCATGTTTGAGCAATGAGAACACTTTATTGGCTTCTTTTTGACATGGCCCTATCATTTCTTAATCACTTCCTTGCTTTTTGGCACACTAAGATTTTCCAGGCTTATCTTGTATTTCCATACTCCAGATCAAGGTTTCCACCAATTTTCCAAGGAGCTGTGGCAACAGGTGTGTTCACTGCTACTAAGGTATCACTGTTCTTCTATCTTTTCAGTGGACAAAGTTAGGAAACACATACACATAAAAATTTATATACATACATGCACATTCAACATGTTTATGAAACAATGGAGTTCTAGCTTTATCTTTTTCCATTATTTGTTACACTCTTCTAACAAAGAGGAACCTTGCTCTTATCACACTTAATTAGTATTTTCTTATTTGATAAAATCTCCCTGTATGTAACCAGTCTCCCATCTTTGCTACCACATCGTCTCTTTTTAAAAAAAAAAAAAAAGATTTTATTTATTTGACAGAGAGCAGAAGTAGGCAGAGAGGCAGGCTGAGAGAGAGTGAGGGAAGCAGGCTCCCCGCTGAGCAGAGAGCCCGATGTGGGGCTCGATCCCAGGATCCTGAGATCATGACCTGAGCCGAAGGCAGAGGTTTAAACCACTGAGCCACCTAGGCGCCCTACCACATTCTCTCTTAAGCAGATGTCTCCCTTTCCTCGCTCAAGTTTGTTGCAGTTTTTCCTTGCTCAAGTTTTCAAGCCCCATTCCAAGTTACTCTATAGTGTGAACAATTCTTTATCCATTCAGTTTCTAAAACCAACCCAAACTGGGTCACCTCTCTGCAATGTGGCTCTTCTGATCAGTCTTTATGAGAGCAGCTCTCTTCCTTTTGATTAGGAACACTGTATCAGGCTACCCCGAAACACAGATGTCCTCCTTAGACTCTGAATCTATATGACAGGAAGTTTCCCCTACTGTCACCTCTTCACCCGACTTGGGCTCTGACACTCTATGCTGAGCCACCTCCATGGCTCATGAGAGGGTCATTCTCCCTAACTCAAATGTTGCTCAAGGGTCAGTTGACTATATTGTTGAATTCGGTTTGCTAATATTTTGTTGAGGGTTTTCTGGATCAATGTTGTTCAAGGATATTGGCCTGTAATTTTCTTTTTAGTGTCCTTCTCTTTTTCCAAAGGGACCTTTTGGTATCAGGGTAATGCTGGCCTCATAAAGTGAGTTTTGAAGTGTTCCTACCTCTTGTATTTTTTTGGAAGAGTTTGAGAAGGGTTACTATTAATTCTTCTTTATATGTTAGAATTCACCAGTGAAATGACCTGGTTCTGAACTTGTTTGTTGGAATGTTTTTGATTACTAATTTGATCTTCTTACTAGTAATCAGTCTGTTCAGATTTTCTATTTCTTCATGATCCAGTCTTGGTAGGTTGTATGTTTCTAGGAATTTATCCATTTCTCCTAGGGTTGTCTGATTTGTTGACATCTAATTATTCATAGTAGTCTCTCATGATAATTTGTATTTCTGTGTTCTCAGTTTTTTTTTTTTTTAAGATTTTTTCTTTATTTATCTGACAGAGATCACAAGTAGGCAGAGAGGCAGGCAGAGAGAGAGGAGGAAGCAGGCTCCCTGCAGAGCAGAGCGCCTGATGTGGGGCTCGATCCCAGGACCCTGGGATCATGACCCAAGCCAAAGGCAGAGGCTTAACCTACTGAGCCACCCAGGTGCCCCTGTGTTCTCAGTTTTAACATCTCTTTCATTTCTGAATTCATTTGAGTCCTCTTGTCATGGTAAATCTAGACAAGGTTTTCTGTTTTGTTTATCTTTTCAAAAAACCAGCTCTTAGGGGTGCCCAGGTGGCTCAGTGGGTTAAAGCCTCTGCCTTCAGCTCAGGTCATGATCCCAGAGTCCTGGGATAGAGCCCCACATTGGGCTCTCTGCTCAGCAGGGAGCCTGCTTCCTCTTCTCTCTCTCTGCCTGCCTCTCTGCCTACTTGTGATCTCTGTCCAATAAATAAAACCTTAAAAAGAAAAACAAACCAGCTCTTAGTTTTGTTGATCTTTTCTACTGGCTTTTTAGTATCTCATTTATTTCTACTCTGGTATTTGCTATTTCCTTCCTTTTATTAACTTTAGCCTTAGTTTGTTCTTTTTCTAGTTCCTTGAAGTATGAAATTATATTATTTGAGATATTTCTTAATGTAAGCATTTATTTCAAAGATCTGCCCTCTTAGAACCACTTTTGCTGCCTCTCATACATTTTAGTATGTTGTATTTCCATTTTCATTTATCCCAGGTATCTTTATTTCTCTTTTGATTTCTTCTTTGACCCACTGGTTGTTACAGTAGGATGTTGTTTAATCCCCATATATTTGTGGATTTTCCAGTTTTATTCTTATAAATTTTTTTTAAGATTTTATTTATTTATTTTACAGAGAGAGATCACAAGTAGGCAAAGAGGTAGGCAGAGAGAGAGGAAGGGAAGCAAAGCTCCTTGCCGAGCAGAGAGCTGGATGCGGGTCTCGATCCCAGGACTCTCGGATCATGACTTGAGCCGAAGGCAGAGGCTTTAACCCACTGAGACACCCAGGTGCCCCCTTATAATTGGTTTTAAGTTTCATACCACTTTGTTGGAAAAGTTGCTTAATATGATTCCAATCTTCTTAAATTTATTAAGACTTATTTTGTGGTCTAACGATTCCAATCTTCTTAAATTTATTAAGACTTATTTTGTGGTCTAACATCTGATCTATTTTGGAAAATGCTCAATGTATACTTCAGAAAAATATGCATTGTGTTGCTTTTGGATGAAAGGTTCTGTATATATGATGTCTGGTAAGTCCATCTGTTTCAACGTATTAAGGCCAATGTTTCCATGTTGATTTTTTTGTCTAGATGATCTATCCATCGATAAAAGTGGGGTTTTACAGTTCTCTACTCTTACTGTATTGCTTTCTATTTCTCCCTTTAGGTGTGTCAAAACCACCTTACATATTTAGGTGCTCCTGTCTTAGGTGCATAAATATTTACAAATCTTCTATCTTGCTGCTGGACTGACCTCTCTACCATTATGTTATGCCCTTCTTTGTCTCTTACCAAGGTTGTTTTATATATTCTTAAAATTTTATTTAAGAAAGATTTATTTATATATTTGAGAGTACATGAGAACAAGGTGGGGGAAGGGGGGCAGAGGAAGAGGGGGTGGGAGAGAGAACTTAAGCAGACTTTGGTGGGGAGCATGAAGCCTGATGGGGGCTTGATCTCACAATCCTGTGATCACAACCGGAGATAAAGAGTCAAAGGCTTAACCAACTGTACCATCCAGGTGCTCCTTTACTTTTTTTTTTTGTTTGTTTTTACTAGGCTCCACGCCCAACATGGGGCTTGAATTAATAATCTTGAGATTAAGAGTCACATGCTCTACCAATTAAGCCAGGCAGGTGTCCATACAGTCTTTGTTTTAAAGGCTATTTTGTCTAATGTAAATATAGCTACTGCACCTTCTTTCAGTTTCTATTTACATAGAATATCTTTATAATCCCCCTTCGCTTTTAGTCTGTGTATGTGCTTAACATCTGAAATTAGTCTTTCACAGGCATTACATAGATGGGTCTTGTCCAGCCAACCTATGACTGGAGAACTTAGTCCACTGACAATTAATTATTATTTAAAGACTTTATTTATTTATTTGACAGAGATCACAAGTAGGCAGAGAGGCAGGCAGAGAGAGAGGAGGAAGCAGGCTCACCACCGAGCAGAGAGCCTGATGCAGGGCTCGATCCCAGGACCCTGGGATCATGACCAGAGCCGAAGGCAGAGGCTTTAACCCACTGAGCCACCCAGGCGCCCCTACAATTAATTATTGACAGTATGTACTTATTGCCATTTTGCTAATTGTTTGTAATTCCTTTGTTCCTTTCCTCTTCTCTTAATCGCTTTTGTGAATTGATAATTTTTTGTATTAGTATGCTTAGATTCTTTTCTTTTGTGTATCTACTATAGGTTTTTGCTTTGTGTTTACGATGAGGCTTATATAAAACAACTTATATTTAGAGTAGTCTACTTTAAGTTGGTAACAACTTCGTATGAACACATTCTAAAGTTCTACATTTTTACTCTCCAAACTCCATGTTTTACATTTCCAATGCCACAACCGACATCTTTTTATCATGCATATTCACTAAATTACTGTAGTTATTGTTATTTTGATTTATTTTCTTTTTGCTTTTTTCCCCTGAAATTTTATGTCCTCAACATACACTTTATAATCAGGAAAAAAGTGGTAAATTTTACTTTTATAGACACAATTGTACATTCAGGCACAAAGCCTGAAAAACAACAAGTTAGGGAACTTTTTCATAAGATTAATTGTAAACAAATATATAAACTCACCCATGAAAAATCCTATACTTTAAGATTTCTTGGTCATAAGACATGACCAAGTTATTTCAATCTTTATAACAAAGTATGAAAGTATTTCTTAATAACTATACGTACCAAAACCAAGGTCAGTACAACTGACTTACATCTCTTCTCCTACCTGCACTAAGAACACACTTTGCTTTAAAACTCATTATCCTTAACTATTTAATTAATTTATTTTTAAAGATTTTATTTATCCTTAACTATTTTGGAAGTTGAAAAGCATATAACAGATATATTTCTGAAGACTGCAAGTCTAATTTGCATTGAAAATCACACCCCTTGATCTATATTGTCTAACAGGGTAGTCACTAGCCACATGTAACTATTCAAATCTAAATTTATTTTAAACAGTATAAGACTCAATATTCACTTACTCAACTGCAACAGCCACATTTCAAGTGCTCAAAAGCCATGCGGATACAGAACACTTCAGTCACTGCAGAAAATTTTATTGGCCTGTGCTACTTACTGTAGGCCTTTCCTCTGAATCCAGAAGCAGGCTTAAAATGTAGTTCCTAACTTAGCACTTCATAATTCAAAAACATTTGTAAGTAAAATTTTAAAAAGTGATTATGAAAGATTATAAAAGCTGAAGATGCCAAAAGTATGACTAAAACTCTAAGAATTTCTTTGAATGTCTCACTCATTTAAAATGATCTAAAGGCCGTTTCATTTTCTGATACTGCTTTAAGTATAAATACTCTCATTGTGAACAAAGTCTACTTTATTAGCTACAATAAAGAGAAACGAGAGGGGTTCCTGGGTGTTTGAATTTGGTTAAGCCTCTGACTCTTGGTTTTGGCTCAGGTTGTGCTTTTAGGGTCATGAAATCAATTCCCAAGTTAGGCTCCCGCTCAGCCGCCCCTCTACCCCTCCTTCTCAGGCTCTCTCTTCCTCTCTCTCTTAAATAAATAAGTAAATCTTAAAAAAGAAAAGAGAGAGAAGCTATAAAGTCTGGAAAAATAAGCCCTTCCACAGAAACTGGAGTTTTCTTTCTGAGCAGTACAACTGGTTAATGAATACTTTAAAAAAATATATATATTTTATTTATTTGTTTGACAGAGGTCACACAAGTAGGCAGAGAGGCAGAGAGAGAGAAGGAAGCACGCTCCCCACCGAGCAGAGAGCCCGATGTGGGGCTCGATCCCAGGACCCCGAGATCACGACCTGAGTCATAAGGCAGAGGCTTTAACCCACTGAGCCACCCAGGCGCCCCTAATGAATACTTTTCTAATCAAATAAATATTAATATATATTAATAACATCTAACAACACCATTAAGGTGATTTCACTATCACCAAAGGGTACATGTATGTATCAACCAGCGCAAGTATGTAAAAATACCCCATGGCCAGAGTGTATTAAGCAGCTTCTCTACATTTACACCCAGGTTTCTCAAGAAATTAATGAGGATCTACCTGCAGGAACAACTGAGGTTAAAAGAATTGAGGTTAAAACACTTTAAAATAGAAAAAAAACTCTGCAACCTCAAAGAGAGACTGAGAGATCAGAAGAGAATGACATGATGGTATCTCTAAATCTGTCTGCTGATGCTGTCATACTTTAAAATAAATTAAATAAATAATATAGAGCTTAAAGGGAATGGTTAATGTAGAAATTATAATAAAAGCAAACATACCTAAAGATTATATAATTTTGGGAAAATATGAAGACTGTAAGATAGAAAAGCATAGTTTATAATGGAAATTATAATTTTCATATACTATATAAGGATAAGATTTTGATTTCTATTTTACCTCAATTTCCCTATTTACAAAACAGATTAACTCAATTTGAAAATAATTTAACCAAATTACACATGAATTTTACTTTTTTAAAAGATTTTATTTATTTACTTGAGAGAGAGAGAGAGCATGTGCCTGCACAAACAGGAGGCAGTGCAGAGGGAGAAGGACAACCAGACTCTGTACAGAGCTTGGAGCCCAAGGCAGAGTTCAATCCCACAACCTCAAGATCATGACCTGAATCGAAATCAAGAGTTGGATGTTCAAACAACTGAGCCACCCAGGGACCCCTCACATGGATTCTCTTTTTTATATGTTATTTTTGATTTGTGGTCACTCCTAGAATGGTTCAATTAAATATTCTCAATATTTCCCACTTTTAAATAAAATTTAATGGAATTTTTTTTTTTAAGATTTTATTCGTAAGTAAGTAATCTCTACACCCATCATGGGGCTCAAACTTAAGAGTTGCATGCTCTACAGACTAAGCCAGCCAGGTGCCCCTGGAATATTTTTATAAGAAGAAAAAAAGGAAAGATTATAGGATGGAAAGGGATAAACTTGGAGAATCAAGAAGATGGACATCATCTTCAATTACAGTGACAATTCAATTATCGACCTGGCTCACTCACACTGAGAATGCTAGTAAAGTTATGATGGTCCACTGACTTAAGCATAGTTCCCTTTATGGGCAACAGAATAAAATGTGTGCATAAAATCAAATTGTTACAGTATGTCAAGAAGCTTGACACCTAATTCTAATACCTAATTCAAAGTAATAAGCATCCTAGGTAGAGGTAAGTAATTCGTCTATGCTGTAGAGACTATCTACAGATAGTAAATCTTGTAATTACAGAGTTATTTAGATGTTTAACAAAGCCATTAAATATTAGACATAAATACTTAATAGCACAGTGGAAAATTATTTTAGACCTAATTTAACACAGCAAATACACCTCACCTAATATATATAAAAATTACCAGATAACCAAAGTGAAAACTTTAATAGATTTATTGCTCCCTTTACTAACAGACATAAAAAATAAAAAGCTATGCTTTGGTACAGAAAATGAGGTACAACACTGATCATAACTTACTACATAGTAATAAAGAACAATGCTTACCTAGTTCAATACACGTTATTCCAAGAGACCATACATCTACTTTGCCATCATACTGTCCTTCATCCATGGCTAAAATTACCTCTGGGGCCATCCTAAAACATAAAATGTCATTTAAAGTAAAAAAAAAAAAGTACTATTCTTTAAAAATGCAATGACCATCTACATAGAGAACACCTGTGTGAATTCTAGACATCGTGTTTAGATAAGAATTTTTATAATGAGAAATAAATGCCCTACAGGTCATTAGGGAAATATTTACCACTGCATATATACTGTGAGACTCATTCTCGCCATCTGTCATTATCATTAAGCAGCATCCTAAAGAAAAGATGCCCCAGAGCAGGGTTGCATATTCTAATATTATATAACCCTTAGCCCTTAGGCTAGTGATTTTTTTTTCAATTCAGTGGATTTTATTGTTGTTGTTGTTATTTTTTTATAGTTTTTTTTTTTTGTAGTGGTTGTTTTTTAAGAGATAGAGAAAGAGTAGGGAAGGGGCAGATGGGGAGAGAGAGAATCCTAAGCAGACTCCAGACCCAGAGTGGAGCCCAACTTGAGGCTCGATCTCAGAACTCTGAGATCATGACCTGAACCAAAATCAAAAGTCAGACTCTTAACTGAATGAAGCACCTAGGCACTCCCCTCAGGCCAGTGATTCTTAAATATTTTGGTCTCAGGATGTTACTATGAAAGTCTGATTTATGCTTGAAAGATGGAATTTTTATCATTGGCACTGAATGCTATCAAATCATTTTCCCTGCAAGCTCACTTCATTTATTTTAGAAAATATCTGCCACAATAACCAACACTTAATAACCATAGTTTGTCACTCTTCCTTTTAAATAGGAATAGTGTTCCATGATAAAAGTGGCTAGGGCAGCTCACAACAAAGACAATAACACAATTATCAACCTTACAGGTGTCTTGGTTATAAAATGGAACATTAATGCATGTCTCTAATTAGAGTCTAACATTTTTGATGGTATTTGACTCGTATCTGTTGTTAAACATAGAAAGACACTTAGAACAATTGTCGATACTTAGGTAGGGCAGTCACCATATACCAGAGTGTGAGTGTGTTTAAGCTTAGGTGTAATGACATCTAAATATGTACCTAGTTCCCACGTTCCAAGTACATTATATACAAATTAATGAATATGTAAATAAAGTAAATTTTCAATTGTCAATACCAGAGTATTTCCAAGATGTTGGTTTTTTTTTTTCTTTTTAATAGAGGGAGGAAGGGAGGGAGATGGGGAGGGAGGGACAGAGGGAGAAGGAGAAAGAGAAAGCAGGCTCCATGCTAGGCAATGGAGCCTGACATGGCGCTAGATCCCGTGACCCTAAGATCATGACTGAGCGGAAATAAAAAAACTTAGACACTTAACCAATGAAGCCATCCAGGTGGCCCGCAAGATTCTTTCAGATTCTTTCAGATGAAGTAAGTTTGGGAAATTACTAATTAAGGCAGAGTAAAACAAGTAATTTTATTTTTATTGCAGAACTTTTCAGGACCTTTATCTAATATTCACCATTAATTTATAAATAGGAGAACCATTAAGCAAATATTAAGAAATATTTGCTCACAGAATCCTTTTAATAGAAGGGAAAGGGAGTCTACCTAAAGTAGGACATAAGAAATTTTTGGTCATCTAGAGCAATGGAAGAGCAGAAATTCTTCAAGTTTTTAAATTTGTTTGCCTCTAATGAATTTATGAAAATTATTTATCCCCTTGTACATTTCTGAGTTATCTAAATTTTATAAACTTAATAGCCATAAAGGATATAATGCATAGCATATGCTTTTATGCTTTATATGTGATTTTAAAATATTTAAAACACAGAGATGCAGAGTTAGCTCATTTGATTTATTAAAGAACAACACACTGTTGTATAAGCCAATTAGCAATGCCAGTCTTCACTGTCATATTAATCAGTCAAATCAGAATCACTTTCTGTTGGAAAAAGACTGACTTCATTTTCTATGCAAGCAATATGTTAATGTGTCCCCATGACAACCATCTCAGTTACGAATTACACACTAGAAAAAAAGAAGGGGAGAAAGATAATTGAGGAGAGAAAAAAAGCAAGAAGTAAAAGGGAATGGAGATGACTGAAAAGGCACAAGGCCTTGGCAAGAGTTTGTGTTCTGACTCTTCAAAATTTGTTACTATAGATTCTCAAATTATTCTTCTGGTGTTGCTTTGAGGCTTTTATATCCCACACCACTGCAGCACTGTAATATTCAGGATGGTAAGGAGTACTATTTTTTATAAAGTAGGAGAGGGAGATTTGAAAGGTAGGTGGGAAAGAAGATATAGTGGACGTAAGACATCATTCTCTTCATATGGAAGAACATATGGAAGTTTAAGTGCTGGACAATTATTCCCTTCAAACTTGCTGACATTAATACAAAAATTATTTATGGATAAAACAGAGGATGTCTAGAATTTGCTTAACAATAATGGCGGGGGCAGGGAGGAGACAAAAATGAGTACATACAGTAGGAATGGCCATGAGATATTGTTACTGGGCTGGGTGACTGATATGCAAGGTTTCATTACACTTTTGTCTACTTTTATGTGTATTTGAAATTCTCCATAATAAAAAATAAAACCAGAAAACTCCAAATCAGCCATCAGTCTTCTGGTACTCTTACTCTGAAGGTACCAATATATGGTAAATAAAAATATAAAGAAAACACACAAATTTCCACTTAGCATTTCTGTATTCTCCTCACTTGGATTTTCATTGAATTTTTTTACTTCCATACGCAAAATATGATGCAGGTTATAATACAGAAGAAAATGTCAAGGGGATAAATGGATAAAACAGGAGATGTAAGGACAGCACTCCAAATCTCTATCTGAAACTAACTATGCTTAAAGTTAAAATGTCCACAATAGCATTATATTACAAGAAAAAGATAGACATCTGAAAAAGTATAATCACACATTTCCTATTTCAATCATGAGGATCAACAGCAAATAGGATTATTCTTACCAATATGGCGTTCCCACAAAAGAATTGGCAGGAGATGCCATGGAAGCTGATCCAAAGTCAGCAAGTTTCACCTGGCCTGGTTCTGTCAGAAGGATATTTCCTGCTTTGATATCTCTGGGTTTAAGGAACACAGAAAATTATTTCTCTTTTGTTCATTAGACTGTGTTGAAAATGATAAAAATCAAATAAAAAGTTTTACAATAGGGAAGGAAAAATCAAAGTAATTAAGTCCTAGGATAATTTCTAAATTAGGATAATGAAATTTAAGATCCAAAAGCAAAAAATAGAGAAGTGATATAAATATACAGAGATAATTTTCTTCTCTAAAAGACAAAATAGCAGCAAAGACAAAAGACAGAAAATCAAGTAATTAGAGCATAGTCTATACTTGAGTTCCTGTTTATTGATACAAATAATGGTTTTAAAAACAGAGTTTAATTAGCTGACGAGTCCTTCATAATTTTAAGATTTCTGAGTGTACCATGTAAAGTTTAAAAAGATCTAATACCCCAAATTTATTTTTTTTGAAGGTTATTCTTATCATTTCCAAACCTTACCACAGTTCTCCTAACTGAACAAGAAATAAAACTGAAACACATGGATAATGTAGTATCTAACGGGTTTTACTTTTTAATTTACTTTCAAGCTTACTTTTTAAAATTAGCAAACATATTATCCATGCAAAGTAAGAATATTATGGATATTTATATAATAGGATGGTATATGCAATTGGTACCATAACATACATTTAACCTTTCCAAAAAACAAACAAACAAACAAACAAAAAACCCAAAACCAAAATACCAACCAAAAAAACCCCAACCAAATTTCCAAGCACTTGTCAATTCTAACTAGAGTATTGTAATAGATATAATATTAAATAAATCTTTTTCCTTCCATTTGCTTTTTAAAGGAGAAGAGGTATTCTGAGGCTGATAAGACCTTAGGTTCTAATTCCAACTCTTCCATTCACTTATTTGTTAGCATGTAGACTTCTCTTGGACCTTACTATCCTCGTCTTAAAAAAAATGGTAAGCCATTTAGCTCACAATGACTCTACTATCTAGTTTAATATATATTGCCTGGTTCACAAGCTAGTTTCCTTTTAAAATAGTCAAAACCTGTATCAATGCTAAAAATGCATTATAAAATAGTTTACTCTTAACGTTACTATCTATTATTAGGGATCATCAAGGATTAATACTCAAAAGTACAGAGTGTTAAGTCCATGTCATGGGATCAATGGAACAAAACTGGCTTATCAATTACCAGAAACGCAAAAGACCAAAGTTTAGTTCTAGTCTAGTCTGGCTTTGTAAACTTCAGAAAAATTAGTCATAAACTGGGGCATTGCTTTATCTGTAACATGAAAAAAGTAAGACTACATAATTCCTAATGTCTTTTCCATATACCAAATTAAATATTCTTTTTTTTTTTTTTAAAGATTTTATTTATTTATTTGACAGAGAGAAATCACAAGTAGATGGAGAGGCAGGCAGAGAGAGAGAGAGAGAGGGAAGCAGGCTCCCTGCTGAGCAGAGAGCCCGATGCGGGACTCGATCCCAGGACCCTGACATCATGACCTGAGCTGAAGGCAGCAGCTTAACCCACTGAGCCACCCAGGCGCCCCCAAATTAAATATTCTACAATTAAATTCCTACCACAAATCTATAAAGTGCAGAAATGTCAGAAAGCCCAGCACCACATGTAGACAAAGATAAAACTGATCCTAAAAGGAAAATTAAAATTTAATTTTGAATTAAATCTTTTATCATTATAGAAAAAAAAACAAACAAACAACTGATCCTAAAAGGAGATCAAATGTACTGGCTTGTTTGCAGGACAACCTAAAAACTGAGTTTATAAGATTCTGAAATTTTTTATTTGGCTATAACCAACAAAACTTTTAGTGTTAATAAGTTCTATGGTTGATAAACCCAGTAAGTCATTTGCTGTTAATACATAATTATCAAAGCACTTACCTATGGATCATGGTATGAGAATGTAAGTAGGCTAATCCCTGGAGAGCACCATGTGTAATTGCTGCTATTTCCACTTCTTGTAATGGCTTTTTGTGAACTTAAAATAAGAATTTATGGGAAAATAATTACTAAACAGAGTATTTTTGTTTTAAAAAATAAACATCTAATATTTCAGGCAATTTTGAAAAACTAACATTTAGTGAGAAGATTTGCTCCCCAAAACAATATAACAAGGCCACTGAAATTTGTAAATGGAATTACAGTTGTGCCTAATTGTTAAAGTATATAGCTCACAGCGTATTTCCCTCTAAGCTAACATTCAACAATTAGTTGATTATAAAAACAAAAATAACAAAAGACAAGTTTTCCCTTTATTCTCACATATCTTCATTTTGAACAGAAGCTATAGGTTAAGCTAAACGACAAAGAATGAAGAAAAATGCTTGGTAAGTTATAAGAAAATTCACCTATTTTATGCTACTATAGGACAGTGCATACCATGATGAGAATCTAGAAAAGGCGAAGGTTTCTACTCTTTCTGGTAAGTTTTTACATTATTTAAGATAAGAATTCTCATTATATTTTTGCTAATACTTTTTTTTCCTGAATAATTAAAGGAAACCTACCTTCCAGTAAATCTGAAGCAGATCCTAAACAATATTCCATTACCAGCTACATGGGAAGAAAAATTGTAAAAGCACTAAATTAGTAAAAAGATTCTATTTGAGATAAAATAAATTCACCAAAGAGATTAAGAAGACAACCTTAAGTAAAATAAAGCTAGTCATTATATACCTTAAAAAATAAGCATTTATGTATTTAGTAATTTCTTAAATGATAAAGTCAATAATACATTAATCTTTTATGCCAATACACAATCACTTGTACAAGATGTATACTTCATCTATAATTACTAACTAAAACTATAAAGGAATATAGTTACATTGTTCTAAATATTAGGAAATGGAAAACTGTCCTCTGCATCTATATGTACAAAGGTTAGGTTACAGTTTAAATGCTTCCTTGAAGCAAATACAGAGGACCTCCTGTGTGCTAGATATTTTATACATATTAACTAATTTTTTTTTAAAGATTTTATTTATTTATTTGACAGAGATTACAAGTAGGCAGAGAGGCAGGCAGAGAGAGAGGAGGAAGCAGGCTCCCTGCCGAGCAGAGAGCCCGATGCGGGGCTCGATCCCAGGACCCCGAGATCACGACCCGAGCTGAAAACAGAGGCTTTAGCCCACTGAGCCACTCAGGTGCCCCCGTATTAACTAATTTAATCCTCACAACCACCTTATAAAGTAGGCCCTATTATTATCCATTTCTGTTAAAAGAAAATTTACTCTTTTTTTTTTTTAAGATTTTATTTATTTATTTGAGAGAGAGAGAGACAGAGCAACAGAAAGCACAAATGGGGAGGAGAGAGGGAAGCAGGTTCCCTGCTGAACAAGGAGTCTGATGTAGAGCTCAATCCCGGGACCCTGAGATCATGACCTGAGTTGAAGGTAGACACTTAACTGCTGAGCCATCCAGGCACCCTGAAAACTTACTCTTTAAAGATATAGTTATTATGCCTATACCACTGCTGGAATACTACCTTGTCACTTTAATGGGAAAAAGAGAAAATTAATCTCCACTTGTTGTAATAAAGTGTCTCAGTTTTCTACCTTTAGTATTATTCAGCCAAAGAATTATTATCAGTACATATTTCACCAAAATTCACCAAATCTGTGTGGTTAAATAGATTACAACATATTTATGTCAAAAAGATATGCTAACTTTTACCCTCGAATAATAGGATTACTGTACAATGCTTGATAACCATATGAAAAGTGATGATACTAAAAAATGTCAGAGAACATTTTACCACGCACATAAAGGTCAGCCAAATCTCTGCAGTAAACTTGTACAAGTTCTATTATCTTTTACTGCCAAGGAGTTCTAAGAAAAGCTTCTCTTCCTTGCTCAGTATGAAACTAACATTTCAAGGTGTTTTGCATGGCTTTACACAACCATTTTGAGATATTCTTGAATTAATTCATTCTAAACCAATAGCAACAAAATTATAGCAAGAAGAGGGCAAACACCTACCCATGCTGTGTGCTCACGTAAATAGCAGCCTTTGTATTCTATACTGTTGGGATGTTTTATTCTTTGTAGAAACTTGACTTCTTTAATAATATCCTGCCATTTCTGTGGGGGGAGAGGAATAAAGAAAAGAATTATGAACAGTTGCTTTTCCTTAGAAAGTTATGTAAGAAAAAAGTAATTACTAGCTTAAGCAGGGTTAATGAGAGCATACAACTTTGCTTTATTTTAATACTTAAATAGCAAACTAATAAATTTAAAAGTAATTTCATTTATATAGTTTAAACTCAATTCATAATTTATAAAGTTATTTTATTCAAGGCAGAAACACTTTAGTTTGATAAAATTTATCATCAATGAGTCTCATTAAAATTTTACCATCACACACCAAGCATGTTGATGAAAACTACTACAGTGATTTTTCTTCATTAGTTCAACTTCCCCCTTTTTTTTTTTTCTATTTTACTTATTGTAAGTAAAGTAAACTTATTGTAAGTACTTACTTATTGAAGGGGTGAGAGAGAGAGCAAGAGCAGGGGAAGGAGAAGCAGACCCCTCTCTTAGCAAGGAGCCTGACATGGGGCTCAATCCCAGGACTCTGGGATCATGAATTGAGCCAAAGGCGGATGGTTAACTAACTGAGCCACCCAAGCAACAACCCCCACTTTTTTTTTTTTTTTTTTTTTTTTTGTTTTTAAGATTTTACTCAAAATGCCATTTGCGACGACGTGGATGGAACTAGAACGTATCATGCTTAGCGAAATAAGTCAAGCGGAGAAAGACAACTATCAAATGATCTCCCTGATATGAGGAAGTGGTGATGCAACATGGGGGCTTAAGTGGGTAGAAGAAGAATCAATGAAACAAGATGGAATTGGGAGGGAGACAAACCATAAGTGACTCTTAATCTCACAAAACAAACTGAGGGTTGCTGGGGGGAGGGGGGTTGGAGAAGGGGGTGGGATTATGGAGATTGGGGAGGGTATGTGCTTTGGTGAGTGCTGTGAAGTGTGTAAACCTGGTGATTCACAGACCTGTACCCCTGGGGATAAAAATATATGTTTATAAAAAATAAAAAATTAAAAAAAAAAAAAAAGATTTTACTCAAAATGGCTGGAAGACCTAAATGTGAGACAGGAATCTATCAAAATTCTGGAAAAAAACACAGGCACAGCAACCTCTTTGACCTTGGCTACAGTAACTTCTGGCTTGACACATCTCCAAAAGCAAGAGAAACAAAGGTAAAAACGAACTATTAGGACTTATCAAGATTTTTGCACACCAAAGCAAACAGTGGACAAAACCAAAAGACAACCTATAGAATGGGAGAAGATATTTGCAAATGTCTTATCAGATAACGGGTTAGTATCAAAAATCTATAAAGAACTTACCAAACTCAATACCCAAAGAACAAATAATCCAATCAAGAAATGGGCAGAGGACACGAACAGACATTTCTCCAAAGACATACAAATGGCCAACAGACGCATGAAAAAATATTCAACATCACTTGGTATCAGGGAAATACAAATCAAATACAAATACAATACAAATACAAATACAAATCAAAACCACAATGTAGTATTGCATTGTAGATCTCTAAAATTAATATGTTAACATTAAAGTCAGGATCTCTAAAATTAACATCAGGAAATGACAGCTATTGGCAAAAATGCAGAGAAAGGGGAACCCTCCTACACTGTTGATGGGAATGGAAGCTGGAAAACAGTATGGAGGTTCCTCAAAAAGTTAAAAATAGAGCTACCCGACATCCCAGCAACTGCACTACTGGGTATTTACCCCAAAAGATACAAGTGTAGTGATCTGAAGGGGCACCTGCACACCAATGTTTATGGAAGCAGTGTTCACAATAGCCAAATTATGGAATGGACCCAGATGTCCATCAGATGAATGGATAAAGAAGATGTGGTGTGTAAACACACACACACACAGAAACACACACACACACACAGAGGACTATTATGCAACCATCAAAAAAATGAAATTTTGGGGCACCTGGGTGGCTCAGTGGGTTAAAGCCTCTGCCTTCGGCTCAGGTCATGATCCCAGGGTCCTGGGATCCAGCCCTACACTGGGTTCTCTGCTCAGCAGGGAGCCTGCCTCCCTTCCTCTCTCTCTCTGCCTACTTGTGATCTCTCTCTCTGGCAAATAAATAAATAAATAAAGTCTTTAAAAAAAATGAAATCTTGCCATTCACAATGACGTGGATAGAACTAGAGGATTCTATGTTAAGTGAAATAAGTCAATCAGAATCAGAGAAAGACAATTATCATATGATCTCACTGATACGTGGAATTTAAGAAACAAAACAGAGGATCATAGGGGAAGAGAAGAAAAAATAAACCAAGACGAAACCAGAGAGACAAACTTTAAGAGACTCTTAATCACAGGAAACAAACTAAGGGTGCTGGAGGGGATGGGGTAGAGGGATGGGATAACTGGGTGATGGATATTAAGGAGGGCCATGTGATATAATGAGCACTGGGTATTATATAAGACTGCTGAATCATAGGCCTGTACCTCTGAAACCAATACTACATTACATTAATTAAATGAATTTAAATAAAAGAAATAAAGATTTTACTTATTTATTTGAGCTAAAGAGAGGGGGAAAATATGCATTGGGGGGGAGAGGCAAAGGGAGAGGGAGAAGCAGGCTCCCCACTGAGCAGGAAGCCTGACTGTAGGCTCAATCCCAGGACTCCGAGATCAAGAGCTGGGCTGAAGACAGACACTTAACCTTAACCAATTGGGCCACCCAGGCGTCCCATCAATTTCCCCATTATTTGCAGCTTTATTAACATGTAATTTACATGTCATATAGGTCACCTATTGTGTCTTTGGCTTATATGTTCTATCAAATATTAAGGTTATGTTTTTTAAACTCAAATAATTACTTTGAGATTTAAATTCCTAAATGCATACTTTCTTAAATGCTAGTAAACAATTGTTATTATATAGGAAAGGTCACAGAAAAAAGCAAGCAGTATGAAAACATTTTCTTATATATTTTACTTCTTCACCGACGGCTTTGAGGAAATACAGATAAGTATTTGGCCGTAAGCTATTCCATGACAACCTTACGTCATATCCATAGTTATTCTTTTTATTTTTTTTTAAGATTTTATTTATTTATTTGACAGACAGAGATCACAAGTAGGCAGAGAGGCAGGCAGGAGGATGGGGGGCAGGGAAAGCAGGCTCCCCACGGAGCAGAGAACCCGAGGTGGAGCTAGATCCCAGGACCCTGAGATCATGACCTGAGCCGAAGGCAGACGCTTTAACCCACTGAGCCACCCAGGCGCCCCTCCATAGTTATTCTTAAGAAGCAACCAGGGAGGGGTGCTTGGGTGGCTCAGCGGGTTAAGCCACTGTCTTCAGCTCAGGTCATGATCCCAGGGTCCTGGGATTGAGTCCCTCATCGGGCTCCTTGCTCAGTGGGGAGCCTGTTACTTTCTCTGCTTCTCCTTGCCACTCTGCCTGCTTGTGCTCGCTGACAAATAAATAAATAAAATCTTAAAAAAAAAAAAAAAGCAACCAGGGAACTCTAAAATTACATATCCTTTGATTCATACTCAAAGATTCTAGAGGCTTAGTGATGGGTGATGGAAATTAGAAAACTGCTTTTTGTTCTTGTTTTAGTTTTTTCAAGCTTTTCTACTAACTTGGGCCATATTTCTAAAGGCTCAGAAACTACCAGCGTAATAGAAAACTTTAAAAAATATTTTGTACTAAAATTTAAGATCATATATTTATTTTATTTCACAAGTCCTCAACAAAATACAGCAAAATAAGTTTACAGTATTTTATATAAAATGTGTACAATATAAAATGCAAAATTCTGAAAACATTTCATGGGCTTTAATTTCAGATTTGAATGCTCTGGGACCAAACTCAGAACAAAGCAAAAACCTGTACTCTTCAAGGTAAAAAGAACTTTCATGAAGGACACTAATAATTGGATGTGAAAAAATGATAAACTAAATGAAACTTTGTTTTAGATGTAACTAATCAAATAGACTCCAACACAGTGACAATCTGCCTATGAAAGCTAGTCCTACAGCTGTGCTATAGAATGGCAAATAAAATTAGAGTGAACTTGTAAGAAATGGGAGTTTTTTAGAGGTTCAGGAAGTTCAAAAAAATTTTTAGGTATCAAAATGATGAAAGAATGATATAATCATAATAGTGTTACCATACCCACAATACAATCTTCACAAAAATTAAATTTACCATAAAACAGAACTTCCAAAAAAGGCAGAAAACCAAAATCTTCAAAAAGTAAACACTAACTCAGCAATTCCATCTTAGCCATATACCTGAAATTACTGAAAGCAGAGATTCAAAGAAATATTTACATTGCCAGTTCATAGCAGCACAATAACCAAATGAGGGAAGCAACCTAATTGTCCACTGAAAAATGGATGGATAAACAAAGTGTGGTAGTTTACACACAGACACACAGACACACACACACTCTATACGGCCTT
Source organism: Mustela nivalis (assembly GCF_964662115.1). Taxonomy (NCBI): domain Eukaryota; kingdom Metazoa; phylum Chordata; class Mammalia; order Carnivora; family Mustelidae; genus Mustela; species Mustela nivalis. The sequence goes on from NC_139036.1 coordinate 20,152,354, forward strand.
AAAAAGAAAGGAAATTCTGACACATACCATACCATGGATAAACTCTGAGGACATTATGCTAAGTAAAATAAGCCAGTAACAAAAGGTCAAATACTACATGATTTCACTTACATGAGACACCTAGAGTGATCAAATTCATAGAGAAAGAAATGAGAATGGTAATTTCCAAGGGTGGAGGATGCAGAGAATGGGGAATTATTGCTTAATGGGTATAGAATTTCAATTCTGCAAGATGAAATGAGTTCTGGAGAAGAATGGTGGTGATGATTGCATGACAATGTGAATGGCTTCAATGCCAATGAACTGTACATTTAAAGATGTTAAGATGATAAATTTTGTTGTGTATATTTTACCACAATTAAAATAATTAATTTAAAAAATTGAAGTCTAAAAATCCTAGATTCACAAAGAATACATGTCATAAAATAATTTATACAATAGAATAAATATAATCTGAAGAGAATCAGAATGTTAGCAAACTAAAGTAGTATCAATGTAGTATCAATAATTTTTCAAATTATTACACACTATTTTTAGACTAGATATAACTGCCTGTTGATTATTAAAGTTTAAAATAAGCCTTAAACAATGTCTAGACCTTTAAAAAACTATATACAATATAATCTATTGTCACATATATCTTATATATATCTTATTCTAGTTTACTTATTTAAAAACTGATGATTCTCCTATGATACAGAAAAAGTAGTATATTAAACCACAGTTTTAAAAAGTAAACTCACTTCAGCAGCATATATATTAAAAAATAAAAAGCTAGGGGCACAAGCTGGGAGGCCATTAATGTTCTGTTTATGGCTTTAGGTACACTTTAATGGGCATATTTAGTTTCTGAAAGAAAATTCACTTAGATATACCCTTAAATATTTGTATACTTTTCTTTATGTATGTATATTTTTTAAAGGATTCCCATCTATCCCCCTTAAAAATAGCATGTCTTTCTCTAATATGTGGATAAGAATGCATACATTTTACCTACCTCAGTAGACTGCTTTCCACTATAAGACATTTTTTTGATAGCCACCACTTCGTTGGTACGCACATCTCGTGCCTAAAAAAATCAAAGCAAAGACCATTGTTAAAATGAACAGATTAAATCTAGGCAATTATTTCTCTCAGAATTAAAGCATTTATAAGCTGTTATATCAAAAAGGACACCAAAAGTGCTATTAAAAACACATTTTAAAAAAAAGAGAAAATATATAATGAAACATCGAATTATCCAGGAGCTCATACACTGGCGAGAAAAAGCAGGTTTATCTTTCAGTGATTTAGTTGAGAGAAAAAATATAGAAATTTTCTTTAAATATTGTATTTATTGGGGCACCTGGGTGGCTCAGTGGGTTAAGCCTCTGCCTTCGGCTCAGGACATGATCTCAGGGTCCTGGGATCAAGTCCCACATTGGGCTCTCCGCTCAGCAGGGAGCCTGCTTCCCCCCCCACTTTCTCTCTGATGCCTCTCTGCCTACGAGTGGTCTCTCTGTCAAATAAATAAATAAAATCTTAAAAAAAAAAAAAAGGTTAAATAAATATTTATTTATTTGAGAGAGAGACAGCATACAAGCGAAGCAGGGAAGCGGGGAGGGGAAAAGGGAGAGGGAGAGAGAATCCTAAGCAAAGTCCTTGCTAAGCACAGAGCCCCATGGTGGGGGCGGGGAGGGGGATCGACCTCAGGACCCTGAGATCATGACCCAAGTCCAAATTGTAGGACTCTTAACCAACTGAGCCACCCAGGAGCCCCCAGATGCAGTTTTGTTTTTTTTTAAATGGTCATTTTCTTCCTTCCCTTCTCTATCTCCCTCCTTCCTTCCTGATTTATTATGAGGGAGAGAGAGCATGAGCTGGTGGGGCAGAGGGAGAGGAAGAGAGAGAATTCCAAGCATACTCCCTGCTGAGGGCGAAGCCCCACATGGAGTTGAATCCCACAACCCGAAGATCATGACCTGAGCTGAAACCAAGAGTGGACCACCTTACTGAATGAGCCACCCAGATGCACCACCAGATGAACTTTTAATTAGGCTAAGACAAAGCCTGATTTAAAACTGGGTACATTGGAAGTGCCTAGTATAGACCCTAAGGGTCTCCCCTACCTTTATCTCTAAGAATTAATTAATTAATTAATTAATTAAAAGTGGGTATATTTTTTATTTTATTTTTTGAGAAAGAGTAAATCTTTTTTTTTTTTTAAGCTTTTATTTATTTGACACAGGCAGAGAGTGATCACAAGTAGACAGACAGGTAGGCAGAGAGAGAGGGGAAAGTAGGCTCCCCGCCGAGTAGAGAGCCCAATGTGGGGCTCGATCCCAGGACCCTGAGATCATGACCTGAACCGAAGGCAGATGCTTAACTGACTGAGCCACCCAGGTGCCTCAAAAGTGGGTATATTAAATGTAATGCAAGTTTCTGGATTAGACTCTAGAATATAAAAGAGAGAATGGAAAAACTCGAAAATTCTGAGTAGAGTACGTACATTTAGAGTATCATTTGATCAATGTTGATTTCTTAGTTTTGATAAATATAATGTTGATAAATATAACGATGACCAAACCATGTTACACGGTTATATAACATGTTAACATGAGGGGAACTGGGTAGAAATTACAGAGGAAAACTCTATTAGTACTACAAAATCTTCTAAAAAATGTTTCTTTTTTAAAAAGATTTTATTTATTGGGCACCTGGGTGGCTCAGTGGGTTAAAGCCTCTGCCTTCGGCTCAGGTCATGATCGCAGAGTCCTGGGATCAAGCCCCGCATCTGGGTCTCTGCTCAGCAGGGAGCCTGCTTCCCTCTCTCTCTCTGCCTGCCTCTCTGCCTACTTGTGATCTCTGTCAAATAAATAAAATCTTTGAAAAAAAAAAAGATTAAAAAAAAAAGATTTTATTTATTTATTTGACAAAGACAAAGAGAGAGAACAAGTGGGGACAGCGACAGGCAGAGGGAGAAGGAGAAGCAGGCTCTCCACTGAGGAGGGAGCCAGATGCGGGGCTCGATCCCAGGCAGACACTTAACCGACTAAGCCATCTAGGCACTCAAACTTACATTATATCATCTGCCTTCGGCTCAGGTCGTGATCCCAGGGTTCTGGGATCAAGGCCTGCTTTCACTTCCTCCTCAGTGGGAAGCCTGCTTTTCCCTCTCCCTGCCACTGCCCCTGCTTGTTCTCTCCCTCTATCAAATAAGTAAATCTTAAAAATAAATTAACAAAATACTTAAATTAGAAATTGATTAGAATTTATTAAAATTCAAACTTATTAGTAATATTAAATTAAAACTAAATGACAAAATTAAAATGAGATACCCTTGCAGGTTACATCTAAAAAGATTAAAAATATATAATGTCTACAATCATGTTTTTCCCTCCCTTCGGCATCACGTGTACTTTGTTATCATGTCTTGTTGGTCTCCTTTAATCTAGACCAATTCCTTAACCTATCTTTTTGTTTCATGACACTGTTACATTACACTGAAGACTATACATGACACTGACGACTATACAGTGGTATTTTAAAGAATGTTACTAAATTTGTATTTGTTTGGAATTCCTTCAGTATTAGATTCTGGTTATACATTCTTGGCCAAAATACTACAAGAGTGATATTGTCCTTTTCAGGGTATCTATCTATAGGTATAAAATGTCTGTCTGTTCCTCCCTGAGGTTACTAATTTTCATCACCTCCTCAAGGCACTGTCTGTTCTTTTCCAATGTATATAGTTATAGTTACTGTTTCCTACCTTATATCTAACAAGTAATCTGTGAAGAGATACTTCCAAACCATGTAAACATCCTGCTCATCAAAGATTCCCTCTAGATTTAGCAACCACTGAATGTTCTAGACCCAATCTTCACTATGATGATTATAAAATGCTGATTTTTTTTCAATTCCACCATTCCCTTCACATTTAACAGTCTGCATTCTATTAAGAGAAAAAGCCTTCCCTTTTTATCCATCCATTCATCTGTCATCTGTCATGGATAAAATGGATTCCTATTTTATTCAATAGGCTATATAATCCATTACCATTTTTATACTGATGCTTATATTCCAGGATTTGGCCAGTGGGAGCCCCTCAATGTGGCTGTAGTGTCCTTTTAACAGACCCCAACTTTTTTTTTTCTTCCTTTCTTTTCTTTTTCTCCCCTCCCCGCCCAAAGCACTTTTTAACTTTCTGGCACAAGATGTTCCAAGGCTTATCTTTTAATGTTCCCTGTCCCTGAAATAGAATGAGCCATTACTCCAAGGAGCTCTTGTTCCCTTTAGTGAGGAATTCAAAATCTGTGTGCTCACTGATATTGAGGTGTCACTGCAGTGACAATCTTGTAACAGAGAAAGGAGATATATAGGAGGAGGGATATAACCATATATATAAGCAGGGGGAGATATAATCTATCGAATCCCACAGGGTTGTTCCTTACCTTCCCTGAATCCATATTTCTCTTCTTTCATAGTCAGGATCCTAACTCTATATAATATCAATATTATTCATTGCTCAATCCTTTAACACATATTTTCAGAATTGTCACACCCATACCAATATGAAACAAATGTATTAAAGAGTTGAAGATCTGTCTGCAGATTCCTTCTCCCAGACTGAGGGTATACAGTTAAAATATTATGTACAAAAGTTACTTGTATTAGTTCTTTTCTTTCCTCCAATGTGGTTATATCTGGAATACAGTTGGAGTCACTGTTCCTGTCTGCCTCTGACATAAACCCCATAAAAACTGATTAAATTTTAATTAAAAAAAATTTTTTTAAAGATTTTATTCATTTATTTGACAGACAGAGATCACAAGTAGGCAGAGAGGCAGGCAGAGAGAGAGGAGAAAGCAGGCTCCCTGCTGAGCAGAAAGCCTGATGCGGGGCTCATCGCAGGACTCTGGGATCATGAACTGAGCTGAAGGCAGAGGCTTTAACCCACTGAGCCAACCAGGTGCCCCAAATTTTAATTTTTAAATATATAAAATACTTCCTACCCAAAAGGTAAATTCAAACAAGTAACATTCCATCTTCTATCTCTTCCATTCCGTTCCCCACCACAACTACCATCATTCTGTATCTTGATTTCTTGATTCTATGTGGGCATAATTTATCTAATTTCATCAAACTATACACTAAGTATCAGTATATTTATTACATAAACTGCATTCAATAAAAGCAGTAAATTTAAAAGATACTACCAGCACAATGAATGGGCTATATGTCAGGATTTTCTCAATGTGTTTCTTTTCTTTTCTTTTAAGATTTTTATTTATTTGAGAGAGAGAGACACACAGGGAGAGCATGAGTGGGGGAAGGGGCAGAGGGAGAGAGACAAGTAGACTCCAGAGCAGAGCCCAAAGTGGGGTTTGAGCACAGATCGTGACCTGAGCTGAGGTCAGATGCTAAACTGACTGAGCCACCCAGGAGCCCCCTCAGAGTGGTTCTTCTAATTGGCCCAATTCTAAGATTCTAGGTATATTTTCCCTCTGTTCTGTATTTCTCCACGCTAGTTTAAATGGAGAAAGGACAAACATAAACACAGACAAAACTGTAATACCAAAAAAAAGGTTAATTTGAAACATTTTCTAGGTCCCTCTTCCTTCATTTTATGTCCAATCTGGAAATTAAACAAATGCTAGCAATAACAAATGCACACATACAGCATAGGTACATAACGAGATTCTTCAAGGACATATACCTAAGTATTAATAATAGCTGTCCCTGGGTAGTGAAATTACAGATGGAGTTTGTATTATATTCTTTATTCTTTTTGCGTCTAATTTACAAATGGAATTTTGGGTTTATACCAAAAGTTCAACTTGTTTTGAATTCGAAATATATTTTATCTAGGGAAATATTTTAAATTGTGGTTTGATTCCAAAGGTGCCCACTAAAAACAAACAAACAAACAAAATCCATAATATGCCAAAATATTAAACATCTGTATAATGTTTGTTGTGTGTGGGGGGGTAATTTTAATAGGAAGAAGAAATAAAGAATGTGTTTGGAGGTTTTCCCCTACAGATTAAGAAAGGAATTCTTAGAGATGTTTTATAGCTTTAGAGTAATAGTTCACTGGCTTGATTTTAAAATCACAATCTTTAAAATAATAAATGTTTCTTTAGCTACCAATTTTTTCTCCTTGAACCTTTTGTTTATGAAGTACTTATTTCTCTAAAGGAAAAAAAGTCAACAGACACTCCCTTTTTTCTTTTTTGGGGAAAAGTCTATTTCTGGTTACTAATGAGCTTTTTTTTTTTTAAACTTTGAAATAATTACAGACTTACAGAAATGTTGCAAAAACAGTAGTTACCATATACCCTTCACCCAGCTTCCTTTAATGTTAATATCTTGCATAATGCAGTAGTACCATTATCAAAACTAACAAATTAACATTGGTAAAATTATTAACTATTAACTAAATTAAGGCTTTATTTGAAGTTACCAATTTTTCCACTAATAACTTTTTCCTGTTCCAGGATCCTACATTGCTTGGTTATCACATCACCTTAGTCTCTTCCACTGTGTGACAATTACTCAGCCTTTCTTTTATGACTTTGACACTTTTGAAGAGTACCCAATTTGAGTTTATTTCCTCATGATTTAAATTTAGCACTTTAAAATAAAAACAACACAAAAATGGTATGCCCTCAGTGTCACGTCAGAGAGGGGTACATGATGTCTACACTGGTGCTATTAACCTTGACCACTTAATAAAGGCAGTCTGCCAGGCATATCTACTGATTTTTCCACTTCAATTAAGAAATATCTTTAGGGGTATACTTGAGATTATGCATATATCCTCTTCCTCCTCAAATTTTAACCTACTAATTTTAGCATATATCAGACAATCTTGGTTGCAATAATTATTTCCCTTAGTCATTCTACATTTAACAAAAGGAATTTCTCATATATATATACCTACACACACACACACACATCCCCCCCCCCCCAATCTGTGATATGTGAGAGAAAGTGAGTTCCTACTAATACCTTCACAACTCTAATCTAAAACCACAGGGTTATTATCTAACCTTCCCCCTTTCCTTATTTGTAACTGCCTTCTTGGACAGTTAAGAAAACTGGCTCTCATTATCTATAATACACTTACTTATTTATTCACATCTACTATATAGTTTCAGAATTGCTGAACCATATCCTTATGAGTAACAAAGTAACTAGAGTTCTTTTTTTCTTCAGCCTTATTCAGCCAAAACACCGTTTCCAAAATCATTTCAGATTAGTTCTTTTCTCTCTTACCCATTTCTGTGTGTTTATGTTATTCATTTATAATACAGTTAGGTTCATTTGTTATAGTTGGTAGTCCATTTGTATTTTCCCCTCATAGTTTGTGTGTGTGTGTGTGTGTGTGTGTGTGTGCTTTTATTTTTTCTTTTATTTTTAAAAGATTTATTTATTTATTTGACAGAGAGAGATCATAAGAAGGCAGAGAAGCAGGCAGAGAGAGAGGAAGGGAAGCCGACTCTCCGCTGAGCAGAGAGCCTGATCACAGGGACTCTGGAATCATAACCTAAGCCAAAGGCCGAGGCCTTAACCCACTGAGCCACCCAGGTTGCCCCTGTTTGGTTTATTTTTTAATGAAAATTAATGAACTGGGGTACCTCGGTGGCTCAGTCAGTTAAGCATGTGCCTTCAACTCAAGTCATGATCCCAGGGTCCTGGGGCTGAGCCCTACATAGGACACCCTGCTCAGCAGGGAATATGCTTCTCCTTCTCTCTCTGCCCCCCCATCCCCCTCCTGTGTTCTTGCTCACTCTGTCTCTCTCAAATGAATAAATTAAAAAGTCTTTTGAAAAAATAATTTTTAATTAATGAATATTTAATAAACAGGTAAAATTCACTCTTTGTGGCATGTACACTGAAGTAGACTGCAATTTCTGGCAATTATGAATAACACTGCCATTAAACATTGATGTTTAGTGTGAACCTGAGTTTTCATTTCTCTTGGATTAGTATTTATGAGTGGGAATGCTGGGTCATATGATAATAGTATGTTTAACTTCATTTAAAAACTGCCAAACCATTTTCCACAGTGACAAGACCATTTTATATTCCTACCAGCAATTAATGAGATTTCCAATTGCTCCACATACTTATCAGTACTTGGCATTGCCTATATTTCTTTCAGTTCATCTTTATTTCTAAGTCTTTTTAATAGGCATACAGTGGTATCTCACTGTGGTTTTAATTTGTATTTCCCTAAAAACTGATAATATTGAACATCTTTTTACATGTTTATTAACCATGTGTATTGTGGCAGGTTGTGTCTGTTTAGACCTTTTGTTCAACTTTTATTAGGTTATTTTCTTACTGTTGAGCTGTGAAGAGTTCTTCATTTTTCTGATTTATTTTTATGTTATAGAGAGCACACGTGAGGGCAGGGGTGGGAAGGGGAAGAGGGAGAGGGCAAGAGGGAATCTTCAAGCAGACTCCAGCTGAGTGTGGAGCCTGATGCAAGGCTTGATCCCAGGACCGTGAGATCATGACCTGAGCCATCCAGGTGCCCCAAGAGTTCTTTGTATTTTCTGGATACAAATCCTTTGTCAGATATGTGACTTAAAAATATTTTCTGCCAGTCTGTGGCTTTCTTTTCATCTCTTTACAGTATCTTTTAGAAAACAAGTTTTTATTTTGATATAATTCAATTTATAAATTTTGTCTTTTATAGATACTGCTTCTGGTGTTAAAGACTTTCTCCTATATTTTATTCTAGAAGCTTTATAGGCTTTAAGTTTATCAATATGATCCATTTTCCATTCATTTTTATATAAGCTATTAGTCAAAGTCTACTGTTATTTTTTACTTTTTTTTTTTTTTTTTTTAAAGATTGTATCCACCCATTTGAGACAGAGTAAGAGTGCGTTTGCGTACAACAGAGGGAAAGGGAAAAGCAGGTTCCCCACCAAGCAGGGAGCTGGGTCCAGGCCTTACACCCAAGACCTCCACACCATGACTCAAGCCAAAGGCAGATGCCTAACCAGCTGAGCCACCCAGGTGCCCCTATTTTATTTATTTTATAATTTTGAACTTTGTTTTTTAATTTTATTTTTAAGATTTGATTTCTTTATTTGACAGAGAGAGAGATCACAAGAGGCAGAGAGGCAGGCAGAGAGAAAGCGGGGGAAGCAGGCTCCCCGCTGAGCAGAGAGTCCGATGCGGGGCTCGATCCCAGGACCCTGAGACCATGACCTGAGCCGAAGGCAAAGGCTTTAACCCACTGAGCCACCCAGGCGCCCCTGTTTTTTTTTTTTTTTTTTAAGATTTTATTTTCAAGTAATCTTAATACCCAAGATGGGGCTCAAACTCACAACCCCAAAATCAAGAGTCACATGTTTCACCAACTGAGCCATCCAAGTGTCCCTCAAAGTTTATTTTTGTGCATATGGATGTCTAGATGCTCTAGCATCATGTGTTGAAAAGACTACCTTTTCTTCATTGATTTGTCTTTGCACCTTTGCCAAGAATCTGTTGACTCTATTTGTATGGGTCTCTCTCTGGACTCTCTGTTCTGCTTGATTAACTTACATATTTATCCTTTCAACAGTATCATACCATCTTGATTACAGTAGGTTTTTAAAATCAAATGATATGAGTTCTTTCAACTTGTTTTCTTTTTCAAAATTGCTTTGGCTAGTCTAGTTCCTTCACTTTCCCTAAAATTTTTAGAATATTCTTGTCAATATTTATTTTAGAAGCCTGCTGGGATTTTGATTTAGAATGCATTGAATCTATATCAATTTGGAGATAATATTATTTAGTCTTCCAATCCATTAACACAATATATCTCTTCAAATATTCAGGTCTCCTTTGATTTTTTTTCAGTGTTTAGTGGTTTTCAGACTACAAATCATGCATGTTTTTTGTTGGATTTAAACTCAAGTATTTCATATTGTGAGTACTACAAATAGTACTTTTAGGGTCTCCTGGGTGGCTCAGTGGGTTAAAGCACTCTGCCTTCGGCTCAGGTCATGATCCCAGGGTCCTGGAATAGAGCCCCGCATCAGCTCTCCGCTCAGCAGGAAGCCTGCTTCCTCCTCTCTCTCTGCCTGCCTCTCTGCCTACTTGTGATCTCTGTCTGTCAAATAAATGAATAAAATCTTTAAAAAAAAATAGTACTTTTAGCATGAAAGAAATTCCACTTGTTCACTGTCAACATACAGAAATACAATGGGCTTCTGTTCATTGCTCTTGTATCCTGCAAACTCACCTATTAGCTCTGGAAGTCCTTTTGTAAACTGGGAATTTCCAAAGTAAACTATCATGTTGTATATAATACAGTAAATATGTGGATAAATTTTAAAAATATTTTCCTCTTAGATTCTTTAAAATACATATGACTGTTTAAAGCAAAAATAATGACACTGAATTCTTGATTTATAATATATGCAGATGTAGGGCACTGCCTGGCTTAGCTGGTGGAGCCTACAACTCTCGAATTCAGGACAGAGTACAAGCCCTACATTGGGTGTAAAGATTACTTAAAAATAAAAAAATAAAAACTTCTTAAATGAATCTAATGTATGCAGATGTAATATATAAGAACAACAAATGATATAGAGAGGAGTACATGATTTCTACATTTTTCATGGAAGTGATTAATACCAACAATTGAGTGGCTCAACCGTTAATACCAACAAATGAGTGGCTCAACCATTAAGTGTCTGCCTTCAACTCAGGTCATGATCCTGGGGTCCTGGGATCAAGCCCCTCATCAGGCTCCCTGCTCAGCAGGAAGCCTCCTTCTCCCACCCTCCATTTGTGTTCCCTCTTTCACTGTGTCTCTCTCTGTCAAATAAATAAATAAGATCTTCCAAAAAAAAAAAAAATCAACAAATGAACTGAAAAGAGGATGGGATATTCCTCTCATAGGGAATAATAAGATAACAGTCAGAATATTTTTTTAAAGCGTTCATATATATAGACATAAAAAAATACTTGACCTATAAGTAATTAAAGAGCACAATACTACATGTCATCTATTCTCACTGCCTGAGAGTAAAGGAAGTCAAGATTGGCTGCAGGTCTAAAGACAAACTGGATGCTGTAGAGAGCAAAAAAAGAGGAGGAAAAAGGAAATATATACAGATGATATGAATATCATTCTGTTTCAAACCAGGAAACTGTGAAGATCCACTCAGGAGCTATTTCAACGAACCAGTAAGAATGATCTGAAATCACCATCAATTAGTTACATGTAAATGGTCTTTCTAGATCTTTTTATATATTTATGCATTTTCTCTTATTTTTATTTATTTTTTTTTAAGATTTTATTTATTTATTTGACAGAAATCACAAGTAGATGGTGAGGCAGGCAGAGAGAGAGAGAGAGGGAAGCAGGCTCCCTGCTGAGCAGAGAGCCCGATGCGGGACTCGATCCCAGGACCCTGAGATCATGACCTGAGCCGAAGGCAGCGGCTTAACCCACTCAGCCACCCAGGCGCCCCTTCTCTTATTTTTAAAAAAGATTTATTTATTTACTTTAGAAGGGGAGAGAGAGAGTGCACTGGGGCATCAGGAGAGAAGAAGAGAGAATCTGAAGCAGTCTCTGCTGAATGCAGAGCCCAGAGCATGCCTCAATCTCACGACACTGAGATCATGACCTGAGCCAAAATCAAGAGCTGAATGCCCAAATGACTATGCCACCCAGGCTCCCCGTATCTTTTACTAACACTACACAATGTGCTGTAACCACTGAAAATATAAAACTTGCCAAGCCACAAAAGATGATTAGTAAAATCTTACAGTACAAAAAGAGGTAAATAATATATCCCATTTTTTAAAACAAAGAAAAATGAATCTACCAAGATCATACATGTTCTGTCATATTTGTTAGCAAGCTACCTGGGTCCCAAGCCAGTGCTCTCTAACCCATCTACTCATATACTGGTTCTACTTAAGCTACTAGAAACTAAAAGAGAAATTTTTATCTTCCTGGCAATCTAGAGATAGCAGTCCTTTTTGATATCTGACTCTGGTCTGCTTTCAAATACTTACTACAGCAACCCCTGCTTGATGAGCTTGCTTGATGAGCCAGCAAAGCTGGCTCAACTGGAATATTTTAAAACTTAAGGTGATCCTTACTATCAATTAATGAAAATTCAGAAATGTTATAAAAACTGCTTTTAGCCATCTAAAAAAATTTGGCAAGAGGGTCCTTCCTCTCTCTATATACCATAAAGGCAAACACCACACAGTAAGCCCTATCATTGGGTAGGGATGAGAGGAAACAAAAACCAAAGCATTCATTCATGCGTACACACTCACACATGCCACACGCACGCGCACACACACACACACACAGGTTTATCTGATACCACGAAATAACAAAAGTCAGTGACCCAGAAATGGAATTATGGCAAAAATATTTAATTCTCGGCTGCATTCAAACTTTGCTCATCTACCTGGTACATGTCTTCCAGATATCAAAACAATTAGCAGAAAACACCTGCTTTGAGTAGTTGCCCTTGATTCCTTGATGCTTTCATGCAGTGGTTCCTGATGGGTGGTCTTAACCTAAACCTAGGTTTCTTGACTTCCTAAAACAACACTTATCTTGTTTTCCTCACTCATTTTGTTATGAAAATAGGTCAAACATAGAGTAAAGTCAGTATAGCTCAGTGAACCTTTCTTATGCCTTCTACTAGGTCAGAAGTCCGCAAACTTTTTCTATAAAGATCAAGATACTAAATATTTTATGCTTTGTGGGCCAAATACATATTATCTTTCTTTTTCTGTTGCATTTTCTTCTTCCCTTTTTTTTCTAAATATGAAAATCCTTTTTTTTTAAGATTTTATTTTTTAAATAATCTCTACACCCAATATGGGGGTCAAATTTAAAATCCCAAGGTCACGAGTCAAATACTCTACCTGACTGAAGCAGCCAGGTGCCCCTGGAAAAACCATTCTTAATTTGGAAGTTGAGCAAAAGTAGTTCATGGGCTGGATTTGGCCCATAAGCTGTAACTTCCCAGACCCTACTATAGATAAATCTTCAGTTAACATTTTGCCACACTTGCTTTGAAACTTTCAAAGATACATATTATCACCACATTGTCATTACTTATTATTGAAGATGATTTGAGAATACACATTCCAAAGTACTGTGATTCTAAAGTACTTCTTCATTATTTCTCCTGATAAGAAAAACATTCTCTTAAATAACCACAGCACCTTACCAAATTTAGGAAATTTAGCACTGATATACTATTATTTAGTGCAAATATAGTCTATATTCAAATTTCACCAACTATCTTTCCTTTAATAGGAATTCTTTCCTTTAATAGGAATTTTTTTCCAATCTAGGATCACACATGGTGTTTAACTGAGTCTCTTGTAAGCTAGCTCCTGATATCTAGCTTTAGACCAATTTGCTTTTGTTGCTCCTATGCAGTACTTACTTAGGAGACTATGAAACTTCTCTCCCAGCCACAGGTCTCTGAAATACTCCAGTCTGGGTAGGACAACTCCAGAAACAATTATATAAGGAGGTCTAAGCTCTAGGGAATTACTCACCTATATACATAATAATTCTCTTCCATAGGGAAGGCAATACAATGTGCACCCTCTTATCTTACCAGAAAACAAGTTCTCTTTTGTATCAATTTAAATTTTAGTTCAAAAATGTGTATTCACAGGATGCCTCGCTGGCTCAGTTGGTAAGAGGGTAAGATTCTGGATTTCAGGGTCAGAAGTTCAAGACCGATATTGGGCATGGAGCTTCTTTCTTTTTTAAAGATTTTATTTATTTGACAGAGAGAAAGAGAGAGAGAGAGAGAGAGAGAGATATCACAGTATGCATTGAGGCAGGCAGAGAGAGAGAGGAAAGCAGGCTCCCCGCCAAGCAGAGAGCCCAATACGGGGCTTGATCCCAGGACCCTGAGACCATTTTTTAAAAAAAGATTTTATTTATTTATTTGACAGAGAGAGAGAGAGAGAGAGAGAGATCACAAGTAGGCAGAAATGCATGCAAAGAGAGGCAGGGAGCTTATTTAACAAAAAAAAAAAAAAAAAAAGAAAAAATGTGGACTTTCTACCCTCACTGACACTAACTAGTTTAAACTCTCAGTATTTTTTTTAAGATTTATTTATTTATTTTAGAAAAGAGAGCATGCCTGCACACATGCAGAAGCAGAGGGAGAGGGAGAAGAGAGAGACTCCCCACTGAGAGCAGAGTCCATGCAGGGCTGGAACCCACGATCCATGAGATCACAACTGAGCAGAAATAAAGAGTCAGACACAACCAACTGAGCCATCCCAGCACACCAAGCCCTTAGGATTTCTTTCCTAAATTATCAGAAAAGCTTCAAAATCAGAATCCTTTCTTTGATTTTTGACAAGGCCAATCTTCCCTCCACATTGCTGCAAGAATAAACCTTCTATATCACAAATGGAAATACAGTATTTCTCTTGCATGTCAGTGGTTCCCTAAAGACTAAAGAATCAAATCTACATTTCTGGGGCACCAGGGTGGCTCAGTGGGTTAAAGCCTCTGCCTTTGGCTCGGGTCATGATCCCAGCATCCTGGGATCGACCCCTGCATGGGGCTCTCTGCTCGGTGGTGAGCCTGCTTCCTCCTCTCTCTCTGCCTGCCTCTCTGCCTACTTGTGGTCTCCATCTGCCAAATAAATTAAAAAAAATTTTTTTTAAATCTCAAATCTACATTTCTTAGTATAGTGTAGGGGACTGTCTTTGAGAGCCCTTGCTTATCTTTTCTTTTCACTTTTCTCTTCTACATCCTTAGTCCCCACTACAACCCTAATTTAAAACCTACCTGCTTTAATCACTTCAAAAAGACTACTGACAAGTTATGGATTGAAGATAATACAATTTTATAGGTTTAAAAATTTTAAATCACTGGTATTTTGCTAGTATGTGATTTAACTCAGTACTTTAATGCAAGGAAAAGGGTCATAACATTACTCTCTCCACTGGACAAGATCATGTGGGCAAGTCTAAAGAAGAGAAAAAATCTACAGAAATTCTATACTTTCTATTATTAACAATGAAATACCCATTGCTCCAAAACACATATTTACAGAATAATATATGAAAATTCCATGCAAGAGGCACCTAGGTGGCTCAATCAGTTAAGCGTCTGCCTTGGCCTCTGGTCATGATCTCAGGGTCCTGGGATCAAGCCCCATGTGGGGCTCCCTGCTCAGTGGGGAGCCTGTTTCTCCTTCTCTTTCTCCCTCTGCCACTCCCCCTGCTTGTGCTCTCTCTCTCTTTCACTCTATCTTTCAATTAATTATATACTCATTTATATATATAATTATATATGATATATAATTTCAATTATATAAAGACATTAATTATAATATCTTTCAAAATTAATTAATTAAAGAAATCTACAAAAAAGAAAAGTCCATGCAAGTCCAAACAACAACAAACGTTAACCTAAGAAAACCTCACTACTAATACTTGCCCAAAACAACTATAAAAGCAGGCAATATATATAAAATGACTGCATGAAACTATTTAAGAGTAACAAATGCAGGCAGGTTTTAGAGACTAGAATGTTTGAGAGAGACTAGACTGCTTCAGAGAAAAACAATACATAAAATGAGCTGTAAATTTACTGCAGCTTTATCCCTGAACTTGTGGTACAGAAGAAAAGAATCCAAGGAGAAAAGTAAGCTAAAGAGACAGAGACCAGGAACAGGAGCTTCCAAAATGAGACTTACAATGCATCATCTCAAAAAAGGGAGTTGAAAAGCTCATAAATCTGCAGGGGCTCCTGGGTGGCTCAATTGGTTGAACATCCACTCTTGGTTTTGGCTCAGGTCATGAACTCTCTGTCATGAGATCAAGCTCTGCATCAGGCTCCCCACTGAGTGCAGAGTCTGATTCAGATTCTTTCTCCCTCTCCCTCTGGCCTTCTGTGATCTCACACATGCTCTCTCTCTCAAATACATAAATAAAAACTTTTCTTAAAAAAATGTAAATTAGGGGTACCTGGGTGACTCAGCTGGTTAAGCACCTGACCTGATTTCAGCTCAGGTCATGATCTCAGGATTGTGCGATCAAGCCCTGTAATGGTTTTATTTATTTAAAAATAGGGACACCTGCGTGGCTCAGTTGCTTAAACAACTGCCTTCAGCTCAGGTCATGATCCCAGGGTCCTGAGATCGAGCCCAGTGTTGGGCTCCCTGCTTGGCAAGAAGCCTGCTTCTCTCTCTCCTATTCCCCCTGCTTGCATTCCCTCTCTATCTCTGTCAAATAAATAAATAAAATCTTTTAAAAATTAAATTAATTAAATGAAATAAAATGTTAAAAAAGAATCAAATGGACATTTTAGAAAAATTGCACAAAGGAGAAAGACAATTGAAACAGTGTAGTTTTCAAAGTTTGAGAAGTGGTACAAGTGCTAAGTTAACTATAGCAAGTGAAGAATATATATCGTCAATCAGAGAAAGACAATTATCATATGATCTCCCTGATATGAGGAAGTTGAGAGGCAACATGGGGAGTTTGGGGGTTTGGAAAAGAATAAATGAAACAAGATAGGATCAGGAGGGAGACAAACCACAGAGACTCTTAATTTCACAAAACAAACTGAAGGTTGCTAGGGGAAGAAGGGTAGGGAGAGGGTAGTTGGGTTATGGGCATTGGGGAAGGTATATGCTACAGTGAGTGCTGTGAAGTGTGTAAACCTGGCAACTCAAAGACATGTACCCCTGGGGCTAACGATACATTATATGTTAACAAAAAAAATTTCTTTTAAAGAATATATAATATCTGGGGCACCTAGGTGGCTCAGTCAGTTACACATCTGCCTTCAGCTCAGGTCATGGTTCCAGGGTCCTGGGACTGTGGCCTCCATCAGGGTCCCTGCTCAGTGGGGAGCCTGCTTCTCCCTCTCCTAGTCCCCTTGCTTATATGTACGCTCACACACTCTCTCTCTCTCAAATAAATAAATAAAATCTTTATTTTTATTTTATTTTAGTTTTATTTATTTGACAGAGAGAAACACAGTGAGAGGGGGAACACAAGCAGGGGGAGTGGGAGATGGTGAAGGTTCCCCGCCAAGCAGGGAGCCCAACGAGGGACTGGATCCCAGGATCCCGGGACCACAATCTGAGCCGAAGGCAGACACCCAACAACTAAGTCACCCAGATGCCCCATTAAAAAAAAAGAAGAAGAATATATAATTTCTGGGGTGACGATTAAAAGAATAATAAAAGAATGGATAACCGAGAGGTTAACAAGGAGGGAAATGCATGCGTGTGCATGCATGCATAGACAGACAGACAGACACACACACACACACACACACACACGTATATTTATTTATTTAATGGTGGGGGAAAATGTCAATTATTCATGTCTTTTCTTTTTAAGTAGGATCCACACCTAATATGAACCTAATATGGGGTTCAAATTCACAACCCCAAGATCAAGAGCTGTATGCTCTACCAACTGAGTCAGCCAGGCACCACCCCTATGATGCCTTTTTTTTTTTTTGCAGTAATGATGCTTTGATGTCTGGAGCCTTGCTAACAGGTAGGGACTGCCACAACCAGAGTTAGCTAATTCCTAGAGAGAGCAAACAAGCACATCTTTCATATACAAATCACCAATCCAGAGCCCTTACGGCTAATTACCTCCCAGTCTAGGGCCTTTGTTCTCTGCTTTAATCACCACAGGGCCAAATACTAGACAACTAAGGACAACTCCTATATCCCAGAGCCTGCTAAAAGCACTTAAGAATAATCCCAGGGGCACCTGGCTCGCTCAGCTGGTAAAGCATATGACTCTTGATCTGAGGACTGTGAACTGAGCCCCTTGGTGGGTGCAAAGATAACTTAAAAATAAAATCTTTAAAACAAAATAAAACAAGGGGCACCTGGGTGGCTCATTCAGTTAAGTATCTGTCTTCAGCTCAGAACCCTGAGATCCTAGGATGGAGTCCTGCATAGGGGCTCCCTGCTCAGTGAGGAGTCTGATTCTCCCTCTTCCTTTGCCCCTCTCCCCCAATAAATAAGTAAAATCTTTAAAAAACAAAACAAAACCCTAGATAATCCTAAACTTGCCCACCCTGCCTCACTTGTTTCTTCTTACAGAAACCACAATAAATGCTCTTACCCATGTTTTTCCCTTGCTGCGTCTGCTTCCTCACTGATACCAGTGCTTCCCCAGATGGCCCCCTCTGGCCTGGCATGCCCCCTTCTCTTGGATCTGTTGAGTATAACAAAACCATCTTTCCGGTGGCTGTTTCTACCTGATCTGTTGGCATCCCCATACCTGAATAAAACCTAAATTTACAACAATAATAACAACAATAAACTCTTGATTAATTGAAAAGACAGCAAGAAGAGGTGTGCCTGGCTGGCTCAATCAATAGAGCATGCGACTCCTAATCTTAGGGTGGTGAGTTCAAGCCCCACATTGGGCCTAGAGCTCACTTAAAAAAAAAAAAAAAGATGGCAAGCACAAGTAACAAAAGAACAGACAAAATAAACAGAAATCAAATAGAAAAAAACAGACGTATGCCCACCTATAAGCAGTAACTACATAAAATATTAATGGGCAAAATAACTCAATTAAAACAAAGATGAAATAGAGAAAAAGCCCCTTTGTTCTTAGCAGCAATTTTTGGGATAGAACACCGAAAGCACAAGAAACAAAGGCAAAAATAAGTAAGTGGAACTAAATTAAATTAAAAATCTGTGCATGGCAAAACAATCAACAAAATGAAAAAACAATCAATGGAATGGAAGAAAACATTTGCAAATCATGATAGGGGTTAATATCCAAAATGTTTATAACAAGCTCACAAAACTAAATAGTCAAAAACTAACCCAATTTAAAAACGGACAGAGTACCTAAATAGACATTTTTCAAAAAAAGACTTACAAATGACCAACAGGTAAATAAATGAAAGGTGCTCAACATAACTAATTATCAGGGAAATTCAAAACTACAATTAGATATCACCTCAAACCTGTTAGAATGGCTCTTATCAAAAAGACAAGTGATAATGAGTATCAGCAAGGGTGTGCAGAAAAGGGAAACCTTGTGCACTGCTTATTGGTACAAACACTATGGAAACCAAAAAGGAAGTTTGTCAAAAAATTAAAAATAGAACTACCAGGGACGCCTGGGTGGCTCAGTTGGTTGGACGACTGCCTTCAGCTCAGGTCATGATCCTGGAGTCCCGGGATCGAGTCCTGCATCAGGCTCCCAGCTCCACAGGAGTCTGCTTCTCTCTCTGACCTTCTCCTTGCTCATGCTCTCTCTCAATGTCTCCCTCTCAAATAAATAAGTAAAATCTTAAAAAAAAAAAAAAAAAAAAAAAAAAATAGAACTACCATATGACCTAGCCAATCCTACTTCTGGGTACATACCCAAAAGAACTGAATTCAAGATCTTGAAGAGATACCTGCAGCCCCAAATTCACAGTAGACAAGATACAGAAATAACCAGAAGATTCTGTCAAAGGATGAATGATAAAAATGCGGTACACACACACACACACACACACACACCACAGTATATTAATTCAGCCATGAGGAAGAACCAACAACTTGGATGAAACTTGAGGGCATTATGCTAAGTAAAATAAGTGAGACAGAAAAAGGCAAATACAGGGCATCTGGCTGGCTCAGTCGGATTAGCATGGGACTCTTGATCTCAGGGTCGTGAGTTCAAGCCCCATGTTGGGTGCAGACTACTTAAATAAATAAATAAACTTAAAAAGACAAAGAAAAATAATGTATATTGTCACTTTTATGTAGAATCTACAGAAGCTGCACTCAGAAACAGAGTAAAATAGTGGTTACCAGGGGTCGGGAAGTGGGGGAAAATGGGGAAATACTGGTCAAAGGATATAAACTTCCAGTTATAAGATTAACAAATTCTGGGAATTCAATTCATGGTGATTACAGCTAATAATACTGTATTATACACTTGAAAGTTCCTAAGAGAGTAGATCTTAAATGTTCTCACTATAAAAAGGAAATGATGATTAGGTGACAAGAAGGAGGTGTTAATGATATTATAGTGGTTATCATTTTACAATATATAAATGTATCAAATTGACACACTGGACACCTTAAACTTACACAATATTATGTATCAATCACATCACAATAAAGGTGGAAAAATTCTGGAGGAAAAAGACAACAAAGATGAGAAACAGTTCATATTTTTTAATTTTGCGGGGGGAGGGCAGGGAAAGAGGGGGAGACAATCATAATCAGGCTCCATGCTTAACCCACTGGTTCAAGCAGGGCTCAATCTCACAACCCTGAGATCATGAGCTGAGCCAAAAATCAAGAGCTGGACACTTAACCAACTAAACCACCCAGGCTCCCTAAAGAAATAGCAGGCAAGCATTTGCCAAAGAAAAATGTCTGATTAACGTCAAAGTAGATTTTAAAGCAAGAAATACTATGAAAGATAAAGAGTGAAATTTTGTACTGATAATGGGACAATTCAACAAGAAGATACAATAAGCCAAAATTTGTACATTCCTAATAACACAGCTTAGAAATGCAGAAAGTAAGAGAGCGATAAAAGGAAAAACAGATAAATGCACAATCAGAAGAGATCTGAAAACACATCTCTGAGCTGCTGATAGAACATGCACACCAAAACAAATGAAATTAGAAAGGATGCAAAAGATCTGAAGACTATAATCAATATATGTTCTCAGCTTGACATGCATTGATCATTATACACAACAAACTACAGAATAAATGAAATTTTCCAATTCTGGAAGAAAATATTCACAAAACATATAATATTGGTAAGTACCCAGGACCTACAAAGAACTCATACAACCCAAAAAGAAAAATAACCTAGTTTTTAAGAAATGTGCAATACATCTCAACAAACACTTCCCAAAGATATGTGACTGACCATTAAGTCTATGAAAACATACTATCACCAATCATCAGGGAAATATACATTAAAACCTTAATGAAATACTATTATACATCCACCAGAATGACTCAAATTAAAATGACTGTCAACAAACACCTAATGTTGGAAAGAACATGAAATAAACAGAATTCCCATACGCTACTGATGGGCGCGTAAAATTTTTACTTCTTAAGGAAAAATCTGGGAATTGGTCATAAAACTCAACATATACCTGCCCTATGATCCCAATAATTTCATCCACACTTAAGAAAAATGAAAAACTGAGTTCACAAAGATTTATAAATCAAAAGACTTAAGTCAAAAAAGGTTATGAGACAAAGAATGACGTTATATACTAATAAAAGTTCAAAACAGCAAGAAGATTTAACAATTATAAACATTTACAATACCAAATAAAAGGTCATTAAAATATATGAAGTGAAAATTGACAGAAGTGAAAAGATATTAACAGTTCAACAATAATATTTGGAGACTTTAATATTCCATTAATAATGGAGAGAACAACCAGATAGAAGATAAGCAAGGAAATAGAGAACTTAACACAATAAACCAACCAGATTTAATATACAATTACAGAACACTCTACCCAACAACAGAATACATATTCTTTTCAAGGGTCTGTGGGATACTTTCTTAACATATGTTAGGTCACAAAACAAGTCTCAATAAATTTAAAAAGACAGATATCATACATAGAATCCTCTCTGATCTCAATGCAATAAAGTCAGAAATTTGTAAAAAAAAGGAAAACTAAGGGCGCCTAGGTGGCTCAGTTGGTTAAGCACCAGACTTGATTTCAGCTCAGGCCATGATCTCAGGGTTGTAAGATCGAGCCCCTCGTCTCCCCCTCCCTCTTCCTCTCCCTCAAAAACAAAAACAAAAAATTAGAAAATTCACAAAGTTGGGGAAATTAAACAACATATTTCTAAACAACAATGGATCAAAGAATAAATCACAAGGGAAATTAGAATACCTAGAGTTGAATGAAGATAAAAATACAGCATATCAAAACTTATGGGGCCAAGTAAAAAAAAATGCTCAGAAATTTGTAGTTATGCAGACTTACATTAAAAAAAAATTCTCAAATTAACAACCTAACTTAACCACTTAAGGAACTAGAAAAAGAACAAACTAAACCTAAATGTAGTAGAAGTAAGGAAATAATAAAGATTAAAGCAGAGATAAAATAGAGAACAGAAAAATAACAGGGAAAATCAATGAAATCAAAAGTTGGTTTTTCAAAAAGATCAATAAAATTGATGAACCTTTAAGTTAGATGGCCTAAGGAAAAAAGAATACTAAAATCAGAAATTAACAGGGGACATTACTACTGATTCTACAGAAATAAAAGAATTTTAAGAGAGTACTATGAACAACTATATGTCAACAAATTAGATGAAAAGGGTAAATTCTGAAAATACAAAACCTACCAAGACCAAGCCATGAAGAAATAGAAAATCCGAACAGTATTACTTACAAGTAGATTGAATCAGTAATCCAAAATTTGCTAATAAAGCAAAGCCCTGGACCCAATGGACTCTTAAAATTCAACAATTAGGAAACATAAAACCTGATTTACAAATGGGCCTAACACCCTGACACCTTAACAAAGAAAATATACAGATGGGAAATAAGCATATGTAAAGATAGCTCATATCATGTATTACAGGGAAACTGGTATTAAAACAATGAGGTACTACTAGACACAATTAGAATGGCCAAAATCTGGAACACTGACAGTACCCTTTGGTACTGATGAGGATATAGAGCAACAAGAACCCTTCCTTCAGTCTTGGTGGGAATGCAAAATGGCAGAGTCCCTTTATAAGATAGTTTGGTGGTTTCTTACAAAATTAAACATATCTTACCATAAAATGTAGCAATGGCACTCCTTGGTATTTATTTAAAGGAGGTGAAAATATATCCACACAAAAACCTAAAAACCTGCAAAGAGGTTTTCTTTAAGGCAGCAAAAATACTCTGTATGATGATGGGTACTTATAATACATTTGACTATACCCATAGAATGTACAGTATCAAGAGTGAACCCTAATGTTACAGTGATTATGTTATGCCAGTGTAGGTTCATCAGTTGTATTCTGGTGGAAGATACTGATAATAGGGGAGGTTATGCATGTGTGAGGGAAAGGATTATATGAAATCCCTCTGTACCTTCCTTTCAATTTTACTGTGAGCCTAACTAAAACTGTTCTAGAAAAATAAAGTCGTTTTTAAAAATCTCTACTTGAGGTGCCTAGGTGGCTCAGTCAGTTAAGCATCTACCTTTGGCTCAGGTCATGATCTCAGGGTCCTGGGATCCAGCCCTGTGTTGGGCTCCCTACTCAGCTGGAAATCCGTTTCTCCTCCTTCTGCCCCTATCCCCAGATCATGCTCTCTCACATGAGCTCTCTCTCTCTAAAAATAAATAAAATCTTTTTAAAATAAATAAATAAATATCTCTACTTAATTTAAAATCTTCATCTCAATTTCCTTAAGATGAAACTGTTCAGGTTTATAAAGTATTACAACTTCACTTCTCAACAAGAAGTATATTTTTTAAGTTTTTATTTTTTACTTAAGTAATCTCCATATCCAACATAGAGCTTGAACTCTCCGGGACCCCCAGATAAAGAGATGCATGCTCTTCCGACTGAACCACCCACGCACCTCTATGTATCTTTTACCTGCTTATGGCAGTGTATTTTTAAACAATGAAAAAAAATTAACCTACTTTCTCGCTTCAATAAGTTTTATGCCAAAAGATGTCTTCTTTCACCTGTAGAAGAACTGCCAAATAGATACACACCATAAAATATTTCTCCCAGGGGTGCCTGGGTGGCCCTGTTGGTTAAGCAACCAATTTGATTCTGGCTCAGGTCACAATCTCAGGGTTGTGAAATCAAGCCCTGCATTCAGCTCCATGTTCAGCATGGGGCCTGCTTAAGATTCTCTCTCTCTTTCTCCCTCTGCCTCTTCCTACTCATGCTCTGTTCTCTCTTGAAAAGCAAAAACAAACAAAACTTCCCCCCAAAACCTCTTTAAATTACTATCACTTCTGGTTCTATTCTTTCTTCTCTTTGCCTACTTAGGCACTAATACCATATGGCTTTAATGATTGTGCTTAGTTTTAAAAAAAAATTTTAAATAAACACTACACCAATGTGGGGCTCAAACTCACAACCCTGAGATCAAAAGTTGCATGCTCCACTGACTGAACCAACTGGGTGTCTCTACTGTCACAGTTTTTTAGTAATTGATAATCCAAGCCTCCCTTCAATGGTCTCCTATTAAATATTCTTCATTTTCTAGGCTACTCACATTACTTTAATCTCCTTTTCTTCTTTTTCCCTCCAAACTAGCAAACATATCTATTTAGAAGAAATATAATGATGTTCAATTATAGTATTATTTCTAACAGCAAAAAAAGGGGGCAGGGTTGGAAAAACCTAACTATCTAATCATGTGGAATGAAAAGCAAATTATGATATATTGAATGGATATATAAAATCTGATACAATAATTGTTATACATGTATACTTATTAATATGAAAAATAAGCAGGACTATAAAATTTTTAAAAACAAATGATACCATTTTCATTGTAAAACCTAAATGGCAAGTGAACAGTATATAAACAGTACATGTTACAAATATATGTTGGATAAATAATTATTTCATTTTGTCCTGGACTATGGGGTTTCTAGGACATGGGACTTTCCCCACTAACACCAGGAGTCTTGGCTAAGTTGAGATAACAATCATCTTAAATCTATGTACATTACTGAAAGGCTGAAAAGATATAAATGAAATAGTATCAATGGTTATCTGAAGGGAAAATAATTATAAGTAATGGCTTCTGTATGCTTTTCATTTCTCAGTTAAAGGTGATATAATACATTTTTATATGAACAAGCAAAGTTTACTAAGGGTCTTTTACTGAAAATCTCAAACCAGAATTATAGTTAAAATTCAAGAGAAAACAGACTTAGTTACAACAATAAAAAAGTAATGAGAGAAGAGCCAAAACTAAAACCAGGAATGAGCGGGAACAGTACAACCAATCTGCAGAAATAAAAAGAGTTATACGTGAGATACTATTTACAAGTGAATACCAATAAATTAGATAACCTAGGTGAAACAAATTCCTAGAACCCACAAATAAAGGAACTTAAGAAAATAAAAAATAGCAAGACATTTAACAAGTAAGCACTGAAAAAGTAATCAAAAACAAAGTCCATAACCAGATGCCTTTCCTGTGAATTCTACCAAACAGTTAAAGAATGAACACCAATTCTTCCCCAACTCTTCCAAAAAATAAGAGAACACTTCCTAACTCAATGAGGCCAGTATTAACCTGACACCAATACCAGACCAAGAAAATCACAAGAAAATTACAGTGTCTCTTATGAACACTGATATAAAAATCCTCAAAGTACTATCAAACCAAATCCAACAGCATATTAAATTATAAACCATGACAAAGTGGAATTTATTCCAGAAACGCACGAGCAGTTCAATGTAACAAAATCAATAATGTAATATACTACATTAGCAGAACAAAGAAGAAAAAACATATCATCATCTTAATTGATACCAAAAAGATATATAACAGGGGCGCCTGGGTGGCTCAGTGGGTTAAAGCCTCGGCCTTCGGCTCAGGTTATGATCCCAGGGTCCTCGGATAGAGCCCCACATCAGGCTCTCTGCTCAGCGGGAAGCCTGCTTCCTCCTCTCTCTCTGCCTGTCTCTCTGCCTACTTATGATCTTTGTCTGTCAAATAAATAAATAAAATCTTTTAAAAAATTTTAAAAAAAGGATACATAACAGAGTGTAACAACCCTTCATTTAAAAAAAACACACACACACACACACAATTAGAAACAGAAGGAACTTCCTCAATATGATAAAGGGCATTTAGGAAAACCCCACAGCTAATATCATCCTCAATGACGAAAACTGAAAAAAAGCTTTCTCCCTAAAATCAGGAACAAGGATGCTTACTTTCATCACCACCATCAAAGTTCTAATTAGTGCAAACAGGTAAGAAAAACAAATAAAAAGCATCCAAATTGGAAAGGAAGAAGTAAAACAATTTTTACTTGTAAGTGCCATGATCTTATACAAAATTCCAAAGTATCCACATGAAAGATACTAGAGCTAAGAAAATTAGCAAAATTGTAGGATTTAAAAAAAAAACCAATGCACATAAATCAGCTGTTTCTATATACCAGCAATGAATAATCTAAAGAGGGAATTAAGAAAGTAATTACATTTACAGTAGTATCTAAAAGAATAACAGACTAATCTGAAGAGGGAATTAAAGTCATTACATTTACAGTAGCATCTAAAAGAAAAACAGACTGATAACTATATTTAAGCAATGAATTATAACACTTGAACACTGAAAACTATAAAACATTGCTGAACAGAATTAAAGAAGACCTAAATAAATGTTTAGAAGGACATTTGCATTCATAGTGAGGCTTAATATTGGTAAGATGCCAATACTACCAAGCATCGTCTACAGATTTATACAATTTGTATAATTTTATACAAAAGCCAATCCTCAAATTCATATGGAATTGCAAAGGGCCCCAAATAGCAAAAGCTATCTTAAAAAGAATAAAGTTATCCCTGATCTCAAACTTACTACAAAGCTATAGTAATCAAAACAGTATGATACTAGCATAAAGATGGATATGCAGACAAATGGAAAATAACTGAGAGTTTTCAGAAGTAAACCTATACAATATGACCAATTGATTGCACAAATACGTCAAGACAATTCAACGGGGAAAGAAAAGTCTTTATAATAAAAGGCACTGGAACAATTGGATTTCCACATACAAAAGAATGAAGTTGGACCTTTACCTCACAACATATACAAAAATTAACTCAAAATGAGTCAAGAGCTAAGACCATAAAACTCTTAGGAGAAAACATAGGGATAAATCTTCATGACCTTGGATTTCACACTGGATTCTTAGACATGACACCAAAAGCATAAGTAACAATGACAAAAAAATAGACCAATTGGACTTAATCCAAATTTAATACTTCAGTACATCAAAGGACATTATCAAAAAAGTGAAAAGACAAACTATAGAATGGGAGAAAATACTTGCAAATTGTGCATCTGATAAGGATTTAATATTCAGAATACATAATGAGCCTTTACAACTCAACATGGAGACAAACAACCTGAATTTTAAAATGGGCAAAGGATCCGAATAGGCATTTCTCCAAAAAAGACATACAAATGGCCAATAAGCACATGAAAAGCTGCTCAACATTATTAGCCAATAGGGAAATACAAATCAAAACATCAAGATACTATTTCACACCAAGTAGGATAGCTATAATCAAAGTAACAAAAATAAGAGGCATTTGCAAGGACATGGAGTAACTAGAACTCTGGTAAACTGCTAGTGGGAATGGAAACTGCTAGTGGAAATGGAAACATATAATGGTGCAGTCTGGCAGTTTATCAAAAAGTTAAACATAAAATTACCGTGTGATCTAGTATTTTCACTCCTAAATATGCACCCAAATTTGAAAACAGTGACTCAAACGAGCATTTGTACACCAGTGTTCATTATAGCATTTATTCACAATAGCCAAAAGGTGGACATGATCTAGTGTCCATCAACAAATGAATGGATAAGCAAACCATAGTATATTCATAAAATGGGATATTATTCAGCTATATAAAGGAATGAAGCACTGATACATGCTACAACATGGCTGACCTATAAAGTATTATGCTATACATTATACTAAGTGATATAAGCTATGCACAAAAGTACAAATATTGCATGATTTCATTTCATTCATATGAAATATCTAGAATAGCCAAATTCATAGAAAAAAGTAGATCAGAGGTTAGGTAGAGGGAGAAGGAGGAGTTGTTGCTAATAAATACAGAGCTTCTATTGGGGTGATAAAAAGGTTTTAGAAATAATGTTAATGGTTGTACAACACTTTTGTGAGTGTAATTAACATCACAAACTGTACAGTTAAAAATGCTTAAAATGGCAAATTTGATGATTCTTTTAGCACAACACATGCATATACATACACAAGAAAAAAAGACTTTCGTACATAACCTTCTGTCAAAAGATAATCCTAGATTTCCACAAGCACTAAAACTGTGTATGAGACTTTACAGAAGTCGGTGTTCTGCAACACTTAATTCTATAGTAATGTAAGTCATTAGACACCTCAAACCACTGTGCTAAAATGTTAACCACATGTAAGTTAAAGCAAAATAAAATTCCCCCATTTTTTCCAACAATCTGAGAAGCTCAATAAATACAACTACCTACTTTCATATTATACACATTTATCTATGCAAGTAATTATAAAATGGACTATGTTTCTTTATATTATTTTTTTTTACCCTGCTGGGACTAGATACTAAGTAAATACTGGTCACTGGTATAAACCTTTAACACTTACAAAATACACTGCTCCAAAGCTTCCATGGCCAATTTCTCTGAGATCTGTGAAGAGCTTCTCTGGATCTTCTTTGAAGAAGAGCTCTGCAATTTCAGGGTCCTTCAGGCTGCCCGCTCGGTTAGTTGATGGCATCCTGCTGGGCAATCAGTTCTCTGATTCTAATTTTATACTGCTATCCCAATCCTTGGTTCATCTGTATGAATGAAGCCACGTTGGCATGAACTATTGTAGAAAAAGAAGGAAAAAAAGTCAGGAAAAGCAAAAGCTGCTAAGAATAATTAATACAAGATCATTTTCTGATAGCATATACAAAATTATCTCAGGCATTGATTTTTCACTGAAAAGGAAATGTGGTCTACTAATTCTTTAACCTGGTTCATCATCACAATCACTTGTGGTACTTTAAGAAAACCCAGATTCTTAATATCCATAGTATGTAAATATATATTATATTTATACTTTTAAAAATTAAACAAATCTTATGTCTTAGAAGCCTTTCTGTATCTGTACTTAAAGAGTTATCTAATCCAGATGCAGTGCACCCATCAGAAGAGGTAACACATAAGCTATCAAAAACATGCACAACTTAAGTTGTGCTAATACTATGTCTCTAACACCAGGAAGATTTCCATCTATTAATGTTATTCAAATGTAAGAAAATACACAAAAGATTTAATTCAGTCAGTTATTTCTTTTCCTTTCAGATACCATTTGCCAGTGTTAATCAACTCTAACAGACATTCCAAAGAAAACTACAATGGGACAAAGTAATGAATTTCATACAGATAACTGTTGCCCCATAAAACTGATTCACATTAAAAAATATGGCCTTTGTCAAATCTATGTCATAAGTAGATACCACAAATAACCACTAAATTCCCTGGTGCTATCAGTTCCTTTATATCTGATTACTCAATTTTAAAACTATCTGTCATAATTGACAGGCTTCAGAACTTGGGCTGGAATGACACAGCCTGGACATGAATCCTGGCAACACTATTTACAAACTGTGAGCATGGGTATCCTCATTTCCCTAATCTGTACGCTGAAAATAACCTATTTCATAGAACGGGATAGCATCCTCCAGAAAAATCTGAGAAGTAAGAAATAATGAGAGAACTGAACATTAACCTTATCAAATACCAAAAAGTAACTATAGCATCATTTAGAATACTAAAAATAGGACAAGCAAATCCATAATCTAAAAGACAGTCCAGAAACAAACCCATGTATGTCTATCTTGGAATTTAGCATACAACTAAAGGAGAAGAAATAAATGTTGAGAAGAATTGAGAACCCATTCAAAAAACATATATAAAAATTATAATCCATGCTAAGTGGCTTAAGAAACATCCCAAATAAATGAGGAAAAAATGAATTTGAGACCTGTTCCTTAAACTGAACACCTGAATTACATATGGGTCAGAAATACAAACATAAAGAATGAAACTGGGGCAGCTGGTTGGCTCAGTAAGAAGAACATGACTCGATCTTGGGGTCATAAGCTTGAGCCCCACGCTAGGCACAGAAATTACTTGAATAAAACTATATGTAAGTACTAGAAACAAATAAGTTCCTCCATAATCAAGGACTGAGGAAACTTTTCTATGATCCAAATCCAAAACAACAACAAAGACTGATATATATTTAACAATACAAAAAACATAACTTGGAATGAAGGGCCATGGAAAAGGATACTCCAAACAAAAAGACAGAAGATAGGGGCGCCTGGGTAGCTCAGTGGGTTAAGCCGCTGCCTTCGGCTCAGGTCATGATCTCAGAGTCCTGGGATCGAGTCCCGCATCGGGCTCTCTGCTCAGCAGAGAGCCTGCTTTCCTCTCTCTCTCTCTGCCTGCCTCTCCATCTACTTGTGATTTCTCTCTGTCAAATAAATAAATAAAATCTTTAAAAAAAAAAAAAGACAGAAGATAAACTTGGGGGAAAAGTTCAAAACTTATGTTTACAAAGGGTTAATATCCCTAATATGTAAAAAGTAAAAAAAAAAAAAAAGACAACCAGATACCCTTAATAGCTGAAAAGTTCCTGAAAATAGCCAAGAATAAATATAGGAGATATGCATAGTTCACAGAAAAAAAAATTGCACTTCAATTAAGTTAATGACTTCAAAAGATTAAATTGCTTAGGGGTGCCTGGTGGCTTAGTTGGTTAGGCATCTGCCTTCAGCTGGGGGTCACGATCTCAGGTTCCTGGGATCTAGCCCCATGTCAGGCTCCCTGCTCAATGAGGAGTCTGCTTCTCCCTCTGCCTCCCAACTCCCCCCACCCCCGCTTGTGCTCACTCTCTCTCTCTCTCTCTCAAATAAATGAATAAAAGCTTTAAAAAAAATTTAATTGCTTAAATCTAACCACACCAAGTAAGAGAAATACAAATTAAAACTATACTAAGATTTAATTTTATACCTACCAGAAAGGAAAAAAATTAACCACATGCTGATGGTAGAGTGAAGGGAAATATACATACACTCATCCATTAATAGCAGTAATGAAAAAACAGTACAAACCCCATGGAGAAAAGTCTAGCAAATACATATATGCACTTATCATTTCCCACAATAATACCACTTTAAGGAATCAATACCAAAGACACTTATAGAAAACATAAGAAATGACAAATGCATAAGGTCAGGAACTGGAAATCCTTACGTGGACTGTAAAATGGTACAACCATTTTGGAGAACTGTTTAGCAGATGCTTATCAAGAAAAATAAACATTTGGGGTGCCTGGGTGGCTCAGTGGGTTAAGCCGCTGCCATGATCATGCTCAGGTCATGATCTCAGGGTCCTGGGATCGAGTCCCCCATCGGGCTCTCTGCTCAGCAGGGAGCCTGCTTCCTCCTCTCTCTCTCTCTGTCTGCCTCTCTGCCTGCTTGTGATTTCTCTCTGTCAAATAAATAAATAAATAAAATCTAAAAAAAAAAAAAAAAGAAAAGAAAAGAAAAATAAACATTTACTATTTGAAGGAGCAATTCCTAAACTAGCTGTCATTTATTCGAAGAAAAGAAAATACAGGCACACAAAAACTCGCACAAAGTAGCTTTATTCTTAGTAGTCCAAAACTACAAATAATACAAATGTCTATCAACAAATAAATGTATAATAGAATTGTATTATACTCACACAACGAAATACTATTCAGTGCAATGAAAATGAATAAACTACTGATTCACACAGGAGCACAAATGAGTAATGAGTATCAAAAGCATTATGCTGACTCAGCAAAAGAAGCCAGAAACAAGAGTACACACTTTATGATTCGCCCGATAAATGCTCAAACAGGCAAAACTAGTCTAAAGTAAGAGATCCATGGATACTTGGTGCAGGTATGGGGAACAAAGGGGCCCAAAGGAGCCTCTAGAAATAATAGAAAGTTCTATATCTTGAGGTAGTAAATTATAGAAGTATATACACTTGTATCAAGTGTTATATTATGTAACTGGGTCATAAAACTACAACTGAACACATAAAATGGATACATTTCACTATACAGAAAGTATACGTCAATGAAATTAACTTTAAAAAATTAAATGGCTTAGGGGCGCCTGGGTGGCTCAGTGGGTTAAAGCGTCTGCCTTTGGCTCGGGTCATGATCCCAGGGTCCTGGGATGGAGCCCATATCGGGCTCTCTGCTCAGCAGGGAACCTGCTTCCTCCTCTCTCTCTCTCTCTCTGCCTGCCTCTCTGCCTACTTGCGACCTCTGTCAAATAAATAAATAAAAATCTTAAAAAAAAATTAAATGGCTTAAATCTAAGTACTAGATACACATATATAAAATCTAAGTACCAGTGGTGCCTGGGTGGCTTAGGTTAAGTGTCTGCCTTCAGCTGAGGTCATGATCCCAGAATCCTGGGATAGACCCCATGTCTGGCTCCTTGCTCAGGGAGGAGCCTGCTTCTCCCTCTCCTCCCCCTGCCTCTGCCTGGGTTTCTCCCTGCTTGTTCCCTCTCTCTCTGTGCCAAATAAGTTTCTTTTTTAAATCCAAGTACCATATATATGCTCTCTTGTATGTGCACTCTCTCAATATAGTGCAAATTTATGAACAAGGTATAGAAGGATATGTATTAAATTGTTAATATTTTCTGTGATAAAGTATAGCCATGAAAAGCATTACTTGTTAGTCTACACATATATATTCTCTGAATTTTTATAGCTCCTGTTTTAGTAATTTTAAGAAATTTACTTACATTGTACTTTAAATTTGAGAAAAATTAAGATAGAACATTTTTAGAACTAGAATACTTATTCTGACTAGGGAGAACAACCAAAAGGTTATCTGCACTTTTTTAAATTCACAAAAGATTTATGCATTTTACAATTTTGTATGTCAAAAAAAAGTTGAGTCACACAAAAACAAAAACTTCCAGAGCAAACACAATTAAGAATTAACATTTCTTAAATATATAGTTATCATTCAAATCACTCAGGAAGTAGCTAATTCACCAACATATAAATAAATGGCCAAAGGATGTATGTCAGCACTCCATAAACAGGTAATATAAATTACTGGGGAGGGGCGCCTGGGTGGCTCAGTGGGTTAAAGCATCTGCCTTCCGCTCAGGTCATGATCTCAGGGTCCTGGGATAGAGTCCCACATCGGGCTCTCTGCTCAGCATGGAGCCTGCTTCCTCCTCTCTCTCTGCCTGCCTCTCTGCCTACTTGTGATCTCTGTCAAATAAATAAATAAATAAATAAATAAATATTTTTAAAATAAATAAATAGCTTGGGGAGAAGAGTTAAAGCTTGATAGGCACTGCCATGAGTTTGGGATTCTATCTTCCTCCTTTAACTCCTGGCAGCTTTGACCTAAGAGTGGCCTGAATTACAGCAAGGAAACCCATGGAGAAATTCCAACCCCCCCCCCCTTTTAAATGTAGTACTATGTACACTTTTATTTTTATTTTTTTGTTATTCATTTGACACAGAGAGAGAGGGAGAGAGATCACAAGTAGGCAGAGCATCAGGCGATGGGGGTGGGGGAAGCAGGCTCCCTGCTGAGCAGAGAGCCCAATGCAAGGCTTGATCCCAGGACCCTGAGATCATGACCTGAGCTGAAGGCAGAGGCTTCACCCACTGAGCCACTCAGGTGCCCCAAAATTCCCTCCTTCTATCCAAAAGACCAGGAAGAGGAGATCCTGTGATCTAGAGATTGTAGGGAAAAAAGCAATTATTTTCTCTTTTCTCTCCTTAGCCACAGAACTGCACTGTGCCAGCAACAGAAAAACAAAACAAAACAAAACAAAACAAAACAAAACAAAACAAAACAAAACAACTGTGAGAAAACCTCTCTTTGGCGAGAAAAATCGGAAAACAGTGCCCCTGTTGGTCCAAAAATTATCAGGGGAATTCCCATAATTTTTTTTTAAGCTCCTCTCCTCTTTCCCCATTTCACTTAAGGCGATGCCCCAGGGATGGGGAACTATATACTGCACAGGTTGAAATGCTTAGAGAAAAATCTATCTTTCTGATCAGAAGAACCAGGGGAAAGTCCACTGGGAATTAAAGAGTAAATGGAGGGACACCTGGGTGGCTCAGTTGGTTAAGCCACTGCCTTCGGCTCAGGTCATGATTCCAAGGTCCTGGGATCGAGTCCCACATCGGGCTCCTTGCTCAGCGGGGAGCCTGCTTCTCTCGTCGCTGCCTCTGCCTGCCTCTCTGCCTGCTTGTGTGTACTCTCTCTCTCTATCTCTGGCAAATAAATAAAAATCATTAAAAAAAAAATAAATAAAGAGTAAATGGAGGAAAATCATGGAGAAGAGAGAGCTGGAAAAGAGATCCCTAATTCGTTTACTTTGGTATAAACCAAAACAAATACTGATTTGCACTTGTGTAAAGTAGACTAAAAGAAGTGCAGCAAAGGCTACACTAAAGACAACTGAACTATAGTATAAACCACTGCCAAGTCTCATCCTTTTACTGAGAGGCACAGTACAAGACAAATCCAAAGAGAGCAGCAAAAGTTTTGGAAATAGAACTTTTGATACTGGAACCACCACTGACAGAAAGTTAGATGGAACTTCCCATTTAAACCAGGTGGTGTCTACTAAAACAAAGAAAACAAATCAATGTTCTCTACAGCATATTAATAAGGCTCAAAAATGACAACATAATATTCACAATGTCCAAGATAAAATCCAAAAATTACTCTACATGCAAAAACAAACAAAACACGCATGCACACGTGCAGATGCGCGTGCGCGTGCACACACACATACACACACACACAAAACTGGTTAATGTGACAAATTATCAAGGGAAGAGAGAGGACCTATAGATGCCTATGAGATGACTCATGTTGGAATTCTCACACAAAGACTTGATTTTTTTTTAAGTTGTTTTTTTTTTTTTTTTTTAATTTGACAGAGAGAGAGATCACAGGAAGCAGGCTCCCTGATGAGCAGAGAGCCTGATGTGGGGCTTGATCCCCGGATCCTGAGATCATGACCTGAGCCAAACGCAGAGGCTTAACCCACTGAACCACCCAGGCGCCCCCTTTTTTTAAAGATTTTATTTATTTGACACAGAGAGACACAGCAAGAGAGGGAACAAAAGCAGAGGGTGTGGGAGAGGGGGAAGCACGCTTCCTACTGAGCAGGGAGTCCGATGAGGGGCTTGATCTAGGATCATGACCTGAATTGAAGGCAGGTGCTTAACGACTGAGCCACCCAGGCATTCCCATACATATACTTTAAAGCAGTTATTATAACCATAACAAATGAGATAATGATTAACACTCTGGAAACAATTGAAAAGATGTAAGTTCTTAGAGAAATAAAAAAAATTTTTTTAAATCATATGAATAATTTAGAAATGAAAAAAACAGTATCATAAATGAGGGGCACCTGGCTGGCACAGTCTGTACAGCATGTTAACTCCTGATCTTGGGGTAGTGAGTTCAAACCCCATAATGGGCATATTACTTACTTTAAAAAAAATTTAAAAAACAAAAAGCAAAAAACCTCATTACATGGGCTCAACTGCTCAACAGAGATGGCAGAAAAAAGAGTCAGAAAACATTAAGACAGAAACTAATGAAACTAAAAAACAGAGAGGAAAAAAGATTGAAAGCACTCACTAGAGCCATAGTGACTTGTTGGACAGCATCAAATTGTCTACGTTTCAAACCACTGGTATTACTAAGGAGAGGAAAAATAAATTGGTAAGGAAAAAAATTTTTTTGTAATGTCTGAAAACTTCAGATTCAACAAAAGACATAAATTTAGAGATCTGAGAAGCTCAACAAACCCCAAACAGGACAAATTCAAAGAATATCAGGTTAGACACACCTACTCACAATGTTAGAAAAAGATAAACTAAATTTGAATGACAAGAGATTTTGTGTAAAAAACAGAGTCCACAGAAATATCTTTAAGATTATAAAAGGAAAGAATTACCAATGCAGAACACAATTCTTTATCTAGCAGAAGTCTTCTACAGGAATGAAGGTGGGGGGGAATTCTTATATGATACAAAACTAAGAGAATCTGTTGCCAGCAGACCTACCTTAAAATTAATGCATAATGTTAAACAAAAGAGAGCTAGGGTAGCTACATTAGTATCAGACAAAATAGACCTCAGAACTAAGAAAATCACAAGGGATAAAGAAAAACATTATATAATGATGTTATTCCATTCATCAAATCCCAAATCTGTCCTCATCCGACAAAAGAGCTTCAAAGTCATGAAGCAAAATTGGTACAACAGAAAAGAGAAATAAAACAAGTTTATAATAATACTAGGAAACTCCAACAATCCTCTCTCAGAAATTGAAAAAGAAACAGTAGTCTGAAAATATACAGAACAACATTATCAACCAAGTTTACCTCATGACATTTCTAGAATACTCTACCTGATTCTACATTCTTCTCAAGAGCACCCATCAATTCAGGAATTGATATTCATACCAAGACAGATTATATTCTGGGCCATTAAACAAATCTCAACAAGCATAAAAAAATTTTATTCATACAAAATACATTATCTGACCGTAGTGCAATTACATTTAAGATTAGTAACAAAGATATGACTTCTTTTTTTAAAAGTTATTATTTATTTATTTGTCAGAGAGAGAGAACTCTAACAAGCAGGGGGAGCTTCAGGCGGAGGGAGAAGCAAGGTCCCTGCTAAGCAAGGAGCCTAAGACAAAGAGCTCCTGGATCATGACCTGAGTTGAAGGTAGACGGTTAACCCACTGAACCAAACAGGCATCCCCCAAAATACAACTTTTTTAAAAACCCACAAAATTTGGAACTTAAAATAAATACTTCTACATAATCCATGAGTCAATAAAAAAAAGTTAAAGGGAAATTAGGAAAGAATACAAATTGGGGCACCTGGCTGGCTCAGTCTAAAGAGCATACAACTCTTGATTTTAGGATTATGAGTTCAGGCCCCACATTCATTGTAGAGATTACTTAAATATAGAATTAAAAAAAGAATATAGGGGCACCTGAGTGTCTCAGTGGGTTAAAGCCTCTGCCTTCAGCTCAGGTCATGATCCCAGGGTCCGGGGATCAAGCCCTGCATCCGGCTCTCTGCACAGCGGGAGCCTGCTTCCTCCTCTCTCTCTCTGCCTGCCTCCCTGACTACTTATGATCTCTGTCAAATAAATAAATAAAATCTTTAAAAAAATACAAATTGAACCAAAGTAAAAATACAACATAAAATTTGCTGGATACAACTAATACAGTGCATACACAGAAATTTAAGGGGGGAAAAAAGATTTCAAATAATCTACGCCTCTATCTTAAGAATCTAGAGAGGGGCATTCGGATGGCTCAGTCAGTTATTTAAGTGTCCAATTCTCTTGATCTCAGTTCAGACCTTGATCTCAGGGTTGTGAGTTCAAGCCCTGTACTGGGCTCCACACTGGGCATGTAGCTTACATTAAAAAAAAAAAAAAAAATCTAGTAAGAGAAAAGTAAATAAAACCAAACAAAGGGGCACCTGAGTGGTGCAGTTGGTTAAGCAACAGGCTCTTGGTTTTGGCTCAGATAGTGATCTCAGGGTGGTAAGAGCAAGCCCCATGTGGGGCTCCATGCTCAGTTCAGAGTCTACTTGAGATTCTCTAGCCCTCTGCCTCTCCCCACCGCTCTAAAATAAATAAGTGAATAAATCTTTTTTTAAAAACCCCAAAAATAAATATAAAAAAAGAAATATTAAAGAAACAGACTAGAAATCAAGGAAATTAGAAAACAAAAAGCCAATATAGAAAAATCAGTAAAACCAAGAGATGGTTCCTTTGGGTAATAAAAAAACCTCAACAAAACTGAAAGATCTCTGCCAAACTAACCAAGGAAAACAAGAATAGACACAAATGAGAAAAAACAGAATTCAAAGGGGAAATATTACTACATACTCTTAGAACACTGAAAGAAAGAAAGAATA
The DNA here is from genome assembly GCF_964662115.1 of Mustela nivalis. Lineage (NCBI taxonomy): Eukaryota > Metazoa > Chordata > Mammalia > Carnivora > Mustelidae > Mustela > Mustela nivalis. The sequence goes on from NC_139036.1 coordinate 20,190,119, forward strand.
GCTCTGGGTTCCTGAATTTAATTCACCATTCTGAACACACTGAAGAAAAGAGAAACACATGATCATAACAACAGAAGCAGAAAAGGACTGACAAATCCAATACCCATTTATAATAAAAATGTTAAAAAACAAACAAACAAAAAAACCCTAGTATTAGAAGGGAACATCACTGGGATGCCTTGGTGGCTCCGTTGGTTAAGCGTCTACCTTCAGCTCAGGTCATGATCCTGGGGTCCTGGGATCAAGTCTCTGATTGGGCTCCTTGGTTAGCAGGGAGCCTTCTTCTCTCTGCCTGCAGCTCCCCCTGCTGTGTGTGTTCTCCCTCTTTCTCTCTCTCTCTCACAAATAAATAAGTAAAATCTTTAAAAAAATAAAAAGGGGGGGAACATCATTAATCTCACTAAGGGTATCTACAAAAAACCTACAGCTAACATCATAACGATTAAAGGCTAAAAGATTTCCCCTAATTATTAGAAACTAAATAAGGATGTGTATTCTAATCATTCCTCTTCAACATCACACTAGAAGTTCAGTCCATGCCATAAAGAAAAGACAAAGAAAAGATACATAATAGAAAGAGCAAGAAAGAAAAAAAAACCTCTCTAGTTGCACACCTTACTGTGTGCATGAAAAATCCCAAGGAATAGAAAAACAGTAAAAGAAGGGGTGCCTGGGTGGCTCAGTGGGTTAAAGCCTCTGTCTTTAGCTCAGGTCATGATCCCTGGATCCTGGGATTGGGCCCCACATAGCACTCTCTGCTCATCAAGAAGCCTGCTTCCCTCTCTCTCTCTCTCTGCCTCTCTCCTACTTCTGATCTCTGTCAAATAAATAAATAAATCTAAAAAAAAAAACAAACAAACAGGGAAAGAAGAAAAGTACTTAGATATGTCTAAAAATATTTGGATAGAATTTATATAGTAAGAACAATAAATGCCGTGTCTGGCTGGCTCAGAGCATGGAACTCTTGATCTCAGGGTCATGAGTCAAAGCCCCATCCCAGGCATAGAGCTTACTAAAAAAAAGAAAAGAGAAAGGGAAAAAAATTAAATGGAGAGATGTACTATGTTAATAGACTAAATGATTCAATACTGTTATAAGGCCACTCCTACCCAAATTTGTCCAAAAATTCATTGATTCACAGATTCAATACGTCAGGCAAAATTCAACAGAATATTTTTTCCTGTAGATATCAACAAAGGGATTCTAAAATGTACATGAAAAGGCAAAGAACCAAATTAGTCAAAACAATTTTTAAAAAGCAGTATAGAGTTGAGGGACTCACACTAACAGATTTCAAAACCTAACACAAAGCTACAATAATCAAGATGTAGTAATGATGAAAGCATAGACACACAGTCCAATGAAGCAAAACAGAAGTTCAGAAACAGACCCTCACGAATATGGTCAATTGATTTTTGACAAAGGTATAATAGAGAAAAGATCTCTTTTGAAAATGGCACCACAGTAATTAGACATTCATATGCATAAAAATGAACTTTCCCTCATACCTTAAAGAAAAATTAACTCAAAATGGTCCATTTATCTCAACGCAAAAAATTAACACATAACACACAACATTTAGAAAACGACACAGGAGAAAAATCATTGCAACCTTAGTCAAGGAGTTCCTAGATACAACACCAAAAGTCTAATCCATAAAAAGGGCAAAATTGATATGGACTTCACCAAAATTAAAAACCTTTACTCTTGGAAATGACACTTTTAAAGAATGAAAGTCAAGCCAAAGGCTGCTAACAATTTTTCAAATCCTGTATCTGAAAAAGCATTTGTATCTGAAATCCACAAAGAACTCTTGAAACTCAGTAATGCGGTACACAAATGCGCACTTAGATGATGAAACTATAAAGAAACTCCTGGGGCACCTGGGTGGCTCAGTGGGTTAAGGCCTTTGCCTTCGGCTTGGGTCATGATCTTGGGCCTGGGATCGAGCCCCGCGTCAGGCTCTCTGCTCAGAAGGGAGCCTGCTTCCTCCTCTCTCTGACTGCCTCTCTGCCTGCTTGTGATCGCTGTCAAATGAATAAATAAAATCTTAAAAAAAAAAAAAAAGTTTTTACTGTAAAAATGTCAGGATAGTAGTTACTTTAGGAAAAAGAAGGGGCTGTGATTAGGCTGAGACATAAGAACATCTAGAATGGCTAGCAAAATTCCATTTCTTGCCTTAGTGATTACAATGTAATTTTATTTATAATTCATTAAGCTATATGTTTGCCAAATTTCTGTCTGATCTTATAATAAAAAGAATGAAAACAAAAATTATACATACTGTAGTTTTCACAAAGAACACAATACAACAAAGTGGTATAGATTATATTTAGGTAGTTACGGCCTGTATTATGGACAACATTCAAAGTCTATACTCTCCTTATGTTCCAAAATTCCAAAGATAATCACATGTTCAACTTCCACAACCAGAAAAAGAGATAAAGAAAAAATATCCATCATTTGTGCACATTCTTTAAGCTGTGAGAAGACAGGAAAAAAAAAAAAAATCGAATGAATACAAGTAAGAGAACTCCAACAACGTTAGAAACTCCTCAAACATTCCATTACACTGTTAGGCTAGAGTTTATAGTATCCATTGCATAACTGCTTTACTGTACATCTTCAAATTCCCAAAAGTTAAGTACTTTATTTTATTTTTTTAAATTTTATTTATTTATTCGACAGAGAGAGATCAAAGGTAGACAGAGAGGCTGGCAGAGAGAGAGGGGGAAGCAGGCTCCCTGCCAAGCAGAGAGCCGGATGCAGGGCTTGATCCCAGGACGAGCGGAGATCACGAGTGGAGCCGAAGGCAGAGGCTTAACCCACTGAGCCACCCAGGTGCCCCTAAAGTACTTTATTTTAAAACTTAGCACCATCTTGGCTGCCCTGCCCCCATTTAGAATATTGCTACACAGAGTCATCAATGTTAAAACTGACTAAGACACTTCAATTTGAGTCTTGGCCATTTAAAAAATCTGCCATGAATACAGGAAAAGGAACGGCACAGAGGAGCTTTCACAGCAACCCTAATCATAAAACTCCATAATTTCTCCAGTAGTCTAAAAATGAGTACTAGGTACATGAATACCCAACATACAGGACTAATACAGCTAGATAAACTGCTAGTCAGGTTTTAAAGATATATTTATGTAAGTTCTTAAAGATATTATGAGACTATACACGCAATCTTCTTTAAAAAAAAACAAACAGGTTATTAGTTACATTTTTAAAATATCAAATCTCTTAGTAGGGTAAAAATATCATTACAGTAACTTATATCCTTCTTACTAAAAGAGATCTGTAAAATGAAAGTAACAATCCTATAAAGAGCAAATGAGATCATCTTTGATTCTGGTTCCACAAAAAAACAGACCAAAGAAGCTTATCATTCACTAGGTTATTTAGGATTGAATATAAGATATAAACAATTTTTATGGTTTTGTACCATTTTGTTTTATCCCAAAACATTTATCTAAGAAAGCCCAAAGAAACTAGAATAAAAAATCCAATATAATTTATTTTAAAAACTCAGATCAAATTATGATTTTCAGAATCAAGTAACTGCTGCACATTTGTAAAACAAAGTCAAATAACTGACAATAACATCAGTCAAAGCAACAGCAAGATGATGGGGGGAGGGTACTGGTAATCAGAGCACATTCAGTTTTACTTGAGAAATGCTCCTTGGATGAACAGTGATGAGGTCATGCTATTCCATCTTTTAAGAACCTTCAGATTTTCACAAAAAGGACATTGTTGGTCTTAAGCAACTGCTTCAATACCATTAAGCCCTTTTCCCTACATCTGTTAATCAGAGGGCTCAGGCTTAGAAAACAGCCAACTTAGTCAAACATTTAATCCCTTTAGAGAAAGAAAAATTGTCCCTTTACACAGTCTAATTGGAACAAGAATACATAGATAAAATGATAACTGATAAGACTGTACAGTTAAGGACTTTCTTAAAAAGAATATTACCTTATCTCTCCTTAAAATTTTTTAAAAAGATACATGTATTTGGGGAACAAAACTTTTGAAAGGTAGAAAGGATTCACAAGAAAAATAGTAAATCTCCCAAGTACCCCTATTTCTGAGATATCCTCCCATAGATCACCTGTGCGTGATGTTAATAACACTACAATGGTCTCCAAGTGTTCAACTGAAAAAACGCTGCACATATCTCATTTTAAATCAAAAGCTAGAAATGATTAAGCTAAATGAGGAAGGTTTGTCAAGAGCAAAGAAAGGCTAAGAGCGCGAACTCTTGGGACAAAAAGCCAAGTTATGAATGCAAAGGAAAAGTTCTTGAAGGAAATTAAAAGTGTTACTCCAGTGAACACATGAACGGTAAGAAAGGGAAACCACTTTATTGCTGATAAGAAAAAAGGTATTTTGGGGTTGTTGGTTTTTTGATATACTGTTCTTGTTCCCTTTTTTTCCCCCCCAGTATAGTTGACACACATATTAGTTTCAGGGGCACAACATATTGATTCAACAAGTCTATACATTATTCTATGAAGTGTAGCTACCTACTATCTGTCACCACAGAAAACTATTATAATACCATTGACTATATTCCCTATGTTATATCCTCTGTCCCTATGACTTATTCATTCCATAACTGGAAGCCTATATGACCCACTCTCTGGATTACCCATTTTGCCCATTCCACCACAAACTCCCCTCTGGCAACTGCCAATTTATTCTCTGTATTTATGGATTTGTTCCTGCTTTTTGTCAGCTTGTTTATTCATTTATTTCTGTACTTCACATACAAGTGAAATCATGTTATTTGTCTTTCTCTGACTTATTTCATATAGCATTATACCCTCTAGGTCCATCTATGATGTTGCAAATAACAAGATCTCATTCTTTTCTACAGCTGAGTAATATACCATTGTATATGTATGCCACATCTTTATCCATTCATCTCTTGATGGATACTTGGGAGTGCTTCCATATCCTGCTTACTGTAAATAATGCTGCAGTAAGCACAGGGATGCATGTATCTTTTTAAACTAGTGTTTTCAATTTTTTTGGCTAAATACTCAGTAGTGGAATTACTGGATCATATGGTATTTCTAGTTTTAATTTTTTAAGGAATTTCCACAGTGGTTGCACTAGTTTTACATTCCCATCAACAGTGTACAAGGGTTCCTTTTTTCCCCACATCCTCACCAACACCTGTTATTTCTTATCTTTTTTTTTTTTAATATTTTTAAGTAATCTCTAAACTCAATGTGGGGCTCGAACTCACAACCCCAAGACTGAGTCACATGTTCCACCGACTGAGCCAGCCAGGTGCACCAATTTCTTGTCTTTTGGATGCCAGCCGTTCTGATAAGTGTGAGGTAATATCTCATTGTGGTTTTGATTTGCATTTCCTTGATGGTAAGTAATGCCTATTGATGATAAGTAATGTCTATTGGCCATCTCTATGTCTTGGAAAAAAGTTCCTCTGCCCATTTTTTTAAAAATTAGATTATTTAGGAGGTTTTTTGTGTTGAATTGTGTAAATTCTTTATATATTCTGGATACTAACAGGATATGGAGAAAGTTTTAGTGGTTTGGACAGAAGATCAAACCGGCCAAAACATTCCCGCAAAGCCAAATCCAGAGCAACGCCCTAACTCTTTTCAATTGTATGAAGTCTGAGAGAGTTGGGGAGGCTGCAGAAGAAAAGTTTGAAGCTGGCAGAAGCTGATTCATATATAAGGAAAGAAGCAGTCTCCACACCAGTAAGAGTAGAAGGTGAAGCAGCAAATGCTGGGATGTAGAAGCTATAGCAAGTTACTCAGAAGACCTACTAAAAATAACTAATGAAGGTGGCTATACTTAAAAACAATAAACTTTCAATGTTATTAAACAGCCTTATATCAGAAGAAGAGCCTTCTAGGACTTTCATAGCTAAAGAGGAGAAGTCAATGCCTGGCTTCAAAGCTTCAAAAGACAAGCTCACTCTCGCTAGAGGCTTATGTAGCTGGTGACTACTGGCTGAAGCCAAAGCTTACTGACTGTTCTGAAAAGCCTAATGCCTTTGAGAAGTATTCTACATCTACTCTGCCTGTGGTCTATAAATGGAACAAAGCCTGCATGACAGCACATCTGCTTACAATATGGTTTACTGAGCATTTTTAGGCCATTGTTGAGACCTACTGCTCAGAAAAAGAAAAAAAAATCCTTTCAAAATATTACTGCTCATTGACAAGGCATGTGGTCACCCAAGTGCATGGAGATACACTATGAGATTAATGTTGTTTTCATATCTGCTAATACAACATTCATTCTACAGCCCATGGACTAAAGAATAATTTCAACTTATGAGTCTTAAGATTTGAAAATACAATTTGTATGGGCATGCCTGTGTGGCTCTGTGTTAAGCACTCAACTTGGGTTTGCTCAGGTCATGATCTCACGCTCTCGTGGGATCAAGCCCTGCATTAGGCTCTGCACTCAGCGGAGAGTCTGCTTGAAGATTCTCTCCCTCTCCCCCTTCCCCACTCATACACTTGCTCTCTCTAAAATAAACATATCTTTAAAAAAAAAAATAAAAAAGTTCGTAAGGCTGTAACTGGCATAGATAGTGATTAGTCTGATGGAACTAAGCAAATTGAGAAGTTTCTGGAAAGAAAGAAAGAAAGAATTAATTCATCTTTGTAGATGCATGTGTGATTCATGAAAAGAAATAATATCAACATGAACAAGGTTTGGAAGAAGTAGATTCCAATCCTCATAAACGATTTGGCGGGGGGGTTCAAGACTTCAGTGGAGGAAGTAATGGCAGATGTGATGAAAACAGCAAAAGAATTAAAATTAGAAGTGGAGCCTGAAGTGCTAATTAAGTTGTTATAATCACCTTAAAACTTTAACAGATGAGGAGTTAATTTCTTTTTTTTAAAGATTTTATTTATTTCTTAAATTTTATTTATTTATTAGAGAGAAAGCACCCATAAGCACGGGCGGGCCGGGATGTGGGGACGAGAGAGAGAGGCAGAAGCATACTCCCTGCTGAGCAGAGAGCCCAATGCATGGCTTGATCCCAAACCCTGAGTCCATGACCTAAGCGGAAGGCAGCCAACCAAGCCACCCAGGTGCCCCTATCTTTTTTTTTATTTTTTTAAAACAGAGAGATAGTAAGAGAGAGCACAAGGAGAGGGAGCAGCAGGCAGAGGGAAAAGCACGCTTCCCTTGGAGCAAGAAGCCCAATGCAGGACTCTGACGGACCTGAGCCATCCAGGCACCCCAAGGATTTGCCTTTTTTTTTTTTTCTAAAAAGATTTTATTTATTTATTCAACAGAGAGAGAGAGATCACAAGTAGGCAGAGAGAGATGGGGAGAGGAAGCTACCTGCTGAGAAGAGAGCCCGATGCAGGACTCGATCCCAGGACCCTGAGATCATGACCTGTGCTGAAGGCAGAGGCTTAACCCATTGAACCACCCCAGTACCCAAGGATTTGCTTTCTTATGGCTGAACAAAGAAAGTTGTTTCTTGAGATGGTATCTACTAGTATTGATGCTGAGAGGACTGCTGAAATGATAACAAAGGATTTAAAATATTCCACAGATACAGCTGATAAACTAGCAGCAAAGGTTTGACAAAACTGACTCTAATTTTGGAAAATTTCTACTCCAGGTACAATGCTATCAAACAGCATTGCATTTAACAGAGAAATCATTTGTGAAAGGAAGAATCCATCAATGTGGCAAACTTCACTGTTGTCTTATTTTAGGAAAAATGTCACAGCCCCCCCGCCCAACCTTCAGAGACCACCACCTTGATCAATTAGCAGCTATCAACACTGAGGCAAGACCCCTCCACCCAATAATATTGAAAGCTCAAATAATGGTCAGCATTTTTTAGTAATAGGTATTTTTAAATTAAGGTATATACATTTTTAGACATAATATTATTACATACTTAACAGACTATAATATAGTGTAAACATAACTTGTATATACACAGGGAAGCCAAAAATTTCATTTGACTCATTTTACTGCAATACTCACTTCACTGTGGTGATCCAAAACCAAGCCCACAGTTTCTCTAAGGTATGACTATATAAATGTTAGTACTGTAAGAGGGAGTCAGACTAAAATAATCAGGTCATTTCAAAAGTATTTTGTGACATGTACAAATTTTCTTATACACATAAAAACTATGGGAGACTTTACACTATCTTGTATTTTTTTTTTTTTTTTGAATGGTGAATGTTTTTTCCACTTAAAAACAAATGTTAAAAATCGAATAAGAAAATTTCATTTTCTGGCCATAGCATTTACATGAAACTTAGTTCCAAATGGTTTAATATTTTCATAATTTGCAGCTTTCCACAAGCTCTTACCTCTCTAATATTTCCCATTCCCACAAAGATTCTGTGAACTAGAAAAGTAATTCATATGCCATTAAGAATTATTTGCAGTACTTGGTAAGAATCTAAATGCAGAATGATAAGATGAGCCTCTCTTTCTAGTTGTTTCCCTTTAATAGATTATATGGCACTTCTACTTTTCCATTCTGTCATTGCTTAATAATGTAACCATTATTAAAGGAGGGAAAAGCAAGCTACAGCACAGTGCTACAATATAAAATTCTTTTTTTTTTTTTAAGATTTTAAATAATCTCCATATACAACATGGGGCTGAACTTACAACCACAAGATCAAGACTGAATGCTCTACCAACTAAGCCAGCCAGGCACCCTATATGAAATTCTTTTATTTTTGTTATTTTCATTTTTTTAAAAGACAGAGTGGTTTATTTATTTATCTATCTATCTATCTATCTATCTATTTATTTATTTATTTATGTGAGAGAGAGAAAGAGAGCGCGCGCGCGCGAGAGAGAGCGCCAGGGCTCCCAGGGGGTAGGGGGCAGACGGAGAGAAAGAAGTAGATACCCTTGATGAGCAGGGAGCGCGACCTGGATCAGGACCTGAGCCCAAGGCAGATGCTTAACCTTAACCAGCTGAGCCACCCAGGTGCCCCAAGAAATTCTTGTAATGTCTCTCTCACACATACACTCTCATTCCCTCAGGTTTGGAAAGGAAGACAATGAACTGTTAATAGCTGTTATATGTGAGTGCTAGGTTTTATAGACTCATTTTCTTCATTTTCCTTATCAGTACTTTCTAGTTTATTCTACTGCAGTTCACATGAATTTTTACAATGCAAATAAAAAACAATTGCATGATTCTTCAAAGTGCTAGAAACTTAAATGCAAAGTAGGGATGAAGCAGGAATTTTTTGTTTTTAACCCAAAATCTACAAGTGTTAACAACTTTGCAAAGGAGAAAGATTTTCATTTAAATTTTTCAAAATTCCTTGAATACACTGAAAAACATTCTTCTAAAACTATTACTGGGTCAAAGATTTGGGATGAAGAAAAAGACTATCAAACTATTTAAATATCTAGAATTCCACACTAAGAAATTTGAAAATCTAATAAAAATGATTTTCTGTCAAAATGGAAATTAGTTACAAAACAACTAATCTGAATTCTTCAAAATATCATGAAGACAAAAAAGACCAGCGATGGTCTAGAGATTAAAGAAGACTAAAGACATACTGATGTGGGAAGCAAAGGCAAAAGAAAGATTAAATTTCGTTATTACTTACAGACCACTGACAAGTCCCTGACACAAGGCAGAGTGACATTCCTCTAGAAGCTCAGCTGCCTCAATGTTAATACTTTCCTAAGGGCAAAAGGCAATCTTAACCCAACCTCCAAGATCCTGTAAGTCTTAACATATAAAAATTCCTTTCGAAACTTCCTTTATCTCTATAACCCATCCAAGATATATGTCAGCAATCATTCCCCAAGCCTATGCCCACCGATATATATCTGAAGGGTCTCATGACTAGGGTTTTATTAGACAGTAGTAATAAAGTCTTTTCCTAACAATATCGAGCCATCTCAAGGTCCCGGAAACCCTGCTTCCAAAATTCCTTAGAGACTTATAACTTCTAACCCCCTCCCAACCTGAAAGTATATAATCCACCAGTCCTCATGACCCCAGCATATCTCTTTCTGCCCACAGGTCCTGTGCTTTATTTATTTATTTATTTATTTATGTATTTATTTATTTTTAAAAAGTTTTTAGTTTTTTTTTTTTTAAGATTTTATTTATTTATTTGTCAGAGAGAGAGAGAGCTCACAAGCAGGCAGAGTGGCAGGCAGAGGCAGAGAGAGAAGCAGGCTCCCCGCCAAGCAAGGAGCCCGACGCGGAACTCGATCCCAGGACCTAGGATCATGACCTAAGTCGAAGGCAGCGGCCCAACCCACCGAGCCACCCAGGCGTCCCGGTCCTGTGCTTTTAATAAAACACCTTTTAGGGGAAGCTGGGTGGCTCAATCAGTTAAGCGTCTGCCTTTGGCTCAGGTCATGATCTTGGGGGTCCTAGGACTGAGGCACACTTTGGGGTCCCTGCTCAATGGGGAATCTGTTTCTCCTTCTACCTTGGCCCCTCCTCCTGCTCATGCTCTCTCAAATAAAATCTTAAAAATCAAACAAACAAACAAAAATACCTTTTTGCACCAAATACATTTCAAGAATTCTTTCTTGGCCATTAGCTCCAAACCCCAACATTTCCTACCTTAAAATGACTATTAATTCCCATATATGGTCCTGAACTGGGGGGAAAAATCCATCTTTAAAAGACATGATTGGAGGGGTGCCTGGATGGCTCAGTGGGTTAAAGCCTCTGCCTTCGGCTCGGGTCATGATCCCAGGGTCCTGGGATCGAGCCCCACATCGGGCTCTCTGCTCAGCGGGGAGCCTGCTTCCTCCTCTCTCTCTCTCTCTGTCTACTTGTGATCTCTGTCTGTCAAATAAATAAATAAAATCTTTAAAAAAAAAAGACATGATTGGGGCCCCTGGGTGGCTCAGTCACAGACTGAGCATCTGACATTTGATTTCGGATCAGGTCATGCTCTCAGGGTCCATGAGATCAGCCCTGTGTCCTGTTCCACGCTCAGCAGGGAGTCTGCTTGGGATTCTCTCTCCCTCTGCCTCTTCCCCATCCCCTGTACTCACTCTCTATCTAATAAATAAATAAATCTTTAAAAAGACATTATTGTGACAAACTGGAATAATCTGAATATATACCGTATATTTGATAAGAGTATCATATTGTTATATTTCCTGTCATACTTTTACTGTGTCTAGTGAGATAATGTCCTTGCTCTCAGGCAATACATGCTTCAGTATTTACAGTCATGTCTGCAACTAATTCAAACACTTCAGGGGATATCGAGTGAATGTCTATGTAATACAGCAATATTACATATACATATATGTATAACATATATATATGTTATATGTGTTACTGGTGAATCTTCTAAAGGAGTACAATGGGAATTCATTATACAAGTCCAGCAATTTCCAAATAATTTTGTATTTCTCAAAATAAAAAGATAGGAAATAAAGGGCAACAATGCCAGGGTGCCTCTACAGGTCAAGGCTACCACCAGCATGACAAAGCTGCCCACTTGGGAGGATCCAAAAGTGCAGGAGGTAAAAGTTCTGTGCTTAAAGTTGCAGCCCATCATTATGAGGCTAAGTGTGAAAAACCCAGCAAGGAGTTCATGCTCCAGGGGCTCACAGTGGGGCTCAGTTGGTGGAACATATATATGACTACTGATCTCAGAGTTTAGGTTTGAGCCTCATGTTTGGTGCGATTACTTTAAAATCTTAAAAAAAAAAAAAAAAAAAAAACAACTTCATACTTTGCTGCTGAATAGAGAAAGATCTTACGTGATTTTTTTAAAAAAGCAAGTTTGCCAACAAGTGTGCTCTGGACTTCTTTGGGCAGATGAGGTTTCCTGTGTGGAGCTTTTAAGGAATAAACAGACCTGTATTAATTATTCCAGCCTGAGTTTTTGTTTTTTTTTTTTAAAGATTTTATTTATTTATTCGACAGAGAGAGATCACAAGTAGATAGAGAGGCAGGCAGAGAGAGAGAGAGAGGGAAGCAGGCTCCCCACTGAGCAGAGAGCCCGATGTGGGATTTGATCCCAGGACCCCGAGATCATGACCTGAGCCGAAGGCAGCGGCCTAACCCACTGAGCCACCCAGGCACCCCTGAGATTATTTCTTTATTGTTGCAAACAGCAGGAAAAATCTGAGGAGTGTGTTGGACAAACTGGACTTAGTGCAATATGACCTGAAAGAGCTGCCAGAGGTCACCAAGGGAAACAGACTGACCTTTACTAGAGTATCTCTATCACTCAAGACTAAGACCAGAGGCCACTCCCTGAGATAGAAGATCCTAAACATGCCAAATAGGGAAGCTGCCCTTTTCTCTGAACCACAGAAAGATGGGCCTACCAACCACACTCAGACACGAGTCCAGACAGTAACTTATGTAAACTCCCATGCAGTTTAAATTGACCAATAAAAGTGTTCTTTCTGGGATCACAAACATTAACAAAAAAGTTAATTTATGTGATTTGGCAGTTATTCTATACCATTTCCTGGCTATTAAAATGTTTAAAGGACAAAAATAATAAAATTTCAAAAATTTAAAGTTGGGGAAGGGGGAATACCAGAAATAACCTATAAGTCCAATAGTTTGATAACTAAAAGTTCACTGAAAGAATGAGAAAGTATCACTTCCAATTATAATTTAAAACATAGTAATCTGCTTGTGCTCTGACAAATAAAATATTTTTGAAAAATGTATGAGAAATAAGAATGTATGCTGACTCACATTTCCAGAAAGCAATGCAGGACCAGGCATCAATATAAAAACCCTCCAGCCCTTTGACTCAACTCTACCTCTAGAAACTAAAATAATAATCAAAACAAAAATGTTCACAACAGAATTATTTATAAAAGCAAAACAGCCAGAAACAATCTCAAGGTCTATCACTACAGACATGAGTAAATGAAACTATCTGACAAATTTTTTTTAAGTCATTTTAAAATTTTTGGTTTTAAAGAATATTAATGGCATGGGAATGGGGCCTCAATAAAAGCTTTAATAAACTGTACAAATGCATTTTTAAAAATATGTATAAATAACATTTATTATATCCTAAGCACTATATTATGTACATTATATCCATTACCTAATTTATTCTCTCTTTTTTTAAGATTTATTTGAGAGAGAGAGCACGAGTGGGAGGGGCAGGAGAGGTTCAAGAAGATTCCTAACTCAGTGAGTGAGGACCCCAAAACCAGGCTTAATCTCACAACACTGAAATGAGGACCTGAGCCAAAAACAAGAGATGGTTGCCCAACTGACTGTACCACTCAGGCGCCCCTAATTTATTCTTTTATTTTTTTAGATATTTTATTTATTTTAGAGGGAGAACACAAGTGTAGGGAAGATCAGAGGGAGAGGAACAAGTAGACTCTGTGCTGAGCAGAGAGCCCCCCGGCAAGGCTCCATCTCAGCACCTGAGATTACAGCCTGAGTGGAGATCAAGAGTCAGATGCTCAACCGACTAAGCCACCCAGGCACCCCCTTAATTTATTCCCTTACAGGCACTATTAAGTAGCTCTTAAGTAGATATGTTAAGAGGATTCAGATTTTTCATTAAGTAAATAAAGTACCTGGCACACAACAAATAGTAATATTTACTTTTAAATCCCCATATTACAGATTTTAAAACTCAAGAGTCAGAGAAATTAAGTGATCTGCTAAAATCACATAGCTAAGGGGCATGTGGGTGGCTCCCTCTCCCTCCGCTTCTCTCTCCCTCTCTTAGTTACTGACACTCAAATCTTTTTAAAAAATCACATGGCTAATAAGCAGTGGAACAAAAATCTGAACCCACAGGATTTAATTCTAGAAGTTCCTAGAGAATCCTGAGAATCTAGAGAATCTTTTTTTTTTTTTTAAGGATTTTATTTATGAGAGAACACAAACAGATGGAAGAGCAGAGGGAGAGGGAGAAGCAGACTCCCCACTCAGCAAGAAGCCTGATTTGGGACTTGATCTCAGGACCCTGGGATCATAATCTAAGCCAAAGGCTTAACTGACTGAGCCACCCAGGTGCCCCTAGAATCTCCATTCTTCACTATTATGCTATACAATGTCTATACATTAAAAATATACAGAAGCAGTAGTAAAGGAAATACACCAAAACAGTAATATCTCTAGGTGGTAAAAGCAGTGATGGCTTTTAACTTCCAAATGTTCTACATTTATAAATGAATTACTTTTAAAACTATTTTTTCCAGAGAACTTTAAAAATATCAGTAATACAGGGGCACCTGGCTGGCTGGCTAAGTTGGTGGAGCATGCAACTCTTAATGTCAGGGTTGTAAGTTCAAGTCCCATGCTGGGTATAGAGATTACTTAAAAATAAAATAATTTTTTACATAAAATCTTTTTGAAAATATCAGTAACACAAATATCAATAGTATAATACCTAGGAGATATAAAATCTGCATCAAAAGCTTATTTAGTCTTGTTAGTTCAGTACCACAATACTTTCAAGAATGGCAACATTTTCTGAAAAAGGGAAACTATTGATCAAAGCTCAACAAACAAAATGTAATAATCTTAGAATAGTTTTTAAATTATTTAAAGACTTCTTGGTTATTGTATCTTCTGTTTTCTGAGAAAATATAAAGATAATAGTTAAAATATCCAATATGTCCAAATTCATAAAATAATGTTATGGTGATTTAAGAGTGCAGCATCAAATGAATATGATGAAGAAATAAAAAACATTTTGCTTCTGGTATAACTATTCCCATCGTACACCTATAGTAACTTGGATAACTGTAGTTTAGATAAGCCAAGAATAATTCCTTCATTAACAAAAGGAAGGAAATATTTACTTAAATATTCAAAACAGATTGTTCTTAGGGGCACCTTGATGGCTCAAATAACTGAAAGACAAACTCTATTTACATTCTTTTTTATTAACAGTAATTCAAGGGGCACCTGGGTGGCTCAGTGGGTTAAGCCTCTGCCTTCAGCTCAAGTCATGATCTCAGGGTCCTGGGACTGAGCCCCACATCAGGCTCTCTACTCAGCGGGAAGCCTGCTTCCCCCCACTTTCTCTCTGCCTGCCTCCTCTCTGCCTTCCTGTGATTTCTCTGTCAAATAAATAAATAAAATCTTTAAAACAACAACAACAACAACAACAACAGTAATTCAAGAGATAACAACTGTGATAAAGCCCTGGAAAAGTACCGATCAGCTACGTCATTACAGACAGAAGAATGGACAGCCAATTTATTTCTTACATAGAAAGTTCAAAGGTACTATAAAACTACATATTTGACATCTCCACTTGAATATCTCAAAAGCACTTTTAACTCAACATAATCTAATCATTTAAACTAATCTACCTTTTGTGTGTCCTATATAAAAAATAGTGAACGTATCCAACCTAATATATCCAATTCAGCAATTCAGAAACCCAAGAATTATTTTTTGACAATTCCCTTTCCTTCACTCAAAACTCAATCGATCATCATGTCTTATAGATTTGTCCTCCCAAAACTTTCTCAAATTGACCCACTTTACTACATCTCCACAATCCCCTCCTTATTCCATCCACACTACCACCATACCTAATTCGGGCTATCTTACTATAACAACTTCCTAAATGGTGTCATTGCATCCACTCTTGGCCCTTCTCAAATCCAATCTACTACTACAACCTTTCAAAATGCCAATCTGATTATGTCATTTTCTCTAGGTGTTCAATGCCTTTACACTGTATTTCAGTTGAAACAAAAATCATTAACATTTATGGAACTGCATCATCTGACTCTATCCACCTCTTTAGTCTCAACTCCAACTTCCTGTGCTCTGATAACATAGGCCTTGCAGTTTATTGTCACACTCCTTTTACCACAGAACCTTGAACACACAGGTTCTAGAATTATATTGTCTAAGTCTCCAAACCGGATCTACACAACATACTAACTCTGGGAAGTTAACTTATAGGAAAGAAACTTAATCTCTCTGACCTCAGCCTTCCCAACTCTACAATAGGGGAAATGATAATATCTATGTGGGGGGGGGGTATTACGGAGGTTACATCAAATATGTATAGAGAACATATTGCTCATAATCAGTAAGTACTTCATGCCAAACTCCTCTACTTTATTTTCTTATTTTTCTTGATTTAAGTTTTTATTTTAATTCCAGTATAGTTAACAGTGTTACAGTAGTTTCATGTGTACAATATTCAGCAATTCCATACCTTACTCAGGGCGCATCATAAGTGTACTCCTTAAATCCCCACACCCTTCTCCCTTCTGGTAACCATCAGCTTGTTTACTATAGTCAAGAGTCTGTTTTCTGGTTTATCTCTCTCATTTCTTTTTCCTTTGCATGTTTGTTTCTTAAATTCTACATAAATGATATCATATGGTATTTGTCTTTCTCTGACTTATTTCACTTAGCATTATACTCTCTAGCTCCATCTATGCTGATGCAAATGGCAAGATTTCATTCCATTTTATAGCTGATTAATATTCTATTTTGTATATATATTCATTCACCTATCAATGAACATGTGGCTACATCGATAATCTAGCTTTTACAAACAATGCAACAATAAACATGGGGTACATGTATCCCATTCGATTTGTGTTTCTGTATTTTGAGGGTAAATATTCAATAGTACAATTACTGGATCCTAGGGTAATTCTATTTTTAACTTTTTTTTTTTTTTTAAGTTTTATTTACTTAAGTAATCTATACACCCAACATGGAGTGTATAGACCCCAAGATCAAGAGTTGTATACTCCTCTGGCTAAGCCAGACAGGCACTCTATTTTTTAACTTTTTGAGTAACCTCCATACTGTTTTTCACACCAGCTGCACCAGTTTGCATTCCCACCAATAGTCCACAAGGGTTCCTCTTAATCCACACCCTTGACAACACTTGTTATTTCCTGTCTTTTTTATTCTAGCTGTACTGACAGGTATGAGGTGGTATCTCATTATAGTTTTGATCTGCATTTCCCTGATGATAAGTGATGTTGATGAAGCATCTTTACTCATGTGTCTGTTGGCCATCTGTATGTCTTTGGAGAAATGTCTGTACATGTCTTCTGCCCATTATTTCTTTTTGTTTGTTTGTTTTTTAAAGATTATTTATTTATTTATTTGACAGACAGAGACCACAAGTAGACAGAGAGGCAGGCAGAGAGAGAGGAAGGGAAGCAAGCTCCCTGCTGAGCAGAGAGCCCAACTTAGGGCTGGATCCCAGGACCCGGCAATCTTGACCTGAGCCAAAGGCAGAGGCTTTAACCCACTCAGCCACCCAGGCACCCCACTTTTCTCTTTTCTTTGTAAGCTCTATGCCAAGCTGGGATTTGAACCCATGACACCTAAAATCAACAGTCACATGCTCTACCATTTGAGCCAGGCAGGTATCCTTCCTCCTCCCCATTTTTTAATCGGATTACTTGTTTTTTGGGTGTTGAGTTGTATCAGTTCTTTTATGTATTTTTGGATACTCTTTATCAGATATGCCATTTGCAAATATCTTTTCTGATTCAGTAGGTTGCCATTTAGTTTTATTGATTGTTTCCTTCACTGTGCATAAGTTTTTTATTTTGATGTTGTCTAAACTCCTCTATTTTCTTCTATCTCTGGTTATCATCTCCAGTGGGAAACTTCCCAACCTTATTCTTCTTCAAGGCACAATTAACTGCTTTTATGTGTGTGTGTAATGCTTCTATAAGGTTTGCTTATATTCAATTAACACTTATCTCACCTCACTGTTTACTAATCTAGCTCATCCTACTACTAGGTGAGTTCCTTAAAGGCAGAGGCTCTCTTATTAATCTTTGAAACTGATGTAACTAACACAACGATTCTAATAGGCATTCAAGAAATATCAGAGTGAATACAGGAATCAGGTAAACAATGAAAAATATGGTTTTAATACAAGAATTTTGACAGTAAATAAAAAGATTCTATGTACAGTTATGTTTTTTTTTTCAAAGTATGGTATATAGCCACCTGTGTAAAAACTGCCCAGTATGCTTTTAAAATGCATACCTCTGGCCCCTCATCAAACCTACAATTTTTCATAAACTTTTTTTTTGTAAACCAAAGATTTAAAGTTGCTAGACTAAATAATGAATTAACACAATTACAAGATATAATTTAAGAAAATGACTAGTACAATGGTCAAACATTATACTTCAAAGTCCTTAAGAGTAATGAAGTCATTTAATAGAACCTACTATTGAATCAGAGTCAATTATTTGTAAGCCAAGACTACTGGCAGGTTGTATCCAACATTTCTGAGAATGTGGAGAATAGGAGAATCTGAGGGAAGGATGCCTGGGTGGCTCAGCTGGTTGAGTATCTGCTTTCAGCTCAGGTCATTATCTCAGAGTCCTGGGATTGAGTCCAGCATCAGCCTCCCTGCTCAGCAGGGAGCCTGCTTCTCCCTCTGTCTTGCACTCCCCCTATTTGTCCTCTCTGTCTCTGACAAAGACATAAAAATAAATAAAATCTTTAAAAAAAAAAGAGAAAATCTAAGAGATAAAATACAACTGTCTGGAGATTATTTCTAACAGGATATTCTCCTTAACCTAGATTGGAAGTGAAAAGGTGCAACAATTTAAAATATAAACAATTTAATCTACATCAAATTATGCCTAAACCTGAGAAGCACTAATAAACAACAAAATATAAACTATTTGGACTATTTAGGATATATCCGCTCTCAGTTATCTCCATTACAAAAGAACCTGGGTGGCTCAGTTATTAAGCATCTGCCTTCCACCCAGTGGGATCGAGCCCTGTACCGCATCGGGCTCCCTGCTCAACAGGAAGCCTGCTTCTCTTCCTCTCCCACTCCCCCTGCTTGTGTTCCCTCACTTGTTGTGTCTCTATCAAATAAAGAAATAATTAATTTTTTAAAAATCTCCATTATATATTCCACTATAATAAGATCCACCTTTAAATTACATTTCTAAGCTTTGTGTTCTCCTTAATATCCCCCCCCCAAAAAAACACAATTTAACATACACATATTTTATTACTTTCCTTTCAATAATTATGCAACTGACAAACTGTGAACTAATATTTGCAGAGAAAATTAGTCAAAACAAAACAACCCCTGCCTTTTTGTCATTTTTTTTGTTCAAATAGAAAGAAAAGCTCTTGTGAGTTTTCCCAAATCTCAATATATGGTTTTCCTACAATACTTAAGTACAGTTGCAAGATAAAAATTGAATTTTTTTACTATCAACAAGATCTGGCATATTGATTAGATCTTAAAATCGCTTTCAAAATAAAAATTGAGCATACTGTGTGACATATAAACAGACTCAGAACAGCAAAATTATAAAAGGTACCTTAGATATCCTTTAAGTCAATATTTACATTATGGATAAGGGCCTGAAAGGTTGAGTGGTTACCTAAGGTCAGACTAACAGAACTGGAATTAAAAATCTAAATTTACTAAATGTAAGGTAATATCTTGAACTGCATCCTGGAATAGGAAAAAGAACATCAGGGGAAAAATATGGATAAATCTGAATAAAGTCAATAATTTAGTTAATAGTTTCATATCAATATTAACTTCTTAGCTTTGACAAATATATCCATTGTTATTTAAAACATTAATATTAGAGGAAGCTGGGTGAAAGGTACATGAGAACTCTCTATACTAGCTGTAATTTTTCTGTAAATCTAAAATTTTAAAAATAAAAACAAAAGGCTTACTTTAAAAACTCTAAATCTAGGGGCGCCTGGGTGGCTCAGTGGGTTGGGCCTCTGCCTTCGGCTCAGATAGTGATCCTGGAGTCCTGGGATCAAGCCTCACGTCAAGCTCTCTGCTGGGGGGGGGGGGGCTTCCCCTCTCTCTCTGCCTGCCTCTCTGCCTGCTTGTGATCTCTGTCAAATAAATAAATAAAAATCTTAAAAAAACAAACAAACAAACAACAACAACAACAAAAAAACCCCTCTAAATCTAAAACTAATTTCTTGACTAAGGTCAGGGCTATGAGATCAAGCCCCATACAGGGTCCCACACTGTGTGGAATCTGCTTAAGACTCTCCCCCACTCTCCCTCTGTTTCCCATCCCCTCACGTACTTGAGCGCTCATGCGCCCACACTCTCTCTCTCTCTCAAAAATAAAAGAGAGAGAGAGAGAGAGAGAGACACTGTCAATTCATTCCTGATATCAATATCCCAGGAACTCCCAGGCTGACTCTCCGATCCTTCTTTTGAGTCTATGAGCAATTTGGTAGCCTTACAATAAGTTTCTCTTCTCCTTAAGACACACAAAGTCACTCTTCCGCAGGCAAACAAAGACCATAATGGATACAGCACTCTTGACTCATTTAAGATCTCTAAAGCACCTCGAAAGTATAATGCAATCCTCCTGCTCAAAAATTTTAAATGACCCAAAACTTCCCACTACTGGAATCTTCTCTAGGGGAACTTTTCAGGGTTCTCCCCATCTGGGTCCAACAGACATTTCTGAACTTATTTCTCACCAATGGCATCATATATACTAGTGTTATTTTCTCCATATGGAATGCTATCCCACCATCTCTGCCTATAAATCTTATCCACCCTTCCAAGTATACTTCAATTATTCCCTTGTGTGTAAATTCTTATCAACTCCACTAACACACCAAGATACTGTTTAAAAAAAAATCCCCACACCACTTTGCAGCTATTTTATTACATATTCTGCATTCACTTATCTCTATATAGATTATATTCTTCCACTGACCCCACTAACTCTTTCAAAAGGCAAAAGAAGGAGAATAAATATGTCAAGGATGTGCTGTCACAATGTAATCAAGAATAGTATCTCCCAGGGTGCCTGGGTGGCTCAGCTGGTTAAGCATCTGCCTTCAGCTTGGGTCATGATCCCAATCAGGCCCCACACTGGGCTCCCTGCTCAGTGGGGAGCCTGCTTCTCCCTCTGCCTGCTGGTCCCTCTACTTGTACTCTCTGCCAAATAAATAAAATCTCACCAAAAAAAGAAGAAGAAGAATAGAATCACCAGGGGCACCTGGCTGGGTCAGTCAGAGGATATGACTCTTGGTCTCAGGGCTTTAAGTTGAGCCCCAAGCTGGGTATAGAGACTACTTAAATAAAACTTAAAAAAGAAGAAGAAGAAGAGGAAGACGACGATGACGATGATAACTATCACAATATTGGCTATAATATTATGAAAAAATTTAAACCAATTTTTTTAAAAACTTGGTTTATGCAAATTGGGGATCAACTTCTGCTTCCGAGCAGTATGACAGAGTAACTGGGACAGGATTTATTTTCCTATCTTAAGACCTGAAGAACTGGAAAAATATAAAATTCCTTTTCAGGTAACACATGACCGCAATCTTTGAGAGAAGTGAAACAAGGTAAGTTCTTTGGTTACTTGCTTTCTACCTAGAAACACTCCAGAATGTAGCACAGGCAAAGGGATTCCAAGTAAAGCATAGCACTCTCTAATCTAAGACAACAAACATAAGCGTTTAGGAAGGCCAAGCCAACTGAAATAGAGAAAGTGGACTTTCTAAATAAAGAATTCCAGAACTGTTTAAGGGATGCCTTCCAATATTTTGCCAAATTAAGTTCCACATGCATAGGGTAAAACTCTGATAAGGCCAGGCAAAGAACAACTACTAGGGAGCTAAACTCCCAGAAGTCACACAGGCTGGAAGATGTCTTGAGTTCTAACTCAACCACCATGGAGAGTCCTTGTTGAAGACTTATGGCACTCAGCAGAGTGATCATAACTTAATAGTAAGGATCATAACTGCAAAAGGATCAAGGATCATAACTTAATAGTAAAGCTAAATTAGCCATAAAAAATAAAGACTATTCTAAATTTACCTTAATGAAGCTTAAAAACATCCCTGAAAGGACTAAGCAGATCCACAAGTAACTGCCCATCAGAAGAAAGTTTAACATTCTTTAAAGACAGACAAAAAAATTCAGCACACACACAAAAAAAGTGACAACATGCTACACTCAAAGGTATACCAAAAACTGCTGGCTTCAGCAGCATATATACTAAAATTGCAATGACACAAAGATTAGCATGGCTCCTGTGCAAGGATGACATGCAAATTCAGGAAGGCCTCCATTACAAAAAAAAAAAAAAAAATCCAGGGGTGCCTGGATGGCCTAATCAGTGGAGCATGCAATTCCTGATCTCAAGAGTTGTAAGTTTAAGTCCCATATTGGGTATAAAGATTACTTAAAAATAAAATCTTTTCAAAAATGCAAATTAGAAAAAAAAAAAAAAAGACATACCAAAAATCCCAGGAAATGTCATCCATAACCTGCAGAAAAACTGATCAACAAAAATAGACCTCAGAATGAAAGGGCAATTAGTGGAAAAAGGCATCAGTTATTCTAAGTATCTATAAGCATTTAAATAAAAATATATACATAATGAGGAGAGAAAATAAAAAGGAAAAAAAAAAAACAGAACAAAATGGAACTTCAGAAGATGAAAAACACAATTCAGAAATTTAAAAATGTACTAGATAGGACTAACAGTGTATATGACGCTGAAGAAAACACATAAATTTTTAAAAGATCCATTAATATGGAGACATGAAAATAAGAACTAACCATATAATGTACAGACAAAAAAAGAAAAAATATATATATAGGATCACAGTGACTGTGGGGCAATACGAAGTGGTCTAACATACATGCAACTGGAGTACCACATGAGAGGGTGAGCTAAAAAAATTATTAGAAGAAATAATGACCAAAAATTTAATTTTGATGGAAACTATAATCCCACAGATTCAAGAAACTCAATAAATAAACACTTCCACGATAACTTCAAATGAAGATGAAGGTACAGCACAGTAAACTTACTGAAAAATCAGTAATAATAAAAGTCTTAAGACTCATCAAAGAAGACATATTTCCCACAGAGAAACAAAAATAAGAATGACTGCTGAATTCTCATCTGAAATTGTACAAGTCAAAAACATAATGGCATGATATCTCTCATGTACTTAAAAAAACGGTCAATGCAGACTACCAGATGCAGTAAAATTTTACTTTAAAATTGAAGGTGATTCTACACACCTATCAGAATGTCTAAAATTAAAAAAAAAAAGCAATTATAACACCAAATGCTATGAAATAAGCTAGTCACAAAAGGCCAAATACTGTATAATTCCTTTCAAATACTATATAATTCCAAGGGGTTGGGGAGAGGGGGAAATGAGGAATAATTTTTTAATTGATACAGAATTTTAACTGGGGAAAGATAAGAAGTTTTGGAAATGGCTGGTAGAGAAAGTGGCACAACAATGTGAAGGCACTTAATGCCAAAGAACTATACACTTTTTTTTTAAGAGTTTATTTAGGGGCGCCTGTGTGGCTCAGATGGTTATGCATCTGCCTTCAGCTCATGACCCCAAGGTCCTGGGACCGAGTCCCATGTCTGACTCCCTGCTCTACAGAGAGCCTGCTCCTCCCTCTCCCTCTGCCTGCTGCTCCTTCTGCTTGTGTGCACTCTCTCTGTCAGTCAAATAAATAAATAAAATCTAAAAAAAAAAAAAAGATTTTATTTATTTGGTGGAGAGAAAGAGAGAGAAAGGAGGAGAACTCAAGCAGGGGAAGTGGGACAGGAAGAAGTAGGTTCCCCGCTGGGCAGGGAGCCCCACTCAGGGCTCAAATCCTAGGACTCTGGGATCATGACCTGAGCCAAAAGCAGACACTTCACAACTGAGCCACCCAGGTGCCCCACACAGAACGATACACTTAAAAATGGCTAAAATAAATTTTATGCTACATATATTTCCCACAATTGAAAAAATGCTAGTGAAGATATGAAGAAACTGAATTACTCACATACTCTTAGTAGAAATATAAAGATATTTCTTTATTTGAGGGAGAGAGAGAGAAAGAGAGCACAGAACACATGCTAGGCAGAGGAAGAGGCAGAGAGACAGAGCCTCAAGCAGACCCTATGCCCAGCGTAGACCCTGAAGCAGGGCTTGATCCTACAACCCTGAGATCATGACCGGAGTTGAAACCAAGAGTCCAAGCCTCAACTGAATGAGCCACCCAAGCTCCCCTCATTAGTAAAAATGCAAACTGTTACCGACACTCTAGAAAAGTATGGCAGGTTCTTACAAAACTAAACATGTATGGTATAGGACCCAACAACTGAACTCTTGGGTATTTATCCCAGATAAGCAAAACATATTCACACAAAACCTATTAACACTTGTATGCTTGTACTTCATTTGAAGTAACAAAAAACTGGGAAACACCCAAACATCTTTCAGTAAGTAAATGGTTAAACAAAACATGGTACATACATACTGTAAACAACTACTTTGCAATAAGAACAAACCACTGGTGCATTTAACAACTTAGATGAATCTCAAGCAAATCATTCTAAGTGAGAAAAAGCTTATTTCAAAAAGTATAAACTGTGTAATTCCACACAATCTCTAAATGTCAAAACTGTAGAGATAAAGAACACAAGTGATTTCCAGGAGTTGGGGTGGGTAAGGGAGAAAGGTAGCTGTGACAATAATGGCAGCACAAGTGAGCCTTGTGATGGAACTATTTTGTATCAACTGTGATAGCTGTCGTAGGAATCTACACGTGATAAAACTGCACAGAACTAAATATATATACATAGAGGAGCGCCTTCAGCTGGGGTTGAGTGACTGCCTTTGGCTTGGGTCATGATCCCCAGGTACTTGGACTGACCTCCACACTGGTCTCTCTGCTCAGTGGGGAGCCTGCTTCTCTCTCTCCCGCTCCTCCTGCTTGTGCTCTATCAAATGAATAAAATCTTCAAAAAACAAACTCACACATAAAGGAGTTAAGCAAAACTGGTGAAATTTGAATAAGGTCAAGTGAACTGTATCAGTGTCAATTTCCTGCTTGGGATATTACACTATAGTTACCCAAGATGTTAACCACTGGGGGAACCTGGGTGAAGAGTCGGTAAGATCTCTTTGTATTATTTCTCATGATTGCATATGAATCTACAATTATATCAAACAAAGGGTTTCTTTCAATTAAGGTTAAATAATTATCAAGCAAAAACTGTGAGAATTCATTAATAGCAGATGTGCACTATAAGAAATGTTAAAGTAGGGTGCCTGGGTAGCTCAGTTGGTTAAGCGCCCGCCTTCAGCTCAGGTCATAATCCCAAGGTCCTGGGATCGAGCCCTGCATCTGGCTCCCTGCTGAGTGGAGAGCCAGGTTCTCCCTCTTCCACCCCCTGCTTGTGCTCTCCCGCTTGCTATCACTCTTTCTCAAATAAATAAACAAAATCTTTAAGGAAAAAAAAAGAAGAAGAAAAATATGAGAGTACATACCCAAAACTGAAAGCAGGGGCTCAAAAGAGATACTTGTATACCACTATTCATAGCAGCAATACTCACAAGAACCGAAGGATAGAAACAACCCAAAATCTATCAATAGATAAATAAACAGGGGTGCCTAGATAGCTCAGTTGGTTGGGCATCCGACTCCTGATTTCAGCTCAGGTCATGATCTCGGGGTCATGGGACTGAGCCCCACGTGGGCTATGCACTCAGCACCGAGTCTGCTTGAGATTCTCTCTCCCTACCTCTCTGTCCCCACCATCTCTCCCTATCTCTGTCGAATAAATCTTTAAAAACATAGATGAACAAACAAATGAACATGTGAGATACACACACACACACACACAAAAAAAATGGGAGTTTTCAACCTTTTAAAAGGAATAAAATTCTAAGATACACAACTACAAAAATGAGCCATGAAAACATTATGCTAAGTACAATAAGCCAGACCCTGAAGGACAAATACTGTATGACTCCACTTATATTAGCTACCTAGAAAATGTAAATGAATAAAGACAGAAAGAACAGAGGTTACCAGGCCCAGGGAAGGTGGGATTGGGATGGAAGCTGTGCTTTAATGAATACACAGATTCTGTTTTGGATGATTAAAAAAAAAGTTCTAGAAATGAATACGGGCAATGGTTACACAACACTGTGAGTACATTTAATGCCACTGAACTATACACTTTAAAATGGTTCATTTTCTGTTATGCATATTTTAACACAACTGTTTAAAGAATGATGAAATGTTACCAAGATGAAAAAGGATTATTTCATAATGAGAAAAAGACAGTTTGAGAATGTATAATGAGGGGTACCTGGGTGGCTCAGTGGGTTAAAGCCTCTGCCTTCGGCTCAGGTCGTGGTCCCAGGGTCCTGGGATGGAACCCCGTGTTGGGCTCTTTGCTTAGTGAGGAACCTGCTTCCTTCTCTCTCTCTGCCTGCCTCTCTGCCTACTTGTGATCTCTGTCTGCCAAATAAATAAATATCTTAGAATTAGAAATTAAATTAGAGGAGTGTTCCTAAATATTTGGAAATCAAAGAATTCTAAATAACATATGGTAGGGTACCAAAGCTGCCATCAAATCTGAATCCAACACTGCCCTCCCGCCCACCTGCCTGCCTAGAGGTGTACCCCAATTCCATATGGTTCTAAATCCAATATGGCAACTCTCAAGGATCAGCTGATTCAGAATCTTTACAAGGAAGATCATACCCATCCCCCCGAATAAGATTACAGTTTGTTGGAGCTGATGCTGTTGGCATGGCCTGAGCTGTCAGTCTCTTAATGGAGGACCAGATGAACTTGCTCTTGTTGATGTCACGAAGACAAATTGAAGGGAGATACGATGGATCTCCAACATGACAGTCTTTTCCCTGTACCAAAAATGTTCTCTGGCAAAGACTATAACATGACTGCAAACTCCAAGCTGGTTATTACCACACTTGAGGCATGGAGAAATGCATGGAGCAAAAAAATTAAAAAAAAAAAAAAATTGCATGGAACATTTCTCTCATAGGAGAAAGCCACTTAATTTGGCCCAGCATAAAGGGAACATCTTTACATTTATCATATAGCCTAAACTGCAAGTTGCTTATTGTTTCCAATCCAGAAGATATCTTGACCTACATGGCTTGGAAGATAAGCAGCTTTCCCAAAATACCTTGTTACTGAAAGTGGCTGCAATCTGGATTTAGTCCAATGCCATTACCTAATGGCGGAAAGGCTGGGAGTTCACCCATTAACTGTCATGGGTGGGTACCTAATGGAGATTCTAGTGTACCGGTATGGAGTAAACATTGCTGGTGTCTCCCAGAAAAACCCATGCCCTGGCTTTGGCACTGATACAGATAAAAAACAGTGGAAAGAGGTTCACAAACATGTTGTCAGTTGACAATGCTTATGAGGTGATCAAATTGAAAAACTATACAACCTGGGCCACAAGACTGGTGGATTCGGCAGAAAGTATAATGAAGAATCTTAGGTGGATGCATCCAATTTTCACCATGATTAAGGGTGTCTATGTAATAAAAGATGATGTCTTCCTCTGTGTACTTGCATCTTGGGACAGAATGGAATCTCAGATGTAGTGAGGGTGAATTTGACCCCTGAAACAGAGGCCCATTTTAAGAAAGGTCCAGATACACTTTGGAGGGTACACAAAAAGAGCAGCTGTTTTATTTTTTTAAAAAGATTTTATTTGACAGAGATCACAAGTAGGCAGAGAGGCAGGCAGGGGGGAGGGGGAGCAGGCTCCCTGCTGAGCAGAACGGGATGCAGGGCTCAATCCCAGAACCCTAGGATCATGACCTGAGCCAAAGGCAGAGGCTTATTAACCCACTGAGCCACCCAGGTTTCCCTTTTTTTTTTTTTTTAAAGATTTTATTTATTTGGTAGAGAGAGACACAGCGAGAGAGAAAACACATGCAAGGTAGAAGGCTTCCCCCTGAGCAGGGAGCCCAAAGTGGGGCTCAATCCCAGAAACCTGGGATCATGACCTGAGCTGAAGGCAGACGCTTATTGACTGAGCCACGCAGGCTGTAGCACCCCAAGAGCTGCTGTTCTGAAGTTTTCTAATGTTGTACCACTTAACTGTCTACACTACAACAGGATTTTAGTAGGAAGTTGTGTATATTATTGTCCTTATTATCTGTTAACTCTAGTAATATTAAAATGACCTAGGAAAAATACCAGTTTCCTAAAATTACAGATAGGAATAGTTCACAAACCGTTGCAGCTATATCCAATGCTGGATGATACCTATCTCATGTAGTCCTGAATTGGTTAATGTAAAATAGTCCCACCACCTCTGCCAATGTTGCATATGCTGTAGTTCCTCTTCAAATCAGGTATGTATTTACTGTGTGTTATTAAACTCCTGGTTCCTTCACCCAACATGTCTAGTCCAACCACATCCTGGGATACTTGAGACACTCCTCTGCCCCTCCCTGCTGAGAGAGAGAGAGAGAGAGAGAGAAAGGAAGAAAGGGAGGGAGGGGCGGGGGGAAGGGAGGAAGGACATCAGTTCTACATAAACTTGTCTAGCATATAAACACTTAACAACTTAACTTATGAAGTCAACAATACCATGATACCAAAACCAGGCATGAACAAGAATCTATAGGCCAGTATCTCCCATGGATATGAATGCAAAAACTCTGAACAAAATATCAGCAAGTAGAACCCAGGAACTTATGAAAATAATAATGTATCATCATATTAAGTGGAGTTCATCCCCGGAGTGAAAAATCAATCAATATTAACTCACTATATTAGACTTAAGAAGCATAATCATATGATTTCAGCAGAGGGAAAAAAAAAAAAAAAAGCAGCATTTGACAAAGTTCAATTCATTCCTGACAAAAACTCTCAGAAAACTGAAAATAGAAGGAACTTCCTTAACTTGATAAAGAATATCTACAAGAGCCCTAAAGTTAATATCATATGTAATGATGAAGGACTAAATACTTTCCCACATCAGATACAGAACAATGCAAGAATATCCATTCTCACCACATCTATTCAAGATCATACTGAATAATCTAGCCAGTGCAATCAGGCACAAAAAAAAAAAAAAAAAAAAAAAAGAGGCGGGGGAGGAAGAGAAGGAAGGAAGGGTATGCATTCACATTAGAAATTAGAAATAAAACTGTCTTTAATCATAAACATAACTGTCTACTTAGAAAAATCCCAAATAATCTATAAAACAGCTACCTTAACTTAGTAATAAGTCAATTTACCAAGGTTGCAAAATACAAAGTCAATACACAAAAATCAATTATATTTTTACACAGTTATTAACAAAATTGAAATTTGGAGGGAAAAAAGTAACATTTACAATAACACCAAAAATCTTCAAATACTTAGGGATAAACTTAATAAATATGTACAAGATTTGTATGCTGATAACTACAAAGCCCTGATGACAGAAATCAAAAATAAACTAAATAAATGGAGAGAGATATATCCTAGTGGTAGACTGGAAGATTTGATACTGTTAAAGGGTCTCCAAAATGACAACACAATTTGTCTTGAGAATGAAGGAGGGGGATGTCCTCAAATTCTTTGTAGCAGGAACCCACTTATCAGGTGGTTGACTTCCAAATAGAACAATTCATCTACAAAAGGAAGAGTGGTGGCATCTATACCATAAATCTAAAGAGAACCTGAGAGAAGCTTCTGCTGGCAGCTCGTGCCACTGTTACCACTGAAAACCCAGCTGATGTCAGTGTCCTATCATCCAGGAATACTGGCCAGCTGATGTTTGCTGCTGCTACTGGAGACACTCCTATTGCCAGCCGCTTCACTCTGGAAACATTCACTAACCAGATCCAGGCAGCCTTCTGGGAACCAAGACTTTTGGTGGTTACTGATCCCAGGGCTGACCGCCAGACTCTCACAGAGGCATCTTATATTAACCTGCCAAACCATTCTGTGTTACAGACTCTCCTCTGCACTATGTGGACATTACCATCCCTTGCAGTAAGGGAGCTCACTCAGATGGTCTGATGTGGATGCTGGCCCAGGAAGTTCTGCACATGTGTGGCATCGCTTCCCATTAACATCCATGGGAGGTCATGCCTGATACCTACTTCTACAGAGACCTGGAAGAGAATGAGAAGGAAAAGCAGGCCACAGCTGAAAAGACTGTGACCCAGGAGGAATTTCAGGGTGAATGAATGGCTTGAGATCCTGAGTTCACTACAATTCAACCTGCAGTCACAGACCAGTCTGAAGGCATGCAGGTGCTCTCTGTGCCTACTCAGCAGTTCCCTACTGAAGACTGGAATACTCAGCCTGCCACTGAAGTCTGGTCAGCAGCTCCTACCGCTCAGGCTACTGAACGGATAGGAACAATCAATGAGTGGTCTTAAGCTGCTCTTCCACAAAGGCAAACAAAATGGAAATAAAGTTGATGGAAAATAAAGTTTCTTAAAACAAAACAAAACAACAAAAATAAATAAATAACCTAAATGTAAACCCTCACAATTTAAAACTTCTATATGAAAATACTGAATAGGGCCGCCTGGGTGGCTCAGTGGGTTAAGCTGCTGCCTTCGGCTCAGATCATGATCTTGGGATGCTGGGATCGAGCCCTGCATCGGGCTCTCTGCTCACCAGGGAGCCTGCTTTCCCCTCTCTCTGCCTGCCTCTCCACCTGCTTGTGATCTCCGTCTGTCAAATAAATAAATAAATTCTTTTTTTAAAAAAAAGTAAGTACTGAACAGAAATTTTTTGTGATCTTGGTTTATGCAAAAATTTCTTAGATATAAAACCAAAAGCACAGGGACGCCTGGGTGGCTCAGTTCGTTGAGCAGCTGCCTTCGGCTCAGGTCATGATCCTAGAGTCCTAGGATCGAGTCCCACATCGGACTCCTTGTTCCGTAGGGAGCCTGCTTCTCCCTCTACCACTCTGCCTGTGCGCTTGCACTCTCGCTCTCTCTCTCTCTCTCTTACAAAAAAATAAATAAATAAAATCTTTAAAAAAAAAAAAAACAAAAGCACAAACCATAAAAGAAACTGATAAGCCAAACTTCATCAAAATTGAAAACGTCTGTTCTTTTAAAGATAATATTAAGCTTTGCACAGTGGCAGTATCGTAGCCAATGAGGTTTATCCGAGGCGCGATTATTGCTAATTAAAGATAATATTAATAAAAAATGAGTACAAGAGAAAAGATTTGCCAAACATGTACCTAGTAAAGGGCTTAATCCTGAATATATAAAGATTCATAGCTAAATAATAACAAACAGCCCAATTTTAAAATGGAGGGAAGGAGCAAATAATTTGAACACTTAGCTAAAAAAGAAATACAGATCGCAAATAAGCACAAGAGACATCAAGGAAATGCAAATCACAATCACATAAGCCTCTTCCCCAAGATATGGGCTAAACTTAATGACTCACTTCCAAAGAAACAATAGGAAAAGAGAAAAACAGTAACTTCACAGCAGTGAAACCTAGCAACACTACATTAACCAAGTGAGGAAGGCTAATATCATCAGTGTTGTCATGTGGATATCATGTACCTCCTGATAGATGTCCTGGGGAAGACACTACACATCCATGGTATTCTTTCCAAAAGCCCATCACTTCAGGCTAATCAGGAGAAAAATATCAGACAAAACTAGATGGGAGACATTCTTCAAGATACGTACCGAACACTCCTCAAGACTATCAAAGGTATGAAAAATAGTAAGAATACAAAGTACTGAGATACTATCATATTTCAGAGGAGACTGTGACAGAAAGAGAACAGATTAATGGAAAAGTTGGTGAAATCCAAATAAAGTCTGCAGTTTAATTAATATGTAACATACACGTGTCAGCTTGGGTTTCGATGTAAGTACCATGAAATGCAGTCTCAGGATATTAATTAATTAATTACAAAGGGGAAAATAATAATTACAGTGGAGAAAAATGGAAAACACCACTTAAGCAAATGAACCAGGTTAACATTAACAGTAATAAGACCTATCAACATCATGTGTCATATCCCTGACATAATGCACTGAGAAGGAATATATATCATTCTGCAGTATTCTTAACAAATACATATCCTCAAACTAATCATGAGAAAACACTAAACCTGCCCAAACTGAGAGACATATTAAAAATAACTAACCAGTACTCAAGTGTTAACATTTAAAAAAAAAAAAAGTGTCAAGGTCATAAAAGACAAGGTACCATCACAGATTAGAGAAGACCAAAGACACATAACAAACTATAATGTGAGATCCTGAAACTGAGAAGAGTTATTAGTGAAAAAAGTGGTAAAATTCAAGTAAGGACTAAGGTTAAGTTCATAATATTATACGAATGTTGACTTCCTTGTCTTGGTAATTATTCTATGGTTATATAAGATTAGGGCTGAAAGGCATATTTGAACATTCTACAAACTTTGCAACTTTCTGTAAGCTTAAGATTATTACAAAAAAATTTTAAACACATTATAGTGTATCAATTAAAAAGCTGGAAAAAAATATGAAAAAGAATGCCCAATTCTAGTGAATCTCCAAACTTAACAACCTCTTAACTCTGAGAGCTATGTATTAAAATGACATCCCAGCACTTACTTTCATTTCTATAATTAATCTAATGGAAGAAATATTAAATCTTCACAATACTTACTCCTCCATAGTTAATGAATTTTTTTTAAAGATTTATTTTATTTATTAGGGCACCTGAGTGACTCAGTTAAGCATCTGCCTTCAGCTTAGATTCCTGGGATTGAGTCCTACATTGGGCTCCCTGCTCAGTGGAGAGCCTGCTTCTCCCTCTGCACTCCCCCTGCTTGTGCACTCTCTGTCAAATAAATAAATAAAACCTTTTAAAAATAATAAATAAAAAATTATTTATTTGACAGAGAGAGACAGACAGAAAGAGCAGGGTGACGGGCAAAGGAAGACAGGGAGACACAAGCTGACTCTGCACTGAACACACAGCCAACTGCAGGGCTCGATCCCATGACCCTGAGATCATGACCTGAGCAAAAACCAAGAGTCAGATGTTCGTCTGACTGCACACCCAGGCGCCCCCCAAAGTTAGTCAATTTTTATGATATGGCAGAATATTAGCAAATGAGAGATCCGTTTTATTTTAAGCAATTACTGTAAGAGCTCTTAAGGACAATCACACACAAAAAAGCAAAACATCCATAAAAAATGTAAAAACTGAGAATAAATATCAGTTTTTATCATTATGTTGAAAGAAATAATTATCATAGCAAATCATTAAAGTTTAATAATGCTCCATGTTCCAATGTCCAAATATACATAGTAACTCATGGGGGAAAAGGTACTATAAGATCAAGCATTCTTCTATCAAGCTTAAACCACTTGCTTTCATTTAACTAGACAATATCAAAACCAAAATAAGCATAATTCACTCAATATTTACCAGGACTTCACCAATTCCCAGGCACCACCCTAGATGCTGGGGATTCAGAAATGATTAGATGGGAAAGGCAAATAAAGGAACAACCGGAATCTCATTTAACAAATATTCTTTAAATAATAAAAGATGAAAAAAATAATAAAAGATGAATGAAAGATAACCCTGCCTTGGGGCACATGGGTGGCTCATTGGGTTAAGTGTCTGACTCTTGATTTCATCAGGTCATGATCTCAGGGTTGTGACATCAACCCTTGCATGGGGCTCCACATTCATTCTCTCTCCCTCTCCCTCTGCCTATTCCCCTGCTCATGTATGCACACACTTTGCTCTTTCTCAAATCTTAAAATTTAAAAAAAAAAAAAAAAAAAAAAAACCAACGGCAGGGAGCCTAGGTGGCACAGTTGGTTGAGCAACCAACTTGGTTTCAGCTCAGGTCATGATCTCAGGGTCATGAGATTCCTATGAAGGAGCTGCTCACTCAGCATGGGGTCTGCTTGAGATTCTCTCTCTCCCTCTGCTCTTGCCCCTACCCAACTCATGCTCTTTCTGTATAAAATCTTTAAAAATAAAAATCTTAAAGAAAAATTGCCCAAATTCAGTGTATACATTTTGATGAGTTTGCACATAACCATACACTTGCTTATGTACCATCACAGCAACCAAGGTACTAAACACATCCATCACCTCCAAAAAGTTCCCTGTGTTCTCTTGTGGTGTATTTCTTTGTTGTTGGTCAGAACATGTAACATGGAGCTACCCTCTTAACAAATTTTCATATTTACTAATGAAAGAAAGGGACTGAGAATTTGTCTGTTCCTGCTTTTGTTCAAAATACGGTAGGAAAAATAGTCACATGTAAGATTCACAATGCCCACCAGGTTTAATAGGAAAAAAACTAATGTAGTTATTCCATAAGAAGTCTTAGAACAGTTGGATCATCAGAAAAGGAGTGGTTACATACTGGAAATTAAGTTGAATACACACATTGTGTGGTTTCTTCCATTAATGCAAGCTGAAGGTACACATCTGTCATCTCAAAGCCTTGTTTAATTTTAAAACTGAATAAAATGTTTATTTATTTTTAAAGATTTATTTATTAGAGAAAGAGAGCACACAAGTGATTACAAGGGGGAGAGGCGAGGGAAAGAATCTCAAGCAGACTTCCTGCACAGTGCAAAGTGGGATGTGGGGCTCAAACTCAAGACCCTGAGATCATGACATGAGCTGAAATCAAGAGCTGGCTGCTCAGCAGGAGTGCAGGTACTCCTATTTACTTTATCTTCTTTCAAGAACTTTATTTGACAGAGAGAAAGTACAAGCAGGCTGAGTAGCAAATAGAGAGAGAAGGAGGCTCCCCACTGAGCAAGGAGCCTGGCTTGATCCCAGGACCATGGGAACCGAGCTAAAGTCAGTTGCTTAACCAGCTGAGCCACCCAGGCAACCTACTCCTTTTTACTTTTAAAATAAACTCTACCCCCAACAAGATGGGAGTGGGAGGGAGACAAACCATAAGTGACTCCTAATCTCACAAAACAAACTGAGGG
This sequence comes from Mustela nivalis, assembly GCF_964662115.1. NCBI lineage: Eukaryota > Metazoa > Chordata > Mammalia > Carnivora > Mustelidae > Mustela > Mustela nivalis. The sequence goes on from NC_139036.1 coordinate 20,224,839, forward strand.
TCACTGGGGGGAGGCAGATGGGGTTATGGACATTGGGGAGGGTATGTGCTATGGTGAGTGCTGTGAAATGTGTAAACCTGGTGATTCACAGACGTGTACCCCTGGGGATAAAAATATATTATATGTTTATAAAAAATAAAAAATAATTAAAAAAAAAAAGAAAAGAAAATGTGACTGGATAATTCACAATAATAAATAAATAAATAAATAATAAACTCTACCCCCAATATGGGGCTCAAACTCATGACCCTAAGATCCAGAGTCACATGCTCTACTAACTGAGCCAGCCAGGCACCTCTTGAGTTTAAAAAAAAAAAAAAAAATTTAAAATTTAGTTATTTATTTGAGAGAAAATGTGCACACACACTAGCAGAGGCAGGGGTAGAAAGAGGGAAGCAGACTCCCCACTGAGCATAGAGTCCAACATGGCTTGATCTCAGGACCCTGAGATCATGACCTGAGCTGAAAACAGGAGTCAGACACTACACTGTCTGAACCAGTCAGACACCCCTTGAGTAAAATTTTTAAAACTGATTTGAGATTTTATTGTCCCTCCTTAGATTATATTCCATGCCATGTTTCGTATTTTGGAGAGGGAATTTTTTTTTTTTTTTTAAAGATTTATTTGTGGGCGCCTGGGTAGCTCAGTCATTAGGTATCTGCCTTCCTCTCAGATCCTGATCCCAGGGTCACGGGATCGAGGCCCACATCAGGCTCCCTGCTTGGCAGAAGGCCTGCTTCTCCCTCCCCCATTCTCCCTGTCTCTGTCTCTCTCTCTCTGTGTCAAATAAATAAATAAATAAATCTTTTTAAAAAAAGATTTGTTTAGGGGCGCCTGGGTGGCTCAGTGGGTTAAGCCGCTGCCTTCGGCTCAGGTCATGATCTCAGGGTCCTGGGATCGAGTCCCGCATCGGGCTCTCTGCTCAGCAGGGGCCTGCTTCCTTCCCTTCCCCTCTCTCTGCCTGCCTCTCTACCTACTGTGATCTCTCTCTGTCAAATAAATAAATAAAATCTTAAAAAAAAAAAAAAAGATTTGTTTATTGTAGTGATCATTTTGCTATACAAATATTAAGTCACTATGTTGTATACCTGAAATTAATATAATGTTATATATCAACTATACTTCAATTTAAAAAAAGACGTGTTTGCAAAAGTAATCTATGATAAAGTCAAAACAGATGTGGGATGGATGGTTGTTGAGGGGGAAGGAACAAGAGGGAAACTTCTAGAATGTTAGAAACTTTTTAAAGCTTAATTTGAGAGGTAGATACATTTGTAAAACTTCATTTGTACAGTTTACTGTTTGTATATTTTACCACAACTGAAAGAAAGATACATAAATAGCTGCCAGATGATACAGTGCCTTTGTAGGTTTGAACAGGTAACAGAAGAGTGGAGTGTTAGGAGATAAATCACAGCAGTATGTAAGAGGAACTGAAATGCAAAAGGAAGATAGCCTTTATCTTTTTTAAAGATTTTATTTATTGAGAGAGAGAGAGAGAACACAAGGAGAGAGATCATCTCAAGCAGACTCCACAATAAGTGCAGAGCCTAAAGTGGGGCTTGATCTTCATAACCCTGATATCATTAACCCCAGCCAAAATCAAGAGCTGTACACTTAACTGACTGAGCCACCCACAGGCCCCAGACAGCCTTTAACGTAATGGAGAATTAAGGTAATAATACTAATACTTATATAACACAATATGCCAGGTACTATTCTAAGAGCTACACAGTAATAACACATCCAATCCTCTTAATAACCCTATATAACAGATATTATCCTTTTACAGATGATGAAACTGAGGCCCACAGATATTAAGTAATTTGCTTAAGGTTACATAGCATTGATAACATCCATGATATTAAACTTACTTTAATATTAAACTTCCCTTTTTACCACAACATACATACCTGTGAATATACAACAAAACAAAAACCAAGATAAACTAAAGTATTATTCTCAACCCACTAAAACAGTGTTTACAGGGATGGGAGTGCATCCAACAGCAACTTCCCTTTTTCCCATACTGAAACTTCAAAGTCAGCACCATCCTCTCACCAATTTCAGTCTGCATCCTCACCTGACTATAAACCTTACTCAGAAAGGGCACCATCTGCATAATCACCCTTACATTTTCTACTCCAAAAATGAGGTTTCACAAAATAAAAAGCACTTTCTCACAAGAACATTAAAGGTCCTTGGAAAAGAGAATAAGGGATGAAACATATTCCAAAGGAAGAAACCCCATGACTTCATAATCTACTAGATGAATACAAGTGAGGGAAGAGGTTAAAAGAATAAAAAACAATCCAAAGTTTCTAGCTTGCAAGGTTTTAGAAGGTTATCAACCAAAATAAAAACAAATGGCCACAAAAGGCTTGCACACAAATCTTCCTAACAGCTTTACTTATAATAGCTAAAATCTGGAAATGATTCAAATATCAATCAACAAGTAAACAGATAAATTATGGTATAACCAAACACTAGAATATTACTAAGGAACTAATGATACATGCAGCAACATACATATCACAGACATTATGCCAAGAGAAAGAAAACAACAACAAAAAAATACATACTATATTTCATTTCTATGACACTCTAGAAAAGACAAATCTAATTCAGAGTAATAGAAATCACATCAGTGGCTGCCTAGGAATAGACTAAGGTAAGCTGATTGCAAAGGGGCCTAGGGAATTTCCACTAGACAGAAAAATGTTCTTTATCTTCACTAAGTTGATGGTTATCTGAACACTAAAAATGTGTGACTTTTACTGCAAGTATATTATACCTTGAAAAAGCTGTCTTTATTTTTTCTTGTTAAGATTTTATTTGTCAGAGAGAGAGTGAGAGTACAAGCAGGGGGAGCAGCAGGCAGAGGTAGAAGCAGGCTCCCCACTGAGCAAGGAGCCTAATGCTGCACTAGATCCCAAGACCCTGGGATCATGCCATAAGCCAAACACAGAAGTTTGCTTAACTGACTGAGCCAACCAGGCGTCCTGGTAAAGTTGAATTTAAAAAATGTTATTAACTAAAAATAACAAACAAAAAAATCCCCCAAAATTATTAACTTTGAAATAGGTAAACAAGGGGAACCTTTTGCAAGAGGAAATGAAAAAGATGAGCTCGTTTTATATATATTGAAAATGACACATCTATGAATAACCAAGAAATGTAAGACCTCTCGGTTGGGTAAAATGAAGCTGGGAGAGGCAGTGAATAGAAGACAGAGAAATAAATAAAGAAAAGTATCAAGTGCTAAAAGACGTCTAAAGTAAGGGGACAGTAAAATAAAATTTTTAAGGAAGGGGATGATAAATAGTCTTAAGCATTACAAGGAAGACACTTAGGACCACACATGAATATTTATTTTCCTTGTGAATTCTAGTATGTCTTTCATGAACACCTTTTATTTCCCCTAGCATTTAACACAGTATTTTGCAAACAGGGAAACAGGCTCTCTCTAAGCTCAAAGTCCTGCTCCCTGAAAATCAACCTAATGAATTAATTTATTTTAGGCACTTGAAATATTAAAAAAGAAAACAGGGTCAGAAAAGACCAAGATCACCAGTAGATTTATGCTCTTAGAAATTTTTTTGCATGTTTTTACACACACTAAATTACTAAGAGAATACCAATAACATTTACATATCCTAAATTTTTAATGTGTACCACACAATTAATTTACTAACTATAAATTTTTCTATTTTTAAGATTTATTTTTAAGTAATTTCTATACCCAACGTCCGCCTCGAACTTACAAGCCCAAGATCCAGAGTCACATGCTCTACCAACTGAACCAGCTAGATAGAGACCATTAACTATAAATTTTTCTTTCCTTAGAGTTTTTGATGAAGTGCTTATAAACATGTACTACTTTTCTGCAGACACACATTAGGAGGGTTTTCCCCTGATGCCTAATCCACCATTCAAATTAATACCAAGTACCTTTGAAAGGATACACAAAAAATTGGGGTACAGTGTGGGAAGGGGTTAGACATGGGAGGATAACTTACTTTTTATGGTATATCTTATTGAATATTATGAATTTTATATCAAGTACAGTTTTAACTTATTCTAAATAATTAAACTTTTTTCCCATTAAGGCCCTTCTGATTTTAAAGCAGAAGCTTATGACTTCCCAAAGACACCCATAGTCCCAAGATGCATGGATAGCTTGTATGACAGAAATACTTTTGACTGACTTCTCACAGGCCTTTCCCATCATAAAGAGCCTTGGCTCTGCCCATTAACTTCAAGTCAAAGTACTGTTAGACTCCCAAAGGTAAGATCTCTCCTTCCCTCAGCAGAGACAGGAAGACAGTTTTACATATCAGATTTGTTTCCTTTAATCTTTCCTAAAGTTTTCTTACAAAATCCTGCCTCAAGTCTTCTACTTTGACTTTTCTATTCCCAACAGCCAGACTTCCTCTTATTCTAATTACCAACATGCCCCAAGACTAGCAATTCCTACACCTGAAAGGAAATTCTCACTAGGGAAGAGCAACAGAAAAATAAATCACATACAGTAGTATTTCATGTACAAAGAACTGATAAAAATTTCACACTCAAATCCTAATAATAACTCTATTATGATATAGGCAGATATAAGAAGATAGTAAAAAAAAAAAAAGAATGAATGAATACGAAATAGCAGCTTTTGGGGCAACTTGCTGGCTCAGGGCTCAGTCTGTATAGCATGCAACTTTTTTTTTTTTTTTAAAGATTTTACTTATTTATTTGACAGAGAGAGACACAGCGAGAGAAGGCACACAAGCAGACAGAGTGGGGGAGAGAGAAGCAGGCTTCCCGCTGAGCAGAGAGCCTGACGCAGGGCTTGATCCCAGGAAGAGCCTAAGGCAGACACTTAAGAACTGAGCCACCCAGGCACCCTAACATAATTCACTTTTTAAAAGACTAAATAAGCTATAATTTAACATATATAACATATATAATTCAACAAATACTCACTATGGCTGAAACATTTCAGTTCTCTTCAGAACACACAGTAAGACTGCACTTCCTCAACCCTTCTGTGAAATCTATGAAGACCGTAAGACTTGCTTTGGCCAATGAATTTAATAAGCCAAAATGACAGGACCCTCTTCTAGACACTTTAAGAACCAGTAAGTTATTAGCAACAGTCTCCTTTCTATTACCATGAAGATCACGGAATCATGTGTTGAGAGCGAGCCTCCATCAATCTGAGATCCTGCAGAGCAAGAACAAGCAGAATCCCCCACAACCCACCATATACCTACAGCGTGTCAAGCAAAAAAATGTCCTCTTAAAAGCCACTAACATTTTTGAACTGTTACCATAACACTACCTGGTCTCTCCTGACAAATACAACCAAAGCCAAAATTATTATATTTTGCTTATTTGCTTACAAACCAAGTCATCCTCAACTTATCTTTTCCCCTACCTCTAGTATACCCCAACCCCATCAATTTGTTTTAATCTCTCTCAAATCATCATATCAGCTCTCCCCCTTAGACCTTCTAACCAGTCTCTCTACATCTATATATACAACCTCTTACCATTTATTCTCTGTATCTCCAGAGTAATCTTTTTTTTTTAAGATTTTTAAAATTTATCTGACAGAGATCACAAGGAGGCAGAGAGGCAGGCAGAGGTGGGGGGGGAAGCAGGCTCCCCACTAGCAGAGAGCCCTGTGGGGCTTGATCCCAGGACTCTGAGATCATGACCTGAGCCAAAGGCAGAAGCTTAAACCACTGAGCCACCCAGGTGCCCCCAGAGTAATCTTTTTAAAACATAATCCTATCACATTTGCTTTTATATTATTTTCATATCAGTTACGAGCACAGCAAAAATGACCCTTCAGGAAATAACTGTTAAGGGAGCACCTGGGTGGCTCAGTCGTTCAGTGTCTACCTTCAGGTCATGATCCCAGGATCGAGACCCACATTAGGCTCCCTTGCTTAGCAGGAGGCCTGCTTCTCCCTCCCCCACTCCCCCTACTTGTGTTCTCTCTCTCACTGTGTGCCTCTCTGTCAAATAAATAAATAAAATCTTAAAAAAAAAAAAAAAAGGAAAGAAAGAAAGAAGAAAAAGTATAAGAAGTGCTAGTAATGTTCTGTGGTATTCTGCAGTGTTCTGCATGGTGGTTACATGACTGTATACATCTACAAAAATTCAACAAGCTTATACTTAATATGCTATACTAATTATGTCTCAATTAGTTAAAAAGAAGTAAATAAGATGACCCCAAAGTAACTTTTCACCTTCATTTTACCAAATATCCATCCCAAACCACATAAATAACCTATAGTCACAAACCATTAGTAATCACCCTCTTAGATAATGATCTTTCATGCTCTCAGGTATTTAATATCCTTTCCACTTTACTTTTCTTCAAGACCTACATAAAATCTCATTCCCTTGGGGATCATTCCACCTAAATATCACTTAACTCTACCTTCACTTGTGCTACAACAATTCTTGTACATTCTACTTCCCATAACCTTAGCATTCATTACACCAGTGGGTCTCAATGAGACGTAATTCATTGCCAGGGACATTTGGCAATGAATGTAGACAGTTTTGATTGTCACAGGGCAGAGAGAGAGAGTGCTACTGGTGTCTAATTGGTAAGGCCAGAAATGCTCCAAAATATCCTATACACAGCACAGATCCCCATAACAATTAATTATCCTCCCTAAAATGTCAATACTGCCATGGTTGAGAAATCTTGCACTGCATTATCATATGTACTTATTTCCAAGTCTGTATCCCTACTAAACTAAACAACGAAAGATCAAGCCTTACTTGTTTTTTTGAATCCTGGCACAGTACTTAGCAAACAGCACTCAAAATGTATGATAAATAGATGTCATTATGATCAGCAGAGTGCCTAGAATTTAGGACTCAAATATCTATAATAAATACATGTGTTATTACTGAATCTCCTTTTGATTAAGATAAAGCTAAAACTACACAGTTTACTGGTTAAACTGGTAGTCTTTATTTTTTCTTCCAAAGATATTTACTTACTTATTTATTTATAGTAGGATCAACGCCCAAGGTGGGGGGCTCGAACTCATGACCCTGAGAATAAGAGTTGCATGCTCTACAGACTGAGTCAGCCAGGCACCCTATTCTGGTAGTTTAAATCCAAATTTCATCAATTAGTATTTTGATTTGGTGTTTTCATAGATACATCAATAAAACTTAAGTTATAACCTGAATATATCAAAAGTATTAAACTGAAATTGATTTCCATATTAATGACTATGCTTCAAGAGCATTAAAAAAAAGAACACTTTCAAAGAATGTTTTAATTTCATATCACAGTGCCACCCGAATAAGGTAGAGTAAAATAATGGATACTAAATTTTGGGATACCATTCCACTTAACTCTAATCCAATATAATTTAGTAGAATAATAGTGTACCTTAACAAATTGTCAAAAGTATATTTTTTTGTTACTTAATGAACATTTCATATCTCAAAAATAGAATCATTTTATTTATTTTTTTTTAAAGATTTTTTATTTATTTAACAGACAGCGATCATAGGTAGGCAGAGAGGCAGGCAGAAAGAAAGGAGGAAGCAGGCTCCCTGCGGAGCAGAGAGCCCGATGTGGGGCTCGATCCCAGGACCCTGGGATCACGACCTGAGCCGAAGGCAGAGGCTTTAACCCACTGAGCCACCCAGGTGCCCCAGAATCATTTTATTCTTAATGACCTCAAAGACCATCACAAAACATATTTCAGGTGTATCTTTCACCATTCATACCCTAATATATTCCACACCATCACTTGGAGGGCTAAATGAAAATCTGTACTTCCAAGACGTTTAAATTAACTAGATACCTGTTAAATTTAGCTGTTTAGAGTAAAATATCGAGGGGAATTATCCAACAGAATTATCCAAAACTTTTAAAGAATTACACATTATTAAAATATCTACATTTCAGGGAGCCTAAGTGGCTCAGTGGGTTAAAGCCTCTGTCTTTAGCTCAGGTCATGATCCCAGGGTCTTAGGATTGAGCCCCACATCAGGCTCTCTGCTCAGCAGTGAGCCTACTTCCCCCCCCCGCCCCCGCCTGCCTCTCTGCCTACTTGTGATCTCTGTCAAAAAAAAAAAAAAAAAAACCAAAATCTTAAAAAAAATAAAACAAAATATCTACATTTCAAATCTGATAAAGAAAAGTTTTTTGATTCCTATCTAAAGTTCTCAAAACATACAACTTTTAAAGTAGGTCCATTCCTGTTGATTTAAAAAAATGTTTTTTCAAAAATCACATTTGGTCCTCCTTACAGGAACAAAATCAAATTCAATTCCAATACTAAAATTACTAAATGCAAAATCAAAGTAAAATATAAACCAAGAAACCCCCACCACCCTTATTTAATTACTTATTAAATAGTAAACATCAGGGGCGCCTGGGTGGCTCAGTGGGTTAAGCCGCTGCCTTCGGCTCAGGTCATGATCTCAGGGTCCTGGGATCGAGTCCCGCGTCGGGCTCTCTGCTCAGCAGGGAGCCTGCTTCCTTCTCTCTCTCTGCCTGCTTCTCAGTGTACTTATAATTTCTGTCAAATAAATAAATAAAATCTTAAAAAAAAAATAGTAAACATCATCTACTTTATATGTATTCAGCCAGAGAAAGAAAAAATTCATCTGGTAACAATCCATTGTTTAGGATTTTGGAATAACATCTTTCACTAAGTAATAAACTTTTATAAAAGTTATTCTTCTAGAGGCACCTGGCTGGCTCAGTGGGTTAAAGCCTCTGCCTTCGGCTCAGGTCCTGATCCCAGGGTCCTGGGACTGAGCCCTGCATCCGGCTCTCTGCTCAGTAGGGAGTCTGCTTCTCCTTCTCTCTCTTTCTCTGCCTGCCTCTCTGCCTACTTGTGATCTCTGTCAAATAAATAAACAAAATCCTAAAAAAAATTATTCTTCTAACTTATGGAATTACCTAATACATTATTACAAAAACAAAATTCATATATCAGTATTTTTATTTTCTTCCAAGCCATGCTATTCTTGAACACAGTGGTTCTCTCCAATCAGTTTACTATACATTTGTATGTTTATGTATAATTAGTTCAAGCAAAATGTCATGTAAACAAAAACATATCCAGATTCTATCCTTCCTTTTTTTTTTTTTTAAGATTTTATTTATTCATTTGACAGAGAAAGATCACAAGCAGGGAGAGAGAGAGGAGGAAGCAGGCTCCCTGCCGAGCAGAGAGCCCGACGCGGGGCTCAATCCCTGGACCCTGAGGATCATGACTTTTTAAAAAGATTTTATTTATTTATTTGACAGAGATCGCAGGTAGGCAGAGAGGCAGGCAGAGAGAGTGAGAGGGAAGGAGGCTCCCTGCCGAGCAGAGAGCCCGATGTGGGACTCGATCCCAGGACCCTGAGATCATGACCTAAACCAAAGGCAGCGGCTTAACCCACTGAGCCACCCAGGCGCCCCGTATACTTTCCATTGTTAATAACCAAGTTTATTACAGGACATTTCTTTCCTAAACAGAAAATTCTCACATCTTTTCCTTCCTAAAATCCCTTTACTCTAAAGTTTTAAAGCATTATTTTATAGAATTGAACATTCACACATAATACACAAAAATATTTGTTAGTACCTAAACTGAAAAAAAAAGGAAGGATCTTTTCATTACTCTATTTTCAAATTATTTCTGCTTTTCTAGATAATGGAAAAATTAGCACCAACAACTACATGTCAAAGTAAAGAATCTGAGCAACACCAGGGTGGCTCAGTAAGCATTCATTCAACTCTTGATTTCAGCTCAGGTCATCTCACGGTTGTGAGACTGAGCCCTGCATCTGGCCACAGCCAGCTTAAGATTTTCTCTCTCCCGCTCCCTATGACCTTCCCCCGCCCAAAAGGTAAAGAACCTGAAAATGAGCATGTTATATTGATCCTCTGGGACTCAGAACCCCCTTGAATTCCAAAGAAAACAAAACAAATACCATACTCCTATAATGTGATGGTCCATACATCACAGTCATCATCTACCATATACACAGCATGAAATTATTCAAACACTGTGTATCAAATACTATCACATGCACTATACAGAGTTCCTATACTACAATAAAGAGTAAAGTTTCAGCTTATCAAGTACAGTTACAGGTAAATAAATAATTTTACAAGAACATGATGCTTTCAGCAAAGAGAAAGCTCTCTCAATTTTGAGTGACGCTAAATTTCTTAAGTGAAAAACCTTGACCTAACTGCTTAGTAAATGCTATTCATCAACTTTTTCTGATCTCAATCTCAGTGGAAATAAATTTGAAGATATCAATCAAAAATACAAACTAAAGGGGCTCCTGAGTGGCTCAGTCATTAAAGCATCTGCCTTCATCTCAAGTCATGGTCCCAGGGTCCTGGGATTAAGCCCCACATAGCTCCCTGCTCCTGGGGAAGCCTGCTTCTGCCTCTCCCACACCCCCCCCCAAAATTGTATTCCCTCTCTTGCTGTCTCTCTCTCTCTGTCAAATAAATAAATAAATAAAATCTTAAAAAATATATATGAACTAGAAACTCTTAACCACTACAATTGGACTCAAAACATCAACCAAAATACAAGAATATGTTAGATATCATGTACTGAAGCACACAAATTTTAAAAATATACTTAATGTAGTTATTTAATATATTTAAAGCCACCTTATAAATCCTATTAAAATATGTTGCAATATTTTTAAAATCCACATATAGCCCAAATAAAAATAAAAGACATTTTCTCAAATAAAGTTTTCCTTTTTTAAAAAATAATTTTTGGGGGGGGCGCCTGGGTGGCTCAGTGGGCTAAAGCCTCTGCCTTCAGCTCAGGTCATCATCCCAGGGTCCTGGGATCAAGCCCCACATCGGGCTCTCTGTTCCGTGGAGAGCCTGCCTCCTCCTCTCTCTGCCTGCCTCTCTGCCTACTTGTGATCTCGGTCTGTCAAATAAATAAAATCTTTAAAAAAATTTTTTCTTTTTTTTTAAAGATTTTAGAAAGAGCGAGCAAATGAGTGAGCATGAGCTGGGGGAGGCACAAAGGGAGAGAAGAAGATTCCCCACTGAGCATGAAGCCCAAAATCGGGGTCCAACCCAGGACGCTGAGATCATGACCTCAGCTGAAATCAAAAGCCCAACACTTAACCAACTGAGCCACCCAGGTGCCCAAAAAAATAAATTCTGAGACTCCTAAGAAACTGTACTCATAGACAGAGGATATACAACTCCAGGTATATGATAACACAGGTTCCCCAATATAAAAACCAATATAAAAAACCCAAGTTACCATCACAGCAAAAATTGCTGGCACCCTAACCAGGATCCTTTTTTTTTTTTTTTTTAATGTGTCAGAGAGCAAGAGATCAAGCACAAGCACAGGCTGCAGCAGCTCCCCACTGAGCAAGGAGCCCTATACAGGACTTGATCCCAGGACCCTGGATCATGACCTGTGCAGACGACAGATGTTTAACTGACTGAGCCACCCAGGCATCCCTCTACCCAGGATCTTTAAGACAGAGTCCTCAGTTCTCTAACAAGGGCTGAGGCCTAAAAAAGGTAAATATGTATAACATAACTACCAAACAGACTAGAGAACAGAATCGGAGGGACTAAAAGTAGACTTACTGGAAGAAAACAAACAAACAAAGAAACAAGAATATCATACTTCAGAGACATTTGAAGAAAAAAGGATGCTGCAGTGCCCAGCTGGCTCAGCAGTAAAGCATGACTTGGGACTGTGAGTTCGGGCCCCACAATGGATGTAGAGATTACTATAATAAATAAATAAATAAACAAAAAGTAAAAAGGAGGAGTTGAAAAAGAAATTTCAAGAAAATTTAACTGTGTATCCAGAACACACAAAAATACAACAACAACAACAACAAAAGTTTCTCTTTAGAATGCTAACCCATATATATCACATTGTTATTTCATACTACTTTTCATTTTTTAAAAGATTTTATTTATTTATTTGATGGAGAAAGACACAGTGAGAGAGGGAACTTACAAGCAGGCTTCAGGAGGAGCAGGGAGCCAAATGAAGGGCTTGATCCCAGGATCCAAGGACCACGACCCGAGCAGAAGGCAGATGCCCAACAACTAAGCCACCCAGGCACCCCACTATTTTTCATTAAAAAAAAAAATTGTTTTTGTGACCCACTAAACTGAATTCACAAGCCATTAATAAGTCACAACCTAAAGTTTGAAAAGCACTGGGTCAGAGGAACTGACAACCATTGGAGTTCTTACTTTCCTAAGTACCTACTTCAAGAAAATATTCAAGAGGTAGAAAAAATGAAAAGACAGAATTCCTCCAGGGCAGGGATTATGTCTTACTGGCATATGATCATCCCTTAAATTTTGTTAATTAACGCATTGTGGAATACAAAGCACTTCATGGTAAGGACACACAAAGGATATCTATAAAAACAAGTCTAGGAGAGCAGGAGTACTTTGGATACCTTCAAAGCAAGGAAGGTGAAAAAAGTTCCAGGAAGAAGAGTGACATCAACTGACTCTTAAATATAAAAATCAAGAACCAAAGGTAAAGAAAATTTTGTTCTTTAGGACAGGCTTTATCCACAAGGAAAAAAGAAAATCTATTGCAGACTATATAGTCCGCAATAGGTACAAAGTTTGTAAGCTACTCTTGATCAGAAATTCTAATCATTTCTTTCAAAAATATATTTTGAGCTCCAAATGTATTAATCCAAATCAAAATTATGGAATGTACTTCAGTCTTAAATATTAGACTCCATTTGTAAACATTTACTAAGTAGCTAGTGCTAATGTGATAGGCAACAACTTACTGACAGCTTACTATGTATCAGGCAATATGTTAAGTACTTAAGAGTCATCCCATTTACACCTAAAAATCTTATAAAGTATTATCTTCATTTTAGAGGTGAGGAAAGTCTTTAAAAAGTTACATAAAGTTACACAACTAATAAATGGTGAAATTAAGATAATAATATTAAGTGCCAGTTCTATTATTATTAGTGGCTGCAAATCAGAATATTTTGTTTCATTCCATTATTTGTCAGTGCTTCTCTCAGAAACTAAATTGTGGGGGCGCCTGAGTGGCTCAGTGGGTTAAAGCCTCTGCTTTCAGCTCAGGTCATGATCCCAGGGTGCTGGGATGGAGCCCCGTGTCAGGCTCCCTGCTCAGCAGGGAGGCTGCTTCCTCCTCTCTCTCTGCCTGCCTCTCTGCCAGTCAAATAAATAAATAAAATCTTTTTTTAAAAAAGGGGGGAGGGCACCTGGGTGGCTCTGTGGGTTAAAACCTCTGTCTTCAGCTCAGGTCATGATCCCAGGGTCTTGGGATCGAGCCCTGCACCCGAGCCCTGCACCCGGGGGTGGGGGGGGGATGGTCCTCTCTGCTCAGCAGGAAGCCTGCTCCCCTTCCTCTCTCTGCCTACTTGTGATCTCTGTCAAATAAATAAATAAAATCTTAAAAAAAAAAAAAAGAAAAGAAAAAAGAAACTAAATTGTGCATATCTTTTTAAATGGAATTAATTCATCTACTTCTAAATCTGCATAACACTATGATACTGAATAAGTTTATTTAAAGGAAAAATCAGCCCCTTCTCAACTTTAAAGGTAAGTTAGAGGCCAATTAAAGGTAGTTATATTTGGGGCACCTGGGTGGCTCTGTTGGTTAAAAACGTCTGCCTTGGCTCAGGTTATGGTCTCAGGGCCCTGGGAGGGGAGCCTGAGACCATACTCGGAGCCCGGAGTAAGGGTTTCCTGCTTAGTGGGGAACCTGCTTCCCTTCTCTCCCTCTGCCACTCCATCTGCTTATGTCCACTCTGTCAAATAAATAAATCAAGTCTTTAAAAAAAAAAAAAAAAGTAGTTATGTTTAGAGGCACCTGGCTGGCTTAGTCGGTAGAGTATGCAACTCTTGATCTTGGGGTCATGAGTTCAAATCCCTCTTTCAGCCTATAGCTTACATAAAAAATAAAACTCAAAAAAAAAGGGTAGCTGTGTTTAAATATCACTGAGTAAATATTAAAATACTTTAATCTAAAAATGGAATGTAATGGAATGAAATAATACAGGTTTATATCTTTTTCACTTACATCTTAGAATTTGAAATCTTAAAGAATATAAAAAAATAATCTAGCCACGAACAAATGTAGAAACCTAAAGGCAGACAAACATAATGCTGGCCCTCCCTTTAACAGAACGATTTCAATTTTATTTAAGATTCGACTACAGAAATAAAACTTTTCAGAAAAGACTCATTCATATATGATCCTGACCTGAACAACAGCTAATACATGCCAAAAAACTCCTTTAATAGGCTAGATTAGTATGAATGCAATTATTATAACAGACATTATTGATAACCAAAAGGGATACAAAGAAAAAATTAACTCATTTTAATACACAGATCAGTCAAACAAAAAACAGAATTTATCTCCAGGTAATGTGAATAACAGACTAATCTAAAATCTACTTTCAATGCCAACAGCTGGCCCCTAGATAATTTCTGGATTTACTAAGTATTTATATCCACTAAGTGCCAGCAAATTACTAAAATAAAGTATACTCTTTATGTTTAGATAACAGCATCCAGTCTTGGGGTGCCTCAGTTGGCTGTCAGACTCTTGATCTCAGGCTCAGGTCTTTATCTCAGGGTCATTAGTTCAAGCCCCATGTTGGGCTCTGTGTGGAGCCCACTTTTAAAGTAATTGATTAATTAATTAAAACTTTTAAAGAGCACCTCGTCTTTCTGGTCAGCTTCTTTTCTATTAATGGAATTGCATCATAACATGGGACCAAATATGCATGTGCCTTGATATACAGAAAGCCCACTTAATATTAAAACATAATCAATTAATTGCCATATCCACAGTTCTTCCCAAATCTGTATTATAGAAAATACAGTAATTATCTTCCATTCAGTTCACTCATATTTTTGGTCCTGTACACTGTTACATTTCTTTAAAACCTCTCATAGTTCAAATATGTTTGAGAAACTATCCTTCAGTTTTGCAAGGAAGTTTAGTTACTGTCAAGATCATCTTAGGCTATTAAACCCAGTTGATTCTTAGGAATTCTTCCATTTATAAAACATGGGAATTATAACCAAATTAACACATCAGATATCAGAATGCCAAAAGTTAAGTCATTAAAAGGGAATCCAGAGAAAGAGTCAGTTGTGAAAGAACAGGAAGTGATGTACACTGCCATTTTGTAGTGAACTATTTAGAAACATAAGTACCAAACTAAACTGAAATCAATCAAACCCAGACTTAACAGCTCTCAGTATCCTAAGAGTGGCATCAAGATCAGCTGAAATAACCCTCAGGCAGTTCTTCCCTAATAATGAATTTATCTAACTGATAAAGAACATATTTTACCACTTTTAGCATTCCTACAAGCTATGGAAAACAGGGTTTCTTCTTAGTTGTCCTTAAGAGTATCTCTTAGTTCTAGGGGCACCTGAGTGGCTCAGTGGGTTAAAGCCTCTACCTTCAGCTCAGGTCATGATTTCAGGGTCCTGGGATGGAGCCCCACATCAGGCTCTCTGCTCAGCGGAGAGCCTGCTTCCTCCTCTCTCTCTCTCTGCCTGCCTCTCTGCCTACATGTGATCTCTGCCTGTCAAATAAATAAATAAAATCTTTAAAAAAAAAAAAAAAGAGTATCTCTTAGTTCTAGCATGCATTTTGAAATACGGCAAGTAGTTTACTTATATTCTCTTTACATCCCTTAAGCTCTGTAGCCTTTATTGACAAATCTCTGCATGCATCTTTCCAAGACAAAAACAGTCACTCTCTGCTGAGCAGTATGCTTGGGTTTATACATACTAGTATATATGAATTATCAACAACAAACCATAACATAAAGAATTAGACTTTATGGCAGAATTTCCCATGTAAAGGGAAACTCTACACACCACAACATGCAGCTTTGTGCCAGAAAATAAAGATTCAAATGAGAAGTGCTGTTTAAGTCAAAATGAATTCAGATAAAAATAAAAAGGGAATAAAGAAAGCAAGAAGAATTCTACTTTCCGAGGAAAAATAAATTGACTTAACATACCATTAGTGAAATATCAAAATCATGGAATTAGAGGACAGAAATTAAATTAATGCCTAACACTACTAATACTAACATCTTTAAATCCCGGTCTTGAAACAGGTTTCAAAATGCAACAAACACACGAAAAAAGCTCTGATGAACATTAAGTATACATGACATTCAGAAATATTTTAAAATAAGTCACCCACTAAGCAAAGCTTAAACACCAAATACAACTTGTGAGTAAAATATCAAAACAGTCCATATCTGTACATATATTAGTCTTTGTTGCTTTGCAAAAAATAAATTAATCTTCGAACATTCATATATGAAACATTTTGAACCCACTTCATCAGTAAATCTAAATACTTAAAGAAGTTTGAACAAACTTCAAGATTACTCTGATCACAAAAAGCACTTGGCAACACGCTTCTAGAATGTTAAAATTTTTATTTTTATTTACTTCTACTCTACTAAGGACAAAACCAACAAGTACTACTGTAAAACAGATAAGATGATTTGTTTTAAACAATTTGACACGAAGCAAAAGAAGTGAAAAAGTGATTTATTGACTACATAACACAGATCCTATCACAGCATAATTAGGCAAATTAGTGTCTGTTCTCTCATTTCCTTAGGGGAAAAAAAGCATTCCTATAGGAAGGTTTGTATCCTAATCATTTTAGAAAATTCCAATTCTAATGTTATACAAAATGGTATGAACCCTAAAAATTCACAGCTCAGGGAGAAATGTCCATTAGACGGCCTGTCTGTATGCATTAATCTTTCATAATTCTTCAAGAACTACTAAAGTCACAGAAAGGAAAATGAAAGGGACAAGAAAGAGTACAAAATTATTTTATTTGAATCCTAGTGAAAACCCAACATCCTCACCAAAAAAAATGTCAATCTAGTGTTTAAAAGAGAGCGAGAAGGGGAAGAGACATCAGAACTGTTCAAACATGGCAGGGTCCCTCTCGAGAGGCCGTATCTCCCAACAATAACAACAGGAATAGATACACTTCCAGGGACAGATCTCAGGGGAAGACTATAAACCCGTACTGTTATCGATTTAAAACCAAAGGGAAAAGGGTAACCTTTCCAAGGGAAGCGCCATTACTTCCCTCTCCAGCTCCCCCTCCCTTCAGTGTATACAAGGGCCTGTGTATGAAGAAACTGCCTTGGACTTCTGCAGCATTGCAGCAGACTAAAGGATGGGGAAGGGGGGAAGGGTAGGGGGAGAGAAACGCTTCCATCACCCCTATACGAGTATAGATTTCCTGAGCCGGGGTGGAAGCCACTCAGCAGGCTACCCTTCCCAAGAATACTGACACTACAAAGGAGAGGGAGGAGCAGAAGGATCAGAAGGGAAAGGGACCTCGCGCCTTTAAATCGGGGTGCACAGCAACCCAGTCTCCCCAAGAGAGCCACACCTTCCTCGAAACATCCCCTTCCACCACCCCTTCCGGTGACCCTCAGGAAAGAGGAATGTAATTGCTCTTGCCCCTCAAAACGGGAGGGCGCCCAGCTCACCAGCTTCTTCACCCCACCCACAGAATCACAGACCCTCCTTGTCTCCCTCCCTACCCCACCCCCACCTCCCTTCACCGAGAGGCCAGAGTGGGCCGAATTTCCCCGCCCCCTCCATGTCTCCCTTTCCCAAAGCAGAGGTGCCCTTACCCTTTCGCCGACACGTCTGGGGCGGAGTAGGCAGGCGCAGCCCCCTGCGGCGCTCGGGTAGCCGCTACGCTGGAGGGCGAGGAGTGAGGAGAAGGAGGAGGGGGCCTGGCGACCGACCGCCGCCCCCCCGCCCCCGAGCCCCAGCAAGCCGCCCAGCCCAAGCTCTGCGACAAGGGGCGGGGGGGGGAGGGGGCGAGGGGACGACCGGGGTCGAGGAGGCGCCCTCAGAGCTTGGGCTCAGCTAAGATGGCGCGGGGAAGTGCTGGGAGCCGCTGCCGCCGCCTCGGGGGAACCGGCCGGGGCCTCGGCCGCCTTCCGTCCTCACACAGCCGAGGCCCTCTCGTCCCCCGCCACGGCCCCTCGGCGGGCGGGCCCACGCACAGTTCTCCGCCACCACCACCACCCCTGGGAAGGGGGCGCTCACAAAGGGAAGAGAGGCCGCGGGCCGGCCGGCCGGCGGCGGGGCGGGGTCCCCAGGGGCCGGGAGGCCTCAGAGGTTCGCGGGCGCCTCGCGCTCTCGGCCCTCGAAGGGCGCAGGCAAGCGGGACCCCTCCTCTCTCCTCAGACAGGCGGCGGCACCGACTCACTATCTTTGCCACCCTCCCTCTCTCTCTCTCTCCGAGCCCTGAAGCCACAGAGCCCGGCCGCTGCCCAGGTTTCCCCCCCCCTTCCCCAACACCACTCCCCTCCTCCCGACAGTCATCCCAGTCTCCGATCTCGCGAGATTTCCCGCCTGACAGGCCCGACCCTGCGCGAGACAGTACTGCGTACGCGTGCGCGCTCTCACGGGAGCGCGCGAGTGCTTGTACTGGGCGGAGTCTCCCGGTACCCCGCCTGAGTCCCAGCCTTAGTCTAGCTTGGCCGCGCTCGGCGGTCTAACTCTTCTGCCATGCTGGCATCAGGTGCTTTCAGTTCTCCCTGAAATCTGCGAAAGAAGAGTTTATCAGCTCTCCTCTGTCCTCACTTCCAAAATATCCGCGCCCCCCACCCCATAATCCTGCGAATGAGAAGCTTGCCCTGGCATGTAGGATATTCAGTTCTTACCTTGGTTCAACTACTCCGTGGAATTCAGAGGGAAATTGGTCAGTGTCATCAGTACGTAGTTGAGTTTTTGAGATTCTAAAAGCTTATAAGAACTTCTGGAACGGTAATTAGAGGAGAATACAGATTAAACCACCCCTCATGTTGGTAATGGTAGGAAAGAGACAAATTCTTGAGAAGTTTCAGTGTATGTCTTTAGTAGGTTGAGTGATGGTAAGTTTTGGAAACAGGAGCTGCAAATAAACTGAAGAGTCCTACGAGTCCTAATGCAGGAAAGAGAGCTTCTAAATTTCTGTGGTGAAGACTTTTGTTTAGAGGAAAAAAAGAGCAGTTTTATTCAGGAACCAAAAGGTGTGCCTCAAGCACAGTTACCAAAAAAAAAAGTCTTGCTTCTTCAACTGGTAAGCAGTGAGATAAAGAGATCTGCTGTGTGAGACTTATGAGTAAAAGTGTACTCCAGAACAATTGGAAGTTACAGTAAACGAGGGAAGTAAACTGGCTATGATCAGTGAAACAAGATAACCACTTCAGTGGGTTATACATATTACTTGTTACAAATATGCTTTCTCATAGTAAGAGGACTCTGTCAGTGAGTCCTCTTTTCCCCTGTATTGCCAACTACTCTCAAGTGGCAACTTCCCCTCAGCATAAAAACATGCCCTAGTTTCTTTGGAGGGTAAAGAAGGATTACCATCTTCATCTCTCCTCCCCTTCAAAGACAAGCTTTTTAGAAAATTTGTCTTCTCATCTCCGCTGAAACTGATCTTACAATGGTCAAGAGCGACCTTCTACTTTCTGTGCCTAGTAGAGTCATTTTAATCCTCCTTGACATCTGCAATATTTGATATAGTTTATACTCCTTCCTTCTTGAAACTATATTCCTCCTTGGCTTTTCAACACCACTCAAAACCACTTTTCCTTCTACCTCCTTGCCCTTGGAGCCTCTCTTCCTCCATCTATGCTTTAAATGATGCCTTTCCAATCCTGATCCTTTCTTCTGAAAGTTACAGCAAGAATGTTCTCTTCTAGGGGTGCCTGGGTGGCTCAGTGGGTTAAAGCCTCTGCCTTTGGCTCAGGGTCCTGGGATCGAGCCCCGCATTGGGCTCTCTGCTTGGCGGTTAGCCTGGTTCCTCTTCTCTCTCTGCCTGCCTCTCTGTCTACTTGTGATCTCTGTCTGTCAAATAAATTCTTTTAAAAAACCTTTAAAAAAATGTTCTCTTCTAGTTATTTCATACATTTAGGAATGGAAAGAGATTCAGGCTTTCCTATAATATTTATTCTTAATCTTCTATGGAAAATTTCAAACATACACAAAAGGAATGGGATATAATAAAAAAAAAAAAAACCCAGGTGTCCATCACCTAGCTTCAACTATTATCAACATTTTATCATTCTTTTTTTTTTTTAAAGATTTTATTTATTTATTTGACAGAGAGAGATCACAAGTAGGCAGAGAAGCAGGCAGAGAGAGAGGAAGGGAAGCAGGCTCCCTGCTGAGCAGAGAGCCCGATGTGGGACTCGATCCCAGGACCCTGAGATCATGACCTGAGCCGAAGGCAGTGGTTTAACACACTGAGCCACCCAGGCGCCCACATTTTATCATTCTTGTTTCACTTATTCTCCCACAACCTTCCCCACCCCTGTGTACTTTTTTTTTAAGATTTAATTGTTTGTGAAAGAAAGAAGTGAGAGTGACCACAGGGGTGTGGGGACAGGGCACAAGGGAGAGAATCTGGAGCAGACACCTCACTGAGAGTGGAGCTCCATGCAGCACTCAATCCCACGACCCTGATATGGGGACCCCAGCCAAAATCAAGAGTCAGAATCTTAGCCGACTGAGCCAGCCAGGTACTGCCTGCCTCCACCCAAGTGTATTTTTAAGTAAATCTCTAATAGGCCATCATAACGTTTTAGCTGAAATACTTTGGTTATAACATAACCACAATACCATTATCACACCTTTACAATAATTTCCTAATATGTATACCCAATCCATATTCAGTTTTGCCTAACATTTCCAAAATGTCATTTTATAGTCCATTTGTCTGAACCAAGATCTGAAGTTCTACACTTTGCATTTGATTAATAGATATGTCTCTTAAATCACTTTTCATGTACAACAATTTCCCCCTTCCTTCTTCTTCCTTTTTTTTTTTTTTTTTAAGATTTTATTCATTCATTTGAGAGAGAGAGTGCAAGGGAGAGAGAGTCTGAAACAGATTCCACACGGAGCACAGAGCCTGACATGGGGCTGGATCCACAGCCCTGAAATCACAACCTGAGCCAAAACCAAGAGTCAGACGCTCAGCTGACTGAGCCACCCAGGAGCCCCTCTTTCTTTCCTTTTTGTATGCAGTTTATTTGTCTAAGAAATCAAATTATAGATTTCGCAGAATTTTTCACATTCTGGACTTGCCAGTTACATCCTCACAATGTCATTTCACATTTGCTTCATTGCCCACATTTCTTATAAACTGGTAGGTAAATCTAAAGGTTTGCTCTTGTATGGGTAGTGTTTCCTTTGATAATATTTTGTGTCTGCTACTACCTCATTTTCCCTCTTAACACCACCTCTACCATAAACTGTAGCTCCACTCCTCTCAGATTCCCCAGCACATAGCATATCTTAAGAGACTCCAGCTTTCTTTTTAAAAGATGATTATTCCAGATATCTACCTATGATTTGGTACTAAGAGACCTCCCTCCTCAAATTCTTCAAATTTCACACACACAACACACCCATATGTACATACAGGTGGGCTTATCCTATCAAATTTGTTCAACAGTAGAGTTATCATTGGTTGATACCACAAAACATACCAGTTAATTAATTTCTGAAATTGTATTTAAATAAGAAAATTATACTCATCGATGTTAGGAAAATAATGCTTAGAACAATTGCAGATTTTGGACCTTCTGAGATTTAACTCCTGATGATTTCTCTGATGCACCCCTTTCTGCTATGGTGGTTCATACTGTTTCTAATCTGGGGTACTGCAATTGCCTTCCAACTACTCTCCTCACACCCCAGGGTGCCCCATTCTCTATACTGAGATGAATGGTTTTAATCTTCCTAAAAAGCAATTTCTAAAGGCTGAATGTGTCATTTCTCTGCTTAAAACTCTTCCATGGCAAAACAAAAACAAAACCAGAAAAACTCTTCCATGGGTCCCCAAAACCCTCCAAATAAAATCCAGACAGAGCCTTGCATACCTTTCTAACTTTATTTCAGATACTCCCACCATCCTGAACTATTATTTACTCTTCTGCTAACTGCTAACATCCTATCTTCAGGGTGTGGTACTGCACTCCTCTGCCTGAAAGGCCTTCTCTATCCTTCAAGATGTAGCTCACATGTCACCTCCACAAAAGGCTTTCTCAGATCTCATTTAGGTTTTCCTTGAGCCTACAAATTGGGGTCAGAAAGCTGTGGTGTGAGGGATACCTGGCTGGCTCAGCTGGTAGAGCACACCACTCTTGGTCTTGGGGTCCTCTTCAAGTCCCATGTTGGGTGTAGAATTACTTGAAATAAACATTTTTTAAAATGGACATTAAAAAAAGAAGAAGAAGGCACACTAGCTGTGGGATGGGGCAAAGAATGGGTACCAACCTTGTTTTGACCTCAATAAAAAAGTTACCTAAGCAGTATCAAAACCAAGAATAAGCTTCTTCTGTACACTGACATATTTAATTCTCACAACAAATTTGTGCAGTAGGTTCTATTATTATTACCTCCAATTTATAGGTAAGGAAACTAGGGTTCAGAGAGTTATGTCCCTTGCCCAAGATGACACAACTAATAAGTGGTGAGCTAGAATGTGACCCCAGTTGTGCATGAATCTAAACCATATTATCCTTCCATCGTATTCTACTCCTGGCACCACCAGTCGATGACAGCTTGATGCCATGCACATATTCTGTGTGTGTAAGAGATGCCTGACCATGTGTGATATCTGTATATATGTTGTCATGCATGTGTCTATGGTTGAAAAGGCAGCTTGTCAATGTGCAGGTGGGTGCACTGACTGATCTGGTATCTGTCCAATCAAACGGTCTTTTCAGTGTTGTCACTCAGTAAAAGACCAAGTCATAGTCAACTCAATTTAACAAATACTTATTGAATTCCTACTATATGTTAGACTTAAGTAAAATACGCAAGGGGCAAATGGAACTAGTGTTTATAGAATTACTCTATGCCAAGAATTGTATGAAGCCAGTGCTTTACATTCATTATCCCCTTAATCTTACCAACAACCCTGAAAAAAGAATGATGATGATGATGATGTCATCATTTCTTCCTTCCAACAGAGAGGAAGAAAGTGCAAAAAAAAGTAAGCAATTTTGTGCAGCATGGAGAACTAAAATTACAGTTCTGGTTCAGTATGAATTTTAAGCAGCTTTTTTTTTTTTTTCACTGCTTGTTGGTTCCCTTTCTCAAATCCTTCCCCATACTAGGAACTAAAAATCCTATTAGAGGGATGCCTCAGTGGCTCTGTCAATTAATCATCTGACTCCTGATTTCGGCTCGGTCATGATCTCAGGGTCCTGAGATCAAGCCAGCATCAGGCTCCACACTGGATGTGGAGCCTGCTTAAGATTCTCACTCTCTCCCTCTGCCCTTTCCCTCCTAAAAAGAATCCTATTAAAGAGATTAGATCTGCATGCAAAAAAAACATTTAAATAACAGAGGCTCCAGGGTGGCTCAGGTGGGGAAACATCTCCCTTTGGCTCAGGTCATGATCTCCATGTCCTAGAATCAAACCCCACATCAAGCTCCCAGCTCAGCGAAGAATCTACTTCTCCCTCTCCCTCTGCCTCTCCCCCTGCTTGTGCTCTCTCTGTCTCTCTCTCTCTCTCAAATGGATAAACAAAATCTTTTTTAAAAAGTTTAAGTTAACAGGGTGCCTGGGTGGCTCATTTGGTTAAGCGACTGCCTTCGGCTCAGATCATGACCCTAGAGTCCAGGGATCGAGTCCCACATCAGGCTCCCTGCTCAGCAGGGAGTCTGCTTCTCCTTCTGACCCTCCACTTCTCCTGCTCTCCCTCTTTTTTTCTCTCTCTCTCAAATAAATAAAATTTTTTAAAAAGAATTTAAGTAACAATGCTTAACTACCTATTAGCAAATGACGCACAGAATCAGACCCTAATTTATAATTTTCTGGACCTTAGTTTCCTATCTAAGCACAATAGACTAAAATGATCTCTGGATTCCTTTTAGTTCAAAATCTATTATAAGAATGATGCAAATAACATGCACAGATAACTTGAATCCCAAAGAGTGTGTGTGTGTGTGTGTGTGTGTGTGCGCACGCACACGTGTGCGAGTGCACATTTAGAAACAAATAAGAAACACTTTTTCGGATGTTTTACCTAACTCCTATTAAAATGCAGGGAACTGCATTGGTCATGATAATATCTCCATCCAACTTTAGCGTATACATTTTTTGCAATTACATTGTGATTATTTATGGAAACCTCCGTCTCCCTACAGTAGAAGGCAGAAACCATGGAAGCTGAGTGTATAACAGAGTAGTTAGTAAGGAGGATGTGTCTTAGAATTTTCTCTGTAGAAACCAGGGGTTAGGCACTCCATGAAACTGACAGTCAACAAATAAATAAATCAGTACTTTACTGGCAGCCCATTCCGTGCATCCTGGGCAATCCATTCAGCTATAGATTTTTTACTTTGGGCCCCCAGGGCAACCAACTAAGGCAGGTTTAAGCCTAGTTGTCATACCTCACCCAGACATTTCTACAAAAGGCTGTCTCAGATAAGTAGGGCTTCCACAGGCTGGAAAATAAAGCTCATCATATACAAAGTTGTTCCTTGAGCTCTGCACTCCCACATAATCGGGTTCATTCACATCACAAAGATGTGAACATCTTTGAAAAGTGCCGTGCATGTGGAGGCAGCAGATTCATCCAATTTAACCCACAGGAATAGATAAATGCTGGGCCAAGGTACCCTAAGGAGAGTAGAATATAATTCAGCTCAATAACATTCTGACCCAGAAACCTTTCAGTCTCAGGTATCTATCGGCTAAGCATCTGCAACAAGCCATGAATAAGTTAAAGCAGCTGCTCCAGGGGCGCCTGGGTGGCTCAGTGGATTAAGCCGCTGCCTTCAGCTCAGGTCATGATCTCAGGGTCCTGGGATCGGGTCCCGCATCGAGCTCTCTGCTCGGCGGGGAGCTTGCTTCCCTCTCTCTCTCTCTCTGCCTGCCTCTCTGTCTACTTGTGATTTCTCTCTGTCAAATAAATAAATCTTAAAAAAAAAAAAAAAAAAAGCAGCTGCTCCAGAGTCTCAAAAAAGTCCAAGCCTGAAGATAGCAAGGAGAGGATGTGGCTGTCCTACAGCAGCAGGCACTGACCATGGAGTCCCACCTCCATCACTTCCCGGTGTCCCTCACTGAGCTCCCTGGCATCAGTGTCATAACCAGGCTGAGCGTTCCTTTCCTTATCTGCAAAATGGGGTTAACATCACCATCCTCAAGGGTGCCTGGCTGGCTCAGTCAGTAGAGTATATGCAACTCTTTTTTTTTTTAAAGATTTTATTTATTTATTTGACAGACAGAGATCACAAGGAGGCAGAGAGGCAGGCAGAGAGAGAGGAGGAAGCAGGTTCCCCACTGAGCAGAGAGCCCGATGTGGGGCTCGATCCCAGGACCCTGGCTGGAATCATGACCTGAGCCGAAGGCAGAGGCTTCAACCCACTGAGCCACCCAGGAGCCCCGAGTATATGCAACTCTTGATCCCAAGGTTGTGAGTTCAAACCCCACATTGGGTGTAGAGGTTGCTTAAAAATAATAAAATCTTGGGACGCCTGGGTGTCTCAGTCCGTTAAGCATCTTCCTTGGGCTCAGGTCATGATCCCAGGGTCCTGGGATTGAACCCACATCAGGCTCCTTGCTCAGCAAGGAACCTGCTTCTCCCTCTGCCTGCTGCTCCCCCTGCTTGTGCTCTCTCGCTCTGATAAATAAATAAACAAGATCTTTAAAAAAAATAATAATAACAAAATCCTTAAAAATAAATAAATAAATAACCACTATCATCCTCAGAGGTATTTAGGATTAAAAATAACATGTAAAGTGTCTACTCCATTTAAAGTGTTAGTTCTGTTTTGTGGGGAAGTTTTTTTTTCCCAAAGGGATCAGATTTTATTGGAAGAAACAAGTGAGTAAGCAGAGAAAATATTGTATTGCAAATGCAGGAGTCAGCTCAGGATGCTTTGGGAGCACATGAAAGCTCTCCCAATCCAACCCCCAGGTGGGGGAGTCAGTCAGGGAAGGCTTCCTAGAGGAGGGGGTATCAGTGTTGTACTTCTGCCCTTCCTATGGAAGTTGAAATGCAAATTGTATAAATATGTAATGTCTAGGGGTGCCTGGGTGGCACAGATGGTTAAAGACCTGCCTTCAGCTCATGATCGCCCGGTCCTGGGATAGAGACCCATATCTGATTCCCAGCTTGGTGGGAATCTGTTTCTCCCTCTCCCCCTGGTTGTTTCTCTCTCTCTCAAATGAACAAATATAATCTTAAAAAAATAAAAAATATGTCATGCCTAGGTGGGAGGTCGAGTAAGAACTTAGTTGATTACCTTCAGTTTTGAACTATATGGAACTATAAAACACGTTTCTGTGACCAGAGGTAGAGATGAGAAGAAAAAAAAATCTGAGAGACAAAGATACAATTTTCATGAACCTAGTAAGTAGGGGAATGGTTAGGAATCAGATGTTCAGGGGCGCCTGGCTGGCTCAGCAGGTTAAAGTCTCTGCCTTCGGCTCAGGTCATGATCCCAGGGTCCTGGGATCAAGCCCCGCATCAGGCTCTCTGCTCGGCAGGGAGCCTGCTTCATCCTCTCTCTCTGCCTGCCTCTCTGCCTACTTGTGATCTCTCTCTGTCAAATAAATAAATAAAATCTTAAAAAAAAAAAAAAGGAATCAGATGTTCACTAGGAGAATTCTGGAAATTAAGAATTAGAAGGTTGAACACAATCTGATAGGGGACGATGCTTAGGATCTCTCTTAAAGAGTAATGTAGTTAGATTTTTTTGAAGTAACAAACAAGACACACATTTTGAACTGTATGCATTAGGTTATTTCAAGTGTTAGCTCTTGCTGTGTACGCGTAAGGATGTAAATATTCATTCCACTGTTCCAACACCACCCTCTGGCAGGCACCCCATGATCAGTGCATCATGATTGTCTGAGACATCTGTGAATGTGGGAAGGGTTGGGCAGCATGTTTGTGGACTGAGAGGTTTTTGGAATTTATCCTCAGGACCAATTGGTGATTTTGTCATGCCCTTCTCTGGCTGACATCTGCCAGGATTCAAAAACAAAACAAAACAAAACAAAAAAGACACTGTACTAATTCCTACCAGAGTTGTGCCACATAGGATATGAAACAAACAGCTGGCAATCGAAACATAAAATAAGTTGCTATTTTATTGGCCTGGGATTGTCTTTGGGTCTCTTCTTTAGCCTTATATTTACTAGGTAGTAATACTATGCTAGTAAGAAGTCTTTGGGTCAAAAGTGACTATTTAGATCAGCTTAAGGGGAAAAAGCCGTGGGGAAGGGGTGTTGGTTATTAGACCCTGTAACAGAAAAGTCCAGTGCCTCAGGAATTAAGAGAATTTTGTTCATGTCTGACTCCCCATTTCCTGTCTCTCCACATACCATCCCCAGCTCCCTGTTGCTTGACTATATTTCTCTATAGACTGGACTTTGTTCTAAGATTTTCTGTTTTGTGGGGAGTAAAACTGGTGGTTCAGGTGCTTTCCACTGCTGCCACCTAGTTCAATATTCCCCAACAATGAATGCTGCTGTTGCCACTGTCTACCCACAGCTGTCTACAACAGCTCAGTGGCCCAGCTTAGGCCTCGTGTCCTATGCTCTTCTGTGGGCTGGTAGCTTCACCAAAGGATGAGACATTTTGATCACCCTAGCTGGGATTCTGGGACCACCCTGTGGCAAGAGGCTCAGAGGAACAGCTCCACAGGAACCACATAGCACTGGTGTAGATGGAAGGGAATCGATGGAAAGGAAATTCCCCCAAAGGAACTTCTTGCCAGAAGAGGGAGCCATTCTGGACAGACTAAAAACAACAGATGTTCACTACAAGTAGACTAGAACTGCTCTTGAGGCCAAGTCATACAATTTCGTGGGAACGCTACCTAGAGTCGAATGTATTAACCCTTGCTGTGCTCAGGTAAAAGAAAACCACCATCACCTGGATACAATAGCACTTTAATGGACTGATGAGGTCTTCTGACCTTTGCCATGACTCTGAGAAATGGGCAGAGCAAATTCCCTTTACAGAATATATTTTTGAAACTCCAGCAACACAGAAAAGTGCAGCAGAAGAAAAAACGTTTCCTTCGACAGGACCAGGTATAAATCTGGTATGTAGACTGTTTGGGGAGGGAGCACCTTCCAGGCATTCTCGAAGCCTTAGCCATCCTGAAAATATGTGGCATGTGCAAGAGCCCAGAAGATGCCCATCAGCCAGGCATGGAGTGCCAAGGTGACAGACGGCCAGTTCCTGGAACTCCAGCATTCTTGTGCGTCTTTTCCTAAAGTTCTCTCTCACACTAGCCTTTGGAGTTGCTTCCACAGAAAAGCTGAGTGTTCTTACAAATACTCCAGGATAACAGTTTTATTCATGCACTCTTTCATTTTATTTATTTTTTTAAGTACGCTCTATGCTCAGCATGAGGCTTGAACTCACAACCCTGAGATCAGGAGTCTCGTGCTCTATATGCTGAGCCAGGCAGGCGGCCCCTATTCACTCATTCTTATTTCCCTCTCCCACACCTCAATGAATTCATGACAATACTGATGACTCACAATAAATGTTTATGGGATAGTGAGTTGATAGATAGCAAACATTTACGGGATGTCAGTTATGTACCTTTTGCTCGGCTCTGTGGATACACAGATGAATAAGAT
Organism: Mustela nivalis; assembly: GCF_964662115.1. Lineage (NCBI taxonomy): Eukaryota > Metazoa > Chordata > Mammalia > Carnivora > Mustelidae > Mustela > Mustela nivalis. Next base: position 20,253,537 of record NC_139036.1, read on the forward strand.
ACCATTACTACCCCTGAGATCATAGCCTAATGAGAAAGACCAGCACATAAGCAGTCCTGAATTATTTAGGACTCTTTGGTTGCAAGTGGCAGAGATTCAGACCCAAAGTAGTTTAAGAAAAATGAGAATATTTTGGCTCACACAAACTAAAAAGTTCAGAGTGAAGTCTGGCTTCAGACAAAGTTAGTTCCATGCTCATAAATGCTCTGGTTTCATCTTCAGGACTTTCACTGCATTGCCTCAACCACCCTGATCCAAATGGGGTTCTGGAAAAATACAACAAAATTAACCATTTTATTTTATTATTGTATTTTTAGATGTATTTGACAGAGAGAGCATGTGTGTGCACAAGCAGGGAGAGCAGCAGAGGAAAAGGGAGGAACAGACTCCCCGCTGAGCAGGGAGCCCAACACGGGGCTCAATCCCAGGACCGTGGGACCATGACTTGAGCCAAAGGCAGACCCTTAAGCGAATGAGCCACCCAGGCATGCCCAAACTTAACCATTTTATTGTTTTTTAAAGATTTTATTTATTTGACAGAGACACGGTGAGAGAAAGAACAAAAGCAGGGGGAGTAGGAGAGGGAGAAGCAGGTTTCCTGCAGAGCAGGGAGCCCAAAGCGGGGCTCGATCCCAGGACCCTGGGATCATGACCCGAGCCAAAGGCAGATGCTTAATGACTGAGCCACACAGGTGTCTCCAATTTTTTTAAGTAGACTCCACGGCCCCAGTGTGGAGCCCAACGCGGAGCCCGAACTCCCAACCATGAGATCAGGACCCGAGCTGAGACCAAGAATCAGATGCTCAACCGACTGAGCCACCTGAGCACCTCAAACTCTGTACCTGTTCAACAACTTCCCATCCTGCCTCCACCCACCCAGTCCCTGCTAGTCTCCATTGTACTTTCTGTCTCGTATGAGTTTGTCTACTCTGAGAACCTTGTGTAAGCATCTGTCCTTTTGTGATTACTCCATTTAGCAAAATGTCTTTGAGGTTCATCTATTTCATTCCTTTTTAAGGCTGAATGAGATTCCATTGTATGTACGTGCTGCATTTTGTTTAAGTGTTTGTCTGCCGATGAACGTTTTGGGTTGTTTCCACCTTTTGCTACTGTGAATGCTGCTGCTGTGAACATGGATGTATCTGTTTAAGTCCTGGCTTTCCATTTTTGGGGGTGTACAGGAGTTGAGCTTCTGAAGAACAGAAGAAACAGCGACTTTATTAAAAGGCCGTGTGAAGGGGCGCCTGGGTGGCTCAGTGGGTTAAGCCTCTGCCTTTGGCTCAGGTCATGATCTCAGAGTCCTGGAATTGAGATCCGCATCAGGCTCTCTGCTCGGCAGGGAGTCAGCTTCCCCCTCTCTCTCTGCCTACTTATGATCTGTCTCTCTCTGTCAAATAAATAAATAAAATCTTAAAAAAAAAAAAAAAAAGCCGTGTGAAGTTCCCATAGTCCCATGCTGCTTCTGGCTTCAGTCACTCCCACTCTCCGGCCAGACCATAGAGTCAACCCTTCCCACTGAGAACAACAGTGAATACAGAGGTTTTCCCCATAACTACCCCTGGCCACCACATTTTGCTTTGGAATTGGTTAATGTACTGAGAAAGCCAGCTCTCCTCCCAGATCAGCTGCTTTGAATGGTAAGGGGAGCCTAGGATGAGAAACTTTGGTTCCCTGGGAGGGAACATGCCAGCTGTGAAAAGCCCACAGTTGTAAATTGTCAGATGGTGACTGCCTGTGAAACCTGTCAAGACTCTTGACAGCTCAGCTGAGAACCTAATTACCAGTTACAAAGAGAGACAGGAAAAACGTGTTGTCAGAGAGCTCCTGGTCAGAGAGAACGAGGTACAGTGTCCTGGCCCCGTCATCAACCTCCTCCTAGTTTCAACTAGAGCACAGCACTTTAGTATAATAGACGTTACACACGTTTATTATGTGGAACAAAGCAACCACGTCAGACCACAGCCCTGTGTCAGCTGAGTCTTCGGTAATCACATAAATTGAACAGCGGCATTTCATCTGATTGTACAAGTACTTCGATAGTCTCAGTGCCAAGGGTAAGACCCTACTTAACTTTCCTTGAGGATTTACACAAACTTCAAAGAGTCCTCCTCCTTTCCTGGAGTGAAGAGGAGCAGGATCCTTTGTTCTGGTGAAACCTAGGGAGGGCTAATACTTAAAGTCAGTTAGTCAGCAACCCAGAATCTTACCTTCCAAGGAAAATAAGTTTGTGTCAACCATGCTGCAGAGACCATGTGGGGAAGCCAGCAGTCTTCACTGAGAATCCTTACATTGGGAGAAACTAACATTAGAGTAATCACATGTTAGTTTATTTTTTTTAAAAGATTTTATTTATTTATTTGACAGACAGAGATCACAAGGCAGAGAAGCAGGCAGAGAAAGAGGAGGAAGCAGGCTCCCTGCTGAGCAGAGAGCCCAATGCGGGCCTCAATCCCAGGACCCTGGGATCATGACCTGAGCCAAAGGCAGAGGCTTTAACCCACTGAGCCACCCAGGCACCCCACATGTTAGTTTTTGCAAAGTCTTGGTCCTCTAGTCTTTTTCTTTTTTTTTTTTTAATTAATTAATTTATTTATTTGACAGAGGGAGAGAGATCACAAAAAGGGGGGGCAGGCTCCCTGCTGAGCAGAAAGCCCGATGCAAGACTCGATCCCAGGACCCCAAAACCATGACTCAAGCTGAGGGCAGAGGCCCAACCCACTGAGCCACCCAGGTGCCCCAGTCCTCTAGTCTTGCAAAACACTCACACTTCCCACTTATCTTTCCTTCTTCAATTGTATCAGCAGCACCTGAGCAAGGATGCTAACTTTCTCAATGGAAAATTTTTTTTTCAGATTCTTTTTTTTATAATTTTTTAATTAATTAATTTTTTTATTTGACAGAGAGAGATCACAAGTAGGCAGAGAGGCAGGCAGAGAGAGAGAGAGAGAGAGAGAGAGAGAGAGGAGGAAGCAGGCATCCCGCTAAGCAGAGAGCCCGATGCGGGACTCGATCCCAGGACCCTGAGATCATGACCTGAGCCTAAAGCAGCGGCTTAACCCACTGAGCCACCCAGGCGCCCCATTTTTTTTTTAATTTTTAAGGGCTCCTGGGTGGCTTAGTTGTTGAGCATCTGCCTTCAGTTTGGGTCGTGGTCCTGGGGTCCTGGGATGGAGCCTTGCATCAGGCAGCCCGCTCAGTGGGAAGACTGCTTCTCCCTCTCCCCTCCCCTCTTTCTGTTCTCTCTCTTGCTGTCTTTTAAGTACATAAGTAATCTTTTTTTTAAGATTTTATTTATTCACTTGACAGAGAGAGATCACAAGTAGGCCGAGAGGCAGGCAGAGAGAGAGAGAGAAGCAGGCTTCTCGTTGAGCAGAGAGTCCGATGTGGGGCTCCATCTCAGGACGCTGAGATCATGACCTGAGCCAAAAGCGGAGGCTTAACCCACTGGGCCACCCAGGGGCCCCTACATAAGTAAAATCTTTTTTAAAAATTTTCTTAAGCAGTTTGTTTGGTTGTTGTTGTTGTTGTTTGTTTGTTTTTGTAATCTCTACACCCGAGGTGGGGCTTGAACTCGCAACTCTGAGATCGAGAGTCACATGCTCTTCCAACTAAGCCAGCCAGGCATGGTTAAAATTTATTTAATTTTTTTTTTTTTTTCTCCAGGACAGGGCTTGGAACCTACTTCTTTCTGGCTCCAAACCCCATGTTCTTTGTAATGCATTATACTAACCTCAGAAGAGAAGAAATTAAAGGGATTCCCAAGAGATAAAGCTGGTAAAATCAGCCACTCGGAACTTCTAGTACATTTCATTTTCTTATACATATATGGATTCGAATTTCCTGGTTAAACACAAGGCATTCCGCAAAGCACTCCACAAGATTCAAAGCTGCCACAGAGAACAGGGAATTGTGATGGAAAGTGGGAGGAAGGAAGGAAAAAGAAGTGGAAGAAGAAAGAAGGACCAGGAAGGGAATAAGCCTGGGAAATGTAATGGGGTAGCTGGAGGTTGTTCTCAAAGGCCTTCTACCAAGACCCAAAGAAGGGTGCAGAAGCTGATACTCCCTTTTTGCTCCATTCACCATTTAGTGTCTCTTTTTCTATAAAAGGATTAGCAGGATAGGCTCAGTGGGAAAGGAGGCCTCTGTGGGATCCTGTTACCAGCCATCTGTGTTCTGTTCTTTACTTTCGAACAAGACGGCTCCGAAACTCTGAACTGGAGAGGGAGTTGGAGCTGCATACAGATCAGCAGAACTGTTGGTAACAGCTCTGACGCCTGCAGGATGAGTCAACCCTCTGTGCCGGGCAGAGTCAGCTGTGGTCCCCTGGAGCCTCCTACTCGAGGGACAAAATCAGAGATCAGGAGAAGGGTCGAGATCCTTGATCTCGGGCAGGAATTCAGGCTGGAAGGATAGGTAGGGGTTCCTCAGCATTCTGGCTGTTGATGGGGGAGGGATTAAGGGTGACAGTGAGGGAAACACAGTCCTTTATGTACTTTAGCTGCTCTACGAAAGGAATAGACCTGGAGGACGCCAGTGGGCAAAAGCCATATGGCTGTGTCACCAGGAATTCAGCCCAAACACAAACATCCCTCTCTGCCCCGGTGAATTTTACTCCGGTACGAGCATCTCCTGCTGTTCCCTCACTTTCAGAGAAAACCAAAGACTCTTCCTGTCTTTACACAGCACCATTAATACGTAAGAACATTCTTGAGCTGAACAGTTGCCACCTTCAGGCCTCTCCCCCGGTTACGCATTCAGATCTCCGAGGTGCACACGAGAAGGAGGAAGCTGCTTTGGGCATCACGCCAGGAGGCGTCTGGATTTACCCTCCACCAGGATGTAACACCTCGCTCGACCACCACCACCAAACAACCCCAGGCTTCCTCGAAGAATTTTCCTTTCCGTGGGGTCTTTGTCACTCACCAATGAATAGCCCCCAGGGTTTGGCTTCCTGTTGTCATGGCAACCGAGGAGCCCCACTGAAGCTGCCAATAAAGGCATCTGCAAGAGCTCCCTAAACTCAGACTCGTTCAAAAACAATAGTAGGAAGTGGAATCGCCACGCCCCACCCTCCCCACCTCACCATGTAGACACCTTCAGCTATAGGTTTTATGAAGAGATTTAGTTCTCAGAACAGCTAAGAAAGAGGCTGTCTTGCCCCAGAGGAAAGGCTCTCATATTTGAATGCAATCCATTCTTTACACATTAGCCTAGGAATCTATCCAGCCTACCAGGTATTAGCATCTCCCAGGGTTCCTGGAGTTTACAAAATACCACTTACGTACCTTTATATATCATTTTTCTTTTCTTTTCTTCTTCTTTTTTAAAAGATTTTATGTATTTATTTGGCAGAGAGACACACAGCGAGAGGGAACACAAGCAGGAGAACTGGGAGAGGGAGAAGCAGGCTTCTGGCTGAGCAGGGAGCCTGATAAAGGGCTCAATCCTAGGACTCTGGGATCATGACCCCAGCCAAAGGCAGATGCCTAATGACTGAGCCACACAGACACCACTATACTTCCTTTCTCTAAGCCTGTAGGAAGAATCTGGGTATTCAGTATTTCAGAGCTACACTGCTGGCTAGTTTCCAACAAAGAGTGAAGACTCCTGATATTCTCACATAGAATACGTGTGAAAGTACTGTGTTCCCTATATAGGAATGTTCAAATATTCATATTAAATACTATTCCCTGTCCACAAAACCCTTTAGCTCAAGGCCATAGGAGTTAAGCTCATGGATTCTGAAATCAAAATTCCTATTTTTAATCTCTTCTTTATGCTCTACTTTGCACTTTCAGTGAGTCTGTGTCTGTTTCATTTTCCCCTTCATGAAAGAGTGAAGATAATAGTATCCACTTCAGAGGACTTTCGTGAGGATTAAATAAAATAAGTAAGGTACTTAGATCAGTTCCTGGTTTTACGTATTGTGTGTCTAGATAAGTATGTTGCAGAGAAACAGACAAGCTACCTTGTTGTCAAAGAGTTCACAGACCAGAGGCATCTGTGTCGCTCAGTCAGTTAGGCAGCTGCCTTCAGCTTGGGTCATGATCCCAGAGTCCTGGGATTCAGCCCCACATCGGGCTCCCTGCTCAGTGTAGAACCTGCTTCTCCCTCTCCCTCTGCCTGCTGCTCTGCCTGCTTGTGCTCTCTCTATCTCTGTCAAATAAATAAATAAAATTAAAAAAAAAAAAAAAGAGTTTTCAGGATGATACCCACATGGTAGATAACGTGACACATGCTTCTCTAAGTAGAGAAAGAGAACAGAGAAGGGAGCCAGAAATTCAACCCTGAAGGATGCCTAGGATGATTTCCTAAATCAGAGAGATGATTTATTCATTAGGCAGTCTGTGTTGCAAAGTACAACTCACTCCATTTATCCCAATAATTTTCTTTTAAAGGTGTTTGCCATGGAAACCCAGGTCAACAAACAGCCCCAAAGACAGCATTTGAGGCTGTCCTTAGCTCCATCCTTAGCATGACTTGGCGATTCTGCTCTTTCCCCAAGCCCCTTTCACCAATACTAACTCGTTCCTCCTTCTTTGCTTTGTATCTATGTTCTCTTCCTCATCGTTCCTATTTCTTCAGAGCTATAGCTTGCCTCATCCTCTCAGGTTTCCACGTTTATCTCATGGTCTCTCTTGATGTATCCTTTTAGCTCTTGTTCTTGTCCTGAATAATCTCATTCTTTCCTTTTTCTAACGGTGAGAGAGAATCTGATCAGCCTACTCCTTTGTTGGTGCCAGTCATGTTCTAAGTTACTGGCCAGGTTCTAGATTGTCCACTGTTGCCTTAGATGCCGATTCGGGTCCAGTCAGCTAAGGCAGGGAGATCTCCATGAACTGTACATAAACTGTGGCTACTTAAGGCTGTCTCTTCCACAGAGGCTGTAGATGGGAAGGTTTCGCTCAGGAAGGAAATATGAGCTATGGACATAGCGGTCATGACATCGCATTTAGAACAGAAAGAAGCAACAGTGTATACGAAGAACATGGAAAAGAGAAGTGCAGTGGAATCGATCAAACGTATTAATTGAACTATTGTGTTTTTTAAAAGATTTTATTTATTTATTTGACAGAGAGAGAGCACAAGCAGGGAGAGAGGCAAGCAGAGGAAGAGGGAGAAGCCAGGCTCCCCACAGAGCAGGGAGCCCAATTTAGGGCTTGAACCCAGGATCCTGGGATCATGACCTGAGCCAAAGTTAGACACTTAACTGACTGGACCACCCAGGAGCCCTGCAAAGATTTTTAGAGTTTATTACGTAGAGAAATTTGCTGAGGGTGCCTGGGTGGCTCATTTGGGTAAGCACCAGCCTTTGGCTCAGGTGCCAAGAAAGCTTTCTTAGAGGAAGGAAACTCAATTTGGGAATCAGAAAGAAGGGTAGAAATAAAAAGGAACATGACACATTCCAGAATCAGAAAGTAGCTTAATGAGGCTGCCAAAAAATGAGAGGGGGTAGTAAGAGGCTGGCAAGGACTAAAAACATTCAGGTACTAAAAATTGTAGTTACCATTTATTGAACATAGACCAGAACATTATGCTATTGTATGTGTATTAGTAGTAAAGCAGGAAAAATTATCACTCGCATTTTCTTAAAAGATTTTATTTGTCAGAGAGAGAGGAGAGAGCATGAACAGCAGGCAGAGGGAGCGGAGAAAGAGAGAGAAGTAGGCAGAGGGAAAAGCAGGATCCCTGCTGAACAAGGAGCCCCATAGGACACAATCCCAGGATCCAAGCTGAAGGTAGACTCTTAACTGACTGAGCCACCCAGGCATCCCTATCATTTACATCTTCTAGATGAGGAAACCAAGTGTCGGTGAGATTTAGTAAATTTCTTATGATCCCTTAGCTAGCACATACCCAAACGGCTACGTTACACTTATATTATGGGTCATATTAAGGATTTGGGTCTTTAAGAGCAATGGGAAGCAAGGGAGCAATGAGAACCATGAAAAATTTTAAGCAAATTTGCATTTCAGAAAGATCACTCGCTACAGAGTATAAAATGCTATTCTGCAAGGAGCAGAGGGAGACATGGGGAGACTAATTGGGTTCCTACCGTAGACCAAGAGAGAGATGGTAGTAATGTGGACTAAGATGGTAACAGATAAATGAATTCATTCATTTATGACTCTGATCAATAAATGTTTATTTTTTTTAAAGATTTATTTATTTGACAGACAGAGATCACAAGTAGTCAGAGAGGCAGGCAGAGAAAGAGGGGTCAATAAATGTTTAATGAGCTCCTGTAAGAGTGCTGGTCACTAAGGATATAAGAACGAACAAGGTAGACATGGTCTCTGCTCTCAGAGTTTATCTGAGAGAGAATAGACAGGAATTAGTAGAGTTGAACTTGAGAGTGATGATAAAGTCTGGGATGATTTACCGGTTTGTGGTTAGCTCCAACACCCTTTCCACTTCACTACTCCTCTAGGATTGTGTCTGTTCAGGTTGGGGGCAGGGGTGGGAGGTGTGGGGTACTAACCGGTAGAGTTAGAAAGGAAGACCAACAACAATTAAGGAAGAGCTTCGTATGCCATTCTCATCAGCTCAGACGCTATTCTGGAGCCATTGAAAATGTGTAAGCAAATAAACGGCTTGTACAAATATGCATGTTAGCAAGATCAAGATTTATCCTTTCTGGGGTGCCTGGGTGGCTCAGTGGGTTAAGCCTCTGCCTTCCGCTCAGGTCATGATCTCAGTGTCCTGTATCGAGACCGGGCATCTGGCTCTCTGCTCCACGGGGAGCCTGCTTCTCCCCCCCCCCCCCTTCCCCCGCCACCACCGTCTCTGCCTGCCTCTCTGCCTACTTGTGATCTCTGTCTGCCAAGTAAACAAATAAAATCTTTAAAAAAATAATAAAAGATTTATCCTTTCTGAAGTTTAGAATTCCACCAGGGCCCTATAAGCCAATTTGAGAGGGTGAGAAAGCTGAAATCTTTTCACATTCTGCCCTCTCGTGGCCAGAGAAAAACCAGCAAATACCAACTCCACAGGTTAAGCTGCTGCCAGCCAGATCTGCCCTGAATGTCACAGTTCGCGCATCTCTCAGCAAGTCACTATGTTCCTCGGTCTTTAGAAGAGACCACCCATTCATTCCAGGAGTCCCCCAGCTTCACGGACACAACTCTGTCTCTGACTCCAGAGAATCCTCTTCTGAAAACTCTCACCCGGCTGGCTCTCCGCCTCCCGTGCGGACTTCGGCACTCTTCCTCTCTTTGACGCCCTTACACTACATATCTAAGGAGGCAGCAAAGGCTCGGCTCGCACTGCTGCCCTCAGGTGGAAACCTGGTGAAGTGCACATAGCATTTCCCCTGGAACCACACCCTCTCAGAAAGTCAGTTCTTTTAACTTGGTATTTTATTGAACATCCACTTCATTTACCTCCAAGTTGTAAAAGGACAGTACTCCCTTCTACTCTCTGCCTCAAATATAAGGAAGCAGTGTGGAGGAGGAAAAGGCGGAGCTCCTCCTCCCCATGAATTCAACATTGTCGTCATCACCATTACCAGCAACAGACCCAGAAAACAACTTTTCAAAGCCTCGAAAATAGACAGTGGGCAGATATAGGGTAGCCTTTTCGTGGATGTCTCCTGCTTTCCCTGAAAAGAGATGTTCTCCCTCTCTCATACCTTTATCCTTGTCTCTTTGCTCCAGAGGCCCGGTGCTTCTAAGATGAAGCTCTGATAATGTCCGTAATAATGAGAGAGCCTTGTTAGTCTATGTACTTTGGAAATGAATACTAGAATCACTTCTCAAAAGCCCAGATTGATCTGAACACTGGCAGCGTTCCTTTGGCATTCTTGCGGATGTGCTAATGAACCTGGGCCACAGTCTCCTCCACTGTTTGACTCAGCACTTAGTGGCAAAGTGACCCTGTAAATCTCATCTCGGCTAAGACAGCTCCTCTACCTGCGAAAAGGGGGGATTTTGTGAATTAAACACTGATGCTGTTTTTCTGATTTAGCAGATACACACCACCCACAGACAATTTATTCCAGAATTCCTTTGAAAGCCGGGGGCTTTAAGATTTCTGACCGACAGATTCCCTCCCCCTTTCAAGCCCTCTATTCACCCAGGAATTTGCCATGGAAATAGTACCGCTGGTTAGAGCAGAGCGCATACCAGCGCGGTAGAGAGTTGGGTGGCCGTTGCCATGGGGGCGAAAGTATTTGCATAGAACTGCCTATACAAGGTGGTAGTCTTGAGGACAGCTCAGGTTCCCAGGATTCTAGAACTCAGCCAGCCCCCCTCATTTTGCAGATGAGGACATTGAGGCCCGAAGACTTCGGTGAAATGACTTACTTGAAGGTCCAGGGCAACTTAGAGACAAGAGTTGTGCTCTTCGCGTTACATCACGCTTTTCAGGAACCCACTCGTGCTGGTCGGGAGGGTGTTCCGCCAGCCCTTTCCGCTCACGCCATGGTGCTATTCCGGCAATCACCAATTCCAGATAGGCGTGCGGGGAGATGCGGGACTGGCAGCAGTGGGATGTAAATATCCTTGCGTGTGCGTGCGTGCAGAGCCCTGCTTCAAATTGTGAACACCTGTAGGGATTGTGCTAATGAGGGAATCTGTGTTGCTGTCCAATTACATGGAATTCCTTAAACCCCAGTGTGCCCATTTGTGAAATTCACATAAGAAATAGTACCTATCGCAAAGGATTACATGAGAGAATGTATTGAAAGCATTTCAGTACAGTAGCTGCCATATAATAAGGGTTGGATATTATACTGTCCCTGGTATGCCTTTCCACAACGGGATATGCCAGGAATGGACTTTAAAGGCTTTCATTTTTTTCAGGGGCGCCTGGTGACTCAGTGGCTTAAAACCTCTGCCTTTGGCTCAGGTCATGATCCCAGGACCCTGGGGTCGAGCCCCGAAAAGCAGGCCCCCTGCTGAGCGGAGAGCATTCATTGGGCTCTCTGCTCAGCAGGGGTCCTGCTTCCCTTCCTCTCTCTCTCTGCCTGCCTCTCTGCCAACTTGTGATCTCTCTGTGTCAAATAAATAAATAAATAAAATCTTTAAAAAAAAAATTCTCTCTTTCTCTCTCTCCTTTAAAAAAGTAATAAAGCCTTTTATTTCTTCATTTAATTTTCACAGTAACCCTTTGAAGTAGGTTCTTTTGTTTTCCATGTAGTGCTGATGAGAAAACTAGGCCTAGGGAGGTTGAGTAACTTACATAAGTTCGCAGAGCTAGGAAGTCGCTGGGCGAGAATCAAAACCAGGTCTGCCTAGTGCTGATGCTGTCAATCTTAAGTGGGTTATACTGCCTCTCCTCTAGAAAAGCAGAGGAATAACGAATCTACTCTATCATCTTTGGACTTGTTTGCTAGAACTCTAAACCTGAATATGTTAGATACATGCTGCATGTGAAATGGCCTGGCTCATCCGTATAAATACATTTTAATTAAAGCCACTGAAACTGTAAGCAAAGAATTTGTTTTCACTCCCCTTTAATTACAGTTCTTTATAGAGACCCTACTTAGCCATTTCGTACAAGAAACAATTTCCCAACGATTGAATGCTGTTTTATTCAATATCCTATTGCTTCTAAACTCCTACTTGGTCCTGGTACGACCTATGTAAAATCTACTGGGGCCTGGCTGGGTCAGTTGGCAGAGCACAGGACTCTTGATCTTGGGGTCATGAGTTCAAGACCCATGTTGGATGCAGAGATTACTCAAATAATTAATTAATTTAAAAATATGTTTAGGGCCACCTGGGTGGCTCAGTCGGTTGAGTGTCTGCCTTTGGCTTGGGTCACATCCAGGGGTCCTGGGATCGAGTCCCGCATTGGGCTCCCTGCTCAGTGAGGAGGCTGCTTCTCCCTCTGCCTGATGCTCCTCCAGTTTGTGCCCTGTCTGACAAATGGATAAATAAAATCTTAAAATGACTGAATAAGTAACTAAATAAAATAAAAATATTTATATACCAGTCTACTGAAATCATGTCCCAAAATGCTTGGGATCCAACTTATCTGGTAAGCTCTGTCTATTCTTTAAAATCTCTTTGGACATAAGAGACAGAAATTAAATGTTTTCTTTAATAGATATTCTCCCTTTCTTATTAAAAATTCCAGCTTTAGGGGCACCTGAGTGGTTCAGTTGGTTAAGTGGCTGCCTTTGGCTCAGGTCATCTCAGGGTCCTGGGATCAAGCTCTGCCCGCATCAGGCTCCTTGCTCAGTGGGGTAACTGCTTCTCCCTCTCTCTCTGCCTGCCACTCCCCCCCGCTTGTGCTCTGTCAAATAAGTAAATAATTGTTTTAAATCTTAAAAAAAGGGTGCCTGGGTGGCTCAGTGGATTAAAGCCTCTGCCTTCAGCTCAAGTCATGGTCTCAGGTTCCTGGGATCGAGCCCCGCATCTGGCTCTCTGCTCAGTGGGGAGCCTGCTTCCACCTCTCTCTCTGCCTCTCTGCCTACTTGTGATCTCTATCTCTCTGTCAAATAAATAAAATCTTAAAAAAAAATTCCAGCTTTAGGCTTTCTCAGAGTCCGACCCAAATTTTTCTGTGGCCGCACCATTCAGTTTCTGTCAGATTAATTTCAATCAGAAATAGTTGTCCTTCATCGTTTCTTGTTCGTATTCTCTCTTTCCTCCCTCAGTAATTTCATCCATGCCTGTACCTTCAACTATCCCTGCCAGATAGATAATTACCACATCAATCTTATTCATTTGGTAAACATTAATTAACTTCTTGCTGTTTGCTACAACCTGGCTTGTACCGGTTCAGTCAGACATCTCTCCTAAACTCCAGTCCAGGTGGAACATCTTTGACAGAATGATGTGAGCTGTTTGATCCCCCTATAAAAGTTGGTCTGGGTAAAGATAGTACCTTGACTTCTCTGTACCCCACTCTTTTTTTTTTTTAATATTTTATTTTCTTGACAAAGCGAGAGAGATCACAAGTAGGCAGAGAGGCAGGCAGAGAGAGGGAGGGAAGGAGGCCCCCCCGCCGAGCAGAGAGCCTCAAGTGGGGCTCGATCCCAGGACCCCGAGATCATGACCTGAGCTGAAGGCAGAAGCCCACTGAGCCACTCAGGCGCCCCTACGTACCCAACTCTTGGCGTTACCTCTCTGACCCTCCTTATCCTTACATAGGTATCCATTGGAATTCTATAATTCTCTATACTGAATCCGTAACTCTTGTTTTAGTCCAGCTTGGAGCCATGGTAGAAATAACTAGTGTTATTACCCCTAAGTCAACAAAACCGAAACCTGTTTCATCACCTTCTCCACCAAACCACACTGTGTTCTTGAAATCCTTCAGTATTTCATTTGATAGAAGCACTATTTTTCTAAAATTTCCCTACATCTCCTGACTGTCCTGACACAATCCACTCACCATTTAGTAAGTAAAGTAATGCTAAACACCAAGCCAGTCATGTTATTCCCCTGCTTAATACCAGTCCTCAACTTCCCTTTGCTCTAAGAATATAATTCAGATTACTTCCTGGGGCCTAGAAGAAACCCCAAGTGATCTGGCCTCCACCCACACACCTACTGTCATCTCATGCCGCTCTCTTGCTGTGTTCCAGTCACACTGGCCTCCTTTCAATTCCTGGAAAATGTAAAACTCTTGTTTTGAGGCTTTAGCAGAAGCTCTTCCTTCTGCTCTTGGCATGGTCTATTTCTTATCCTTTGAGTCTTGGTCTGAGGTCATTCCCCTTCTCCAGCCTGGCCTTCATCCCTCACCATTATCCTTTGTCATGGTACCATGTGTTTCTTCATTGGCATTTAGCCCAAATCATAGTGTTGTATCTTTTCTAGAATATATCTAGTTGTTGTCTGCCTTCTCTACTAGACTGGAGGAGGCTCCCTGAGGGCAGGGACCATGTCTACTCAGGTCGCCCCCTGGCATATAGTCAGGGTTCATAACTGATGGCTGGTATCATTGTTTTTTGTGAACTCCCTTTCTCATTCTGTAAAATGAGTGCTTTAACCCACTGAGTCACCCAGGTGCCCCTCCTGTATTCTTTTTTAATCCCCATCATCTAACACAGCTTTTGATGCATGGCGTACAGTCAATATGTAATAATCAAATTAATAAAGCCAGAACAGAACATCTCTGTAAGAAATTCAAAGCTTGTCCCAGAAACTATAAAAAGACACCTGATAGGATTCTGAGAAAAGGCAGGTGCTGTGTGGGCCATATCTCAGACATATCTTTTCTTCAAAAGCCACAGAAATCCTCAAGAAGTCTCTTTTTGGATTTTCTTCCCATATGAAAAACAAAAACAAAAACAAAACAAAAGAAAACAGTGAAGTCCAGGAATGAAGGCAAAGTCATGTGAAATCAGGGCTCCTTACACCAACTGTTAGGTTTTTAAGAAACTTAGTTCATTACTTAACTGAAGTTCATTTCTTTAGGAAAAAGTGAACGCTACCTCTTTCTTTTTATTTTTTTTAAAGATTTTATTTTTAAGTAATCTCTATACCCTATGTGAGGCTCAAACCCACAATCCTAAGATCAAGAGTCACATGCTCTACTGACTGAGCCAGCCGCTGTCCCAACACTACTTTCTAATTCTCCTTTATTCCGTGATGAATACCTACCCCCAGACATTCAGATTTAATTGGTCTAGCATATAACATTGATATTTTTAACAGCTCCCTAGATGATTACTGTGCAGCAATGATGAAGAATCAGCTTCTAGACTGGGGTTATGGACAAACCTAGGTCCATAATCATGGTGTTATGGTGTTTGTGTCCTCTCAAAATTCAGATCCTGAAGCCGTAACCAACAAGGTGATGGTATTTACAAATAGGGCCTTGAGGACATAATGAGGTTTAGACAAAGTTAGGAGGGTGGGAAAGCTTATATACAATGAAGGAAACCATCAACAAAACAAAAAGGCAACCTCCTGAATGGGAGAATATGTGCAAATGATATATCCAATAAGGGGTTAATATCCAAAATATAGGAGGAACTTAGCTCAACACCAAGCCACCCCCAAATAATCCAATTAAAAATGGACAGAAGAACTGAATAGACATTTTTTCCAAGGAAGAATCCAGATGGCCTACAGACACATGAAAAGATGCTCAACATCACTCATCATTAGGGAAATGTAAATCAAAACCGCACACCTATCAGAATGGCTACCATTGGGGCACCTGGGTGGCTCAGTTGGTTAAAGCCTCTACCTTCGGCTCAGGTCATGACCCCAGGGTCCTGGGATTGAGCCCCGCATCGGGCTCTTTGCTCAGCAGGGAGCCTGCTTCCCCGCTCTCTGCCTACTTGTGATTTCTGTCTGTCAAATAAATAAATTAAATTAAAAAAAAAAAAAGAAAGAAAAACAGGAGACTTAAAAAAAAAAGAATGGCTACCATCAAAAGACAAGAAATAACAAGTGTTGGTGAGGATGTGGAGAAAAAGGAACAGTTGTGCTCTTTTGGTGGGAATGCAAATTGGTGTAACCACTGTGGAAAACAGATTGGAGGTTGCTCAAAAAATCAAAACTAGAAATACCATATAATGGAGTACCTGGGTGGCTCAGTAGGTTAAGCATCTGACTTCAACTCAGGTCATGATCTCAGGGTCCTGGGATTAAGCTCTCCATCAGGCTTGCTGCTGAGCAGGGAGTCTGCTTGTTCCTCTCCTTCTGTCCTTCCCCCACTCGTGTATGTGTGCACTCTCTCTCTCTCAAATAAATAGATAAAATCTTTTTTAAAAAATACCATATGATCCAGTAACTTCACTACTGAATATTTACCCAAAGAAAACAAAAACGCTAATTCAAAAAAATATATGCATCTCTATGTTTATTGAAGCATTATTTACAATAGCCAAGATATGGAAGCAGCCCAAGTATCCATTGGTAGATGAATGGGTAAAGAAGATGCAATATATATATAAGTGGAATAATACTCAGTCATAAAAAGAATGAGACTTTCCCAATTGCAACATTATGGACAGACCTAGAGGGTATTATGCTAAGTGAAATAAGCAAGACAGAGAAAGATAAATACTATATGATTTCAGGTATCTGTGGGCTCTAAAAAAACAAAATAAACAAGCAAGCCAAAAGCAGAAACAGACCCATAAATACAGAGAACAAACTGGTGGTTACCAGAGGGGAAGGGAGAGGGGATGAGCAAAATGGGTGAAGGAGAGTGGGAGGTATAAACTTTCAGTTATAGAATGAATAAGTCATGAAGATAAAAGATACAGCATGGGGGGATGCCTGGGTGGCTCAGTTGGTTAAGCAGCTGCCTTCAGCTCAGGTCATGATCCTAGAGTCCTGGGATCGAGTCCCACATCGGGCTCCTTGCTCTGCAGGGAGCCTGCTTCTCTCTCTGCCTCTGCCTGCCACTCTCCCTGCTTGTGTGTGCTCTCTCTCACTCTCTCTAACAAATAAATAAATAAAATCTTAAAAAAAAAGATACAGCATAGGGAATATAGTCAATGGTATTGTACTAGTGGATTGTATGGTGACAGTTGGTAGCTTCTCTTGTGGTGGGCATAGCATAACATAAAGACTCATCAAATCACTATGTTGTACACTTGAAACCAATCCAATATAAAATCCGGTGCCAACTATACTTTAAAAATATCATGAGTGGGGGCGCCTGGGTGGCTCAGTGGGTTAAAGCCTCTGCTTTCGGCTCGGGTCATGATCCCAGGGTCCTGAGATCGAGCCCCGCATCGGGCTCTCTGCTCAGCAGAGAGCCTGCTTCCTCCTCTCTCTCTCTGCCTGCCTCTCTGCCTACTTGTGATCTGTCAAATAAATTTAAAAAAAAATCTTTAAAAAAATATATATATACCATGAGTGAGGGGCCCCCATAGTGTGATTAGTGTCCTAACAGGAGGAGGGAGAGACCAGAGTCCTTCCCCTACCTGCCAGGTGAGGACCTAGCAAGAAGGCACCTGTCTAAAAGCCAAGAAAAGAGCTCTCATCGAGAACCCAACGGCACTGACACCTGGATCTTGGACTTTTTAGTCTACATAACTCTGAGAAGCCAATGTCTCTGTTTAAGACACTCAGTCTGGGCACCTGAGTGGCTCAGTCAGTTAAGTCTGCCTTTAGCTCAGGTCATGATCTCTGGGTCCTGGGATTGAGCTGTACATGGAGCTCCCTTCTCAAAGGCGAGTCTGCGTCTCTCTCTGCATCTGCCCTTCTCTGCCCCCACCTCAAATAAATAAATAAAATCTTAAAACAAAAAATAAGACACCCCATATATATATTTAGTTATAATAGCCTGAGCTGACTAAAACAATTAAGAATCCACTGGTCTTTCATATGGATGTAGTACTGAACCAATTTTCAACAAATAATCATTATCATACAAGGCATTTTGGAACACTGTCTGGCACATAGGAAATGTTCAGTAAATGTTAGCTATTAGTAATAGCAATATTGGTGTTATGATCACCATCTTCAAATAGATAGCCACGGGTTGTTATATACTTCCTTTAATTTTCAATAAAGAATTAAAGATGCATTATTTTTCTGATGAAGAAATTAAGATTTAGAAGAGTTAAGTGATTTGACCAAGGTTTCAGAGTCAGGATTGAAATTATGGCTGAAATCTGAATTTTTTTTTAAAGATTTTATTTATTTATTTATTTATTTTTGACAGAGAGAGACACAGCAAGAAAGGGAACAGAAGCAGGGGGAGTGGGAGTGGGAGAAACAGGATTCCCACTGAGCAGGGAGCCTGATGCTGGGATCATGACCTGGGCCAAAGGCAGACACTTAACAGTTGAGCCACCCAGCTGCCCCATGAAATCTGAATATTTTAAATTATACTAGGTTAATGACAGGAGAAACAGCTTCCTGTTTAAAGTTACTTAGAATAACAGTTCCCAAGGTGAATAGTATTATTCATGCTCAACTTGATTCCTTGGCCATCATCACCTTTTTTTTTTTTTTTTCCCACATTAAGCCCTTCAACACTAATATAAAAGTCAGTATGATCTAGATCCAAATACAGATGGGCAGAGAGCTTTTGGATCTAAAAACCTAACTGTTTTAAAATTCTACTTCTGGGTATTTACGCAAAGAAAACAAAAACACTAATTTGAAAAGGCATATGCACCCCTATGTTCATTGCAGAACTATTATTTACAAGAGCCAAGATATAAAAGCAACCTAAGGAGCACCTGGGTGGCTCAGTGGGTTAAGCCTCTGCCTTCGGCTCAGGTCATGATCTCAGGGTCCTGGGATCAAACCCTGCACTGGGCTTTCTGCTCAAAGGGGAGCCTCCTCCCCTCCCTCTCTCTGCCTGCCTCTCTGCCTACTTGTGATCTCTCTCTCTGTCAAATAAATAAATAAAATCTTTAAAAATTTTTAAAAATAAATAAATAAATAAAAGCGACCTAAGTATCCCCAATAGATGACTGGGTAAAGAAGATATTGGCAGAGGCGGGTTGTGGGGGAGGTATGCGCGCACGTGTGTGTATATATACATAACAGAATATTAGTCATAAAAAAAAATGAAATCTTGACATCTGTGACAACATGGATGGACCTACAGGGTATTATGTTAAGTAAAATAAGTCAGAGACAGAAAGACAAATACCATATGATTTCATTTATATGTGGAATCTGTAAAACAAAACAAAACAACAGAAACAGACCCATAAATACAGAGCACAAACTGGTGATTGCCAGAGGGGAGGTAGGGTGAGGAGGTGGGTGAATTAGGTGAAGGAGATTCAGAGGCACAAATTTCCAATTATAAAATAGCTGGGACAGCATAGGAAAATATAGTGGGTTAAAGCCTCTGCCTTCGGCTCAGGTCATGATCCCAGTGTCCTGGGATCGAGCCCCGCATCAGGCTCTCTGCTCAGCAGGGAGCCTGCTTCCCTTTCTCTCTGCCTCCTCTCTGCCTACTTGTGATCTCTGCCTGTCAAATAAACAAATAAATAAATCTTTAAAAAAAAAAAGAATTGATAAATTGATTCACAAATGGGTACTAGGCTTTATTGAAACCGAAAGTAAAGCTATAATTTCAGAGGATATATTTTTGCTTTATTTGGGCCCATATCTTTGCATTATACAACATGATTAACTAGATGATAAACTTCAGTTTGCTCTACTCATCTTTATGTCTTCCACAGCATCAGTTTTTAAGAAATAATGCTAAGGGGGCACCCGGGTGGCTCAGCAGGTTAAGCCTCTGCCTTCGGCTCAGGTCATGATCTTAGGGTCCTGGGATGGAGCCCTGCATCAGGCTCTCTCTGCTCAGCGGGGACCCTGCTTCCCCCTCTCTCACTGTCTGCCTCTCTGCCTACTTGTGATCTCTCTCTCTGCCAAATAAATAAATAAAATCTTAAAAAAAAAAAAAAGAAAGAAAGAATGGTAAGGATCTGTTCTGCTCAGATACTGAATAAAGTTTCCTGTTTTAACTGGGGCAAAGTCCATTCCGAAACTTAACACTTACTAGATTCTTTTTATTTTTTATTATTTTAAAGATTTTATTTGAGGGCGCCTGGGTGGCTCAGGGGGTTAAAGCCTCTGCCTTTGGCTCAGGTCATGATCCCAGAATCCTTGGATCAAGTCCCACATCGGGCTCTAACCTCAACAAGGAGCCTGATTCCTCCTCTCTCTCTGCCTGACCCTGCCTACTTGTGATCTCTGTCAAAGAAATAAATAAAATCTTTAAAAAAAAAAATAAAAAAAAATAAATAAAGATTTTATTTGAGAGAGAGATAGATAGTGAGAGAGATAGTGAGAGATAGCACAAGCGAGGAGGAGAGGGAGAAGAGACTCCCTGCTGAGCAGGGAGCCCACTGTGGGCCTTGATCCCAGGACCCTTGGATCCTGACCTGAGTTTAAGGCAAATGCCTAACTGACTGAGTCACCGAGGTGCCCACGCTAGAGTCTTTAAAAAAATTTTTTTTTAAGATTTTATTTTTATTTATTTATTTATTTATTTGAGAGATTGAGAGAGAGAGTATGAGAGTGGAGAGGTCAGAGGGAGAAGCAGGATCTTCACTGAGCAGGGAGCCCAGTGAAAGACTTGATCCTGGCACTCCAGGATCATGACCGGAGCCGAAGGCGGGAACTTAACTAACTGAGCCACACAGGTGCCCCTGAATTCTTTTTTTTTTTTTTTTTTTAATTTATTTATCCGTTTTAGAGAGAGAGTGAGTGAGAGGAGAGAGGAAGAGGGAGAGGAGAGAATTCTCAAGCAGACTCCCGGCTGAGAATAGAGTGTGGTGCAGGGCTCAATCTCAGGACCCTGAGACAATGACCTGAGCCAAAATCAAGGCTCAGACACTCAACTGACTGACTGAGGCACCCAGTCACCCCGAGAGTATTTTTTTAATTGGTTTCTCACTATACACAAGAATGACAGGAGACAGTATGTATAAAAGACTGGGCCAGGATTAGTTTTATAGTGAATACAAATCAAGAACTGGATTAAAAAAAAAAGATTTTATTTATTTATTTAAGAGTGAAAGAGAGAGAGAGCACGAGTGGGGAGCAGAGAGAGAGAGACAAGTAGGCCCCCCACTGAGCAGGGAGCCTGACATGGGGCTCTATCCCAGGACTCTGGGAGCATGACCAGAGGTGAAGGCAGATGCTCAACCAACTGAGCCACCCAGGTGCCTCTGAAACTAGATTTTAAAAATTGTAAATCTGGGATCATAAAATAATAGGACATTTTAGCTTATAGGAAGAGCATAATCAAAAGCAGACAGGCAAGAGTGAATATAGTATATTTGGGAGACATTGGTTGGGTGGTGGTAACTTTGCAGTCAAGTGTCCCAAGCAAAGAAGATATATAAATGGCTAATAAGTGCAGGAAAAGATACCCAACATCATTAATCATTAAGGAAATGCCAATTAAAACCACAGCGAGATATCACTTCACATCCCCTAGGATGGTTATAATAAATTATAATAAATATATATAAAAATATATATATAAATATAATAAAAAGACTGACAATGCCAAGAGTTGAGGCAGATGTGGAGAAACTGGGTCTTCATACATTCTTGATGGAGATATAAAAGGATACATTCTTGATGGGGATATAAAAGGATACATTTCCTAAATTGTTCAACATAAGCTTAATTATGAGTCAGGAATGCTACTCCTAAGAACCACCCAGGAGAAATGACAGTATTTACATCCACTCAGAAATTTACACATGAATGCTCATGACAACATTATTCATAATGGCCCCAAAGTGGAAACAACCCAAATGTACCTCAGCTGGTAAATGGATAAACAAAACATGGTACATCCATACAACAGATCCTGTTCAGAAGTAAGAAGCAATGAATTACTGATACACTATCCTACATGGATGAACACCAAAAATATGGTAAGTGAAAAGAGCCAGGCAACAAAGGATTCTATTTATATGGAATACAGAATTCCATTTATATGTGTTTCATAAAAGGCAACTCTGTGAAGACAGAAAGTTGACTAGTCCTTGTCTGGGGCTAGGAGAGGAAGCAAGAATTGACTACAAGGTAACTTTTGGGGGTGAGGGAAATGTTCTAAAAGCAGATCGGGCAGTGGTTGCAGAACCCTATGTATTTAGTAAAAATCATTGAATTGTATACTTCCAGTAGGATAATCTTATGATATGTAAATTATACCCCAATAAAACTACAGGTGGGGGTGAGGGGGAAGGACACAAGTTTAAATCAAATCCTGGCTCTACTAGTTTCTAGCTATGAGACTTAGAGAAGTTATTCTAGCGGCAGAAACCTTAATTTTCCCATCTCTAAAATAGGGATGATAAAAATAGTACTTATTGTAGCTACCCACTGAAGACTAAGTTTATGAAGTGAAGCATACAGCACATAGGAATCACTTGGCCGATGTTAGTTCTTGTTATTATTAGTGCTATGGGAAGATGGGTGAGGGTAACTGCCAGAGAGGATGAGGGCTGGAGTGCAGTACATGAGGTGGGGCTAGTTGATAGACACTGTGGTATTTGTATTTCTTTCTTTTTTTTTTTTTTTAAGATTTTATTTATTTGACAGGGAGAGAGAGAGAGCACAAGCAGGGGGAATGTGAGAGGGAGAGGGAGAAGCAGACTCTCTGGTGAGCAGGGAGCCCAACACAGGGCTCGACCAACAGGACTCTGAGACCTTGACCTGAGCTGAAGGCAGATGCTTAACCCACTGAGCCACTCAGGTGCCCCTGTATTTATTTTCAAAAAAGTACATGGAGATTTAGAGGGAAGAATAGATCTCCAACCCCAATAAGGAAAGGAATTAACAGTGGGACTTTTGAGGAGATAAAACAAGGAAGAGGAAGGTGGCTATAAAAATACAGAAGGAAACTGCAGATAAGCAAATGTTCAGTAAAAAAGATAGGAAATGAGTACGAGTTGGATGATTATAGCTGTATTGAGAACCCTTTTCTAAATTGGATTTGTATACAGGTAAAAAAATTTTTTATGGGCACTTGGCTGGCACAATAGGAAGAACATGCAACTCTTGATTTCAGGGGTGTAAAATTGAGCCCCTCGTTGGATGTAGAGATTACTTAACAAAAAAATCTTTAAAAAAACCGCTTAGGGGCGCCTGGGTGGCTCAGTGGGTTAAAGCCTCTGCCTTCAGCTCAGGTCATGATCTCAGGGTCCTGGGATCGAGCCCCTCATCGGGCTCTCTGCTCAGCAGGGAGCCTGCTTCTCCCTCTCTCTCTGCCTGCTTCTCTGCCTACTTGTGATCTCTGTCTGTCAAATTAATAAATAAAATCTTTAAAAAAAAACACCCTTAATTTTATTTACTCATATATTCACTCATTCCTTCATTCAACAAAATGTACAAACCAGAGGTAATAAGAGCTCCTGCCATATAGAGTTGGCATGAATTAAATGGATTAATTCTTGTAAAGCACAGTTCAGAATGTTGCTTTATATGATATTAGGGAATTAGATCTGTACTTCTAAGAGTTGTTTGCAACCCATTTATATTAACTAGTTAACTGGCAGCCCAGAACAGTTGTTGTCCACATCCTTGTTAGAAATATAATCTAGAACTCTCTGCCATTCCGTACATTTCCAAAGCTTAACTGCGAAAGAACTGGAGAATATGCAGTAAGTTATACATTTTTATTTATTTACTTATTTTCATCCATTTTATTTTTTTAAAGAATTTATTTATTTGAGAGAGAGAGAGCAGGAGTTGGGGGAGGAGCAAAGGGAGAGGGAGAACCAGACTCCCCACTGAGCAGGGCACTTTGGATGTGGGTCTCTATCTCAGGATCCCAGGATCATGACCTGAGCAGAAGGCAGACACTTAACGACTAAGCCACCCAGGCATCCCCCATTGGTTTCTTTTTAAACATCTGTGGTTCTTAACCATTTTGAGGCCTTTCTGAGATCTTAGATCTCTTTGAAATTTAATGATACCAGCAGTTCTGAATCCAAAAAGCCTTTATAAATAATGAGCGTCTGTTTAATGTGGGTTATATCTATCAATAATTACAGTTTAGTAATTAAAGAAATAATTATTTTATTTTAAAATAATAATAAACTTCTTACCTATCAACATAAATAGCATATTTTAATGAAATGTAGCTATATTTTCCAAAACAACAAAAGATGTAATAAAAAGAGTGTGAGGGTTTTAAGTTTCTACAAAGTTTCTTTTTTAAAGTAATCTCTACATCCAAGGTGGGGCTCCAACTCACAACCCTGAAATCAAGTCTCACACTCTACTGACTAAGCCAGCCAGACGCCCCTCTTTAATGGTCACTTTAGCTAGATTCTCATACATGCATCCACATTCAGGCTGTTGGAAGACATTGTTTTAGCTGAAGTATATGAAGAAAATCCGGCCTCATGTAGATATGCAGTTGGAAAAGGGGGAATTATTTTAATAGACTTCTCAGAAAATTATGGTTATTGTTTGATACTACATGAAAACAACAAATGGTAATTTCTTCTTCTTTTTTTTTTTTAACAAGTGGTAATTTCTTAAAGGTTAGTTGCAGTGTAGAATCTGAAACCATATCAATGAGCTTTTTGTTCTGTTTCATGAAAATCCATTGGTCTTTCTTGCTCTTTGAATGGCTCTTTTACTCATTCATTGGTCATTTGAAAATATTGGTTCACTGAGTTATACAGATATTCCGAACGCTCACACGTCTCATTACACAGTATTTTAAAAATCACATCTATTATCATCAGAAAAGTCTTTTTAAGTATGGGGAAACTGCCAAGCTCATGGTGGTTGCAGTAAGTTTTCTAAAATTCTAATTTGTTTTTTTTGAAGAGGTCCCAGATGAAGAGCAGGCAGAAATCATGGTTCTTTCTTTTTTTTTTTAAAGAGAGATTTTATTTATTTATTTGAGAGAGAGAGAGCACAGAGGAGAGGGAGAGGGTGAGGGAGAAGCAGGTTCCCCGCCGAGGGGAGAGCCAGATGTGGGGCTCCATCCCAGGACTCAATGACTGAGCCACCCAGTAACCCAACCTCATGAACTTTTAAAACATGCCAGATCCAGGCTCCCCAAGACTGACTAAGTCATGATATCTAGAGTCCCTGGCATTAGTGTTTCTTTTTTTTTTTTAAGTCCCTCAGGTGATTCTAATGTGCAGTTAACCTTAAGAACTACTTCTCTAGACTTTTCTTCCAGGAAGGTGCATCTACTCATGGACAAATTTCCTTTCTTCCTTTTTAAAAAAGACTTTAGGGTGCCTGGGTGGCTCAGTTGTTAAGCGTCTGCCTTTGGCTCAGGTCATGATCCTGAATCCTGGGATCAAGTCCCATGTCAGGCTCCCAGCTCTGTAAGTCTGCTTCTCCCTCTCCCTCTGCCTGCTACTCCCCCTGCAGTGCTCTCTCGCTCTCTCTCTATCAAACAACGTCAAATAAATAAATAAAACCTTAGAATAAAAAAAATAATTTAAAAAGACTTTATTGTTTTTTAGAGTGGTTTGAGGTCCACAGCAAAAGTGAGAGAAGGTATGGAAATTTCCCGAATACTTCCTGCCCCTACAACATGCATAGCTTCTCCCATGATCATCATTCCCCTCCCAAAGTGGTACATTTGTTGCAATTGATGGATCTACATTGACATATCATAAACCTTTAAAAGTTCACGTCACCCAAAGTGACAGGGTATTTTTGCATACAAAATTTTTTTAAAGATTTTATTTATTTATTTGACAGAGAGAGATCACAAGTAGGCAGAGAGGCAGGCAGAGAGAGAGAGAGGAGGAAGCAGGCTCCCTGCTGAGCAGAGAGCCCGATGCGGGACTCGATCCCAGGACCCTGAGATCATGACCTGAACCGAAGGCAGTGGCTTAACCCACTGAGCCACCCAGGGGCCTCTTTGCATACAATTTTAGAGAATTTAATATACCCTACATGGGAGCACTTGGGTGACTCAGTGGGTTAAAGCCTCTGCCTTCAGCTCAGGTCATGATTCCAGAGTCCTGGGATCGAGCCCCGCATTGGGCTCTCTGCTCATCGGGGAGCCTGCTTCCCACTCTCTCTCTGCCTGCCTCTCTGCCTACTTGTGATCTCTGTCTGTCAAATAAATAAATAAAATCTTAAAAAAAAAATACCCTACATGTAGCTCACAAATCCTAGATTAAGAACTTTAACACTAGGGGCGCCTGGGTGGCTCAGTGGGTTAAAGCCTCTGCTTTTGGCTCAGGTCATGATCCCAGGGTCCTGGGATTGAGCCCCACATCAGGCTCTCTGCTCAGCAGGGAGCCTGCTTCCCCCTCTCTGTCTACTTGTGATCTCTCTCTGTCAAATAAATAAATAAAATCTTAAAAAAAAAACTTTAACACTAGCTCCTTTAAATAAAAGAAACATAGGTCTAATAAAACCAGTAGAGGGCTGCTTACTAATAACAATAACAATAATAATTTGCTTTTACTGAACTGTGTATGGCTGTAATGTTTTCAGCTTTTATAATGGGCACTATAAGAAACAGCCCTTCAGAATTCATCTCCATGCTTACCTTAAGGTGGATGCTGTTGAAGGTGACATTGCTCACAAGATTTGCAATCAGAGAAAACACAGGAGAAATTTATGTTAAGTCTTATCCTGAGAAAGAGTAGCAATTTTCCTAAAAACAAGGCTGTTTTTATTTGCCTGCAAACACTGCAAATAGAGTTTCCACTGATCACATTCTCATCTTTTGTTAGTTGTCAGGGAACTTAAACACTGCCTTTTTTTTTTTTTTTTAAGATTTTATTTATTGGGGCGCCTGGGTGGCTCAGTGGGTTAAGCCGCTGCCTTCGGCTCAGGTCAGGGTCCTGGGATCGAGTCCCGCATCGGGCTCTCTGCTCAGCGGGGAGCCTGCTTCCTCCTCTCTCTCTGCCTGCCTCTCTGCCTACTTGTGATCTCTCTCTGTCAAATAAATAAATAAAATCTTTAAAAAAAAAAAGATTGTATTTATTTACTTGAGAGCATGAGCAAGACCAGGGAGCACAAGCAAGATGAGCGAGCCTGAGCAGGGAGGAGAGGGAGAAGCAGGCTCCCAGCAGCCTGATGTGGAACTCGATCCCAGGACCCCGAGATCATGACCTGAGCTGAAGGCAGGTGCTTAACCTACTGAGCCACCCAGGTGTCCCCAAATACTGCTTTTTGACTTTATTAGCAAGTATATAGAACTTCATGGTACACATTTTTGGCGACTCCCTCATACTTGGCTCTAATTACTTGCCTCCCCTCATATTCCCTTTGCTCACTTTTCTTAGATATATTATATTTTGTCTATTTGTTTTCACAGCTTCTATTTGCTTTCACAGCCACCTTAAGTTCTTCTTCTTTGGGGGCACCTGGGTGGCTCAGTGGGTTAAAGCCTCTGCCTTCGGCTCAGGTCATGATCTCAGGGTCCTAGGATCGAGCCCCACATGGTGCTCTCTGCTCAGCAGGGAGCCTGCTTCCCTTCCTCTCTGCCTGCCTCTCTGCCTACTTGTGATCTCTCTCTCTCTCTGTCAAATAAATAAATAAAATCTTAAAAAAAAAAAGTTCTTCTTCTTTGCAAGAAGAAAAACTACAGATGAATGAATGAATGAGTAGTTAAAAGAAGGTGATTCCAGAAAGCCCCATCCCGGAAACTCCACGAAACACAGAAATAGTCATTTTTCTTAGATGGGCTTTTATTATTTATTTATTTGTTTGTTTTTAAAGATTTTATTTATTTATTTGACAGAGAGCGATCACAAGTAGGCAGAGAGGCAGGCAGAGAGAGAGAGGAGGAAGCAGGCTCCCTGCTGAGCAGAGAGCCCAATGCGGGACTCGATCCCAGGACCCTGAGATCATGACCTGAGCTGAAGGCAGTGGCTTAACCCACTGAGCCACCCAGGCGCCCTTAGATGGGCTTTTAGATCATATTCTCTAAATGTATTTATTCATCATGAAATAAATATTTATTAAGCATTTACTATCTATCAGGCTGTAGGCTGGGCAGGTCTTCAAGAAGTAGAGGGGCCCAGTTTTCTTTTTTGCCTCCCAAAACAAGGTGTTTATTCTGCCTTGTAAGCACCTCACTTTTCTTTTTTAATAGAAAAGCTAAATTCAGGGGTGCATGGGTGGCTCAGTGGGTTGGGCCTCTGCCTTCAGCTGAGGTCATGATCTCAGGGTCCTGGGATCGAGCCCTGAATCAGGCTCTCTGTTAAGCAGGGAGCCCGCTTCCCACTCTCTCTATCTGCTTACTTGTGATCTGTCTCTCTCTGTCAAATAAATAAAGTCTTTAAAGAAAAGAAAAGCTAAATACAAAGAAAGGGGGTAGACAATTCTTCCAAGGAAGAATAGAAAAAAGTTACCGATAATTTAAAAATCTTTATATTCTTTGACCCAGTAATTCTACTTCTGAAAATTATCCTAAGAAAACTATTTAATAGAAGAATAAAAAAATATATATGTAAAGACAGATTATAATAGTGAAAAATGGGTTTTTAAGCAAGGGTGTTAGATAGGCAATCGTAACAGCTACTTCTTAGAAAGGTATGATAATAAATAAGATAATGCATGTAAATTACTTGGTGTACTGGCAAAAAGCAAATGCTTAATAAAAGGTGCTTGGCATGGGGTGCCTGGGTGGCTCAGTCGATTAATCGTCTGCCTTCGGCTCAGGTCATGATCCCAGAGTCCTGGGATCAAGTCCTGCATCAGGCTCCCTGCTCAGTGGGGAGTCTCTTTATCCCTCTGCCCCTCACCCCACTTGTGCTTTCTCTCTTTCTCTTACTCGCTCGCTCTCTCTCCCCCCTCTCAAATAAATAAAATCTTGAAAAAAAAAAAAAAAGAAGGGGCAAACTATGGGAAGATCAGGCTTGGAAGAAAATCAAGATTGATAAAAGAGGGACCAGGACCAAGCCTGAAGAAGCAACAGTGTGCTAGATATTTGTTGTGGTTTTTAAATACATCCACAAAATCTTTGATACTCCTGTCTTCAAGCTTGATCCCATTCCCTTTGAATATGGGCTGAACTTAGTGACTCACTTCTAATGAATAGACTATAGCTGGAGTGACGGTGTTTGACTTCAGAGACCAGGTCATAAAAGACATTACAGCTTCCTGCTTGCTCTCTTTCTCAATCATTCACTCTAGCGGGAGCATCTGTGGAGAAATTTACTTGATTGGCCTTCTGCTATCAGCCATATGAATGAGGCCTCTTGTGAGCAGTTCCTACCACCTCAGGTGACTACCGCCCTTATTTTTTAAAGATTTTTATTTATTTATTTGACAGACAGAGATCACAAGTAGGCAGAGAGGCAGGCAGAGAGAGAGAGGAGGAAGCAGGCTTCCGGCTGAGCAGAGAGCCCGACGCGGGTCTTGATCCCATCACCCTGGGATCATGACCTTAGCCGAAGGCAGCAGCTTAACCCACTGAGCCACACAGGCACCCCTAGATGGCTGTTTTCAACTGCTAAATTTTAGGGCAATTTGTGCATAACAAAAAAATAACTAGGGGTGTTTGGGTGGCTCGGTCGGTTAGGTGTCCAACTCTTGATTTCCGTTTAGGTCATGACTTCAGGGTCGTGAGACTGAGCCCCACGTCAGCTCCACACTGGTGTGGAGTCTGCATGAGATTTTCTCTCTCTCTCTGTCCCGCCCATCTAAAAAACAAAAAATACCTAATAAAATACTTTTCCTACTTCCTCTATTTTTTACAGCACTTCAGGTAAGTGGTATTATTTATACCCACTTTACTAAAGAGAGAACTAAGATTCAAAAACATTAACTGGGAGGATGGCAGCGTGAGGGGATCCTGGGCTCCTTTTATCCCATGGATACAGCTAGATGACCCCCACATCAGTGTAAATAATCCAGAGAACAATCCAAAGACGGGCAGAACACCCTCTACAGCTGAATGTGGAGAGGAGGCCACATTGAAGAGATCAAACAATAAGTAAGGATAAAAAACATGAATTGATTTGTCTAAAGACTCTTAGCTAGCAATTTTTGGAAGAGATGGTTATTTATGGAACTAGATTTGAACTCAACTAACAACAAGCCTCGTTTTCTCCTCTCTCTCTTCTGTGTGTGTGTATGTGTGTGTATACTTTCTTTTCCTTTACCCTCTCTTCTTTCACTCTATACTTTCTCCTTTCTATAATTTTAACTCTCTCTTTATGGATGACCCCAAATCTGTACATTTCATTTAAGTCTCTCCTAAATTCTAGTCTTATGCTTTGATTTTCTAGGTGTATAAAAGTTAACCTGTTCCAAACTGAAGACATTAGTTCCTCATCCAAGCCTGTCCAAAATAAAAGTGTTCATCCTTCCAGCTTCCCTTTTTCTGATAAATGAACAGCACCAGAATTCCAGTTACTCTTACTCAAAATTCCAACATGATTGCTCTTTCTTTTACTTTTTAAAACCTAAATTAGAGGCACCTGGCTTTCTCAGTCTGTGGGGCAGGCAACTCTTGATCTCAGGATTAAAGGTTCAAGCTCCATGTTGGGTGCAGAGATTACATAAAAAAGAAAAAAAAATTAAGATTTTATTTACTTATTTGACAGAGAGAAATCACAAGTAGGCAAAGAGGCAGGCAGAGAGAAGGGGAAGCAGGCTTCCCGCTGAGCAGAGAACCTGGTGTGGGGCTCGATCCCCAGACCCTGAGACCATGACCCGAGCCCAAGGCAGAGGCTTAACCCAATGAGCCACCCAGGGACCCCTTAAAAAAGAAAATCTTTAAAAATTAAATTAGTGGTACATGTCTATGGAAGAAAATGTTGACAAGCGACACTTTTTCTTAAATTTAAAATTATCGTTTATTCTGAAGATTTGATTTTTTTTTTAAGATTTTGCTTATTTGATAGACAGAGATCATAAGTAGGCAGAGAGGCAGGCAGAGAGAGTGGGGGAAGTAGGCTACCTGCCAAGCGGAGAGCCCAGCATGGGGCTGGATCCCAGGGACCCTGAGATCATGACCCGAGCCGAAGGCAGAGGCCCAACCCACTGAGCCACCCAGGTGCCCCCTGAATATCTGATTTGTTTTTTTAAGATTTTTATTTATTTATTTGACAGAGGTCACAAGTAGGCAGAGAGAGGAGGAAGCAGGCTCCCCGCAGAGCAGAGAGCCCAACTTGGGACTCAAACCCAGGATCCTGGAATCATGACCTGAGCCAAAGACAGAGGCTTTAACCCACTAAGCCAGCCAGGCACCCCTGAAGATTTGATTTTTTAAAGTAATCTCTACACCCGGGCACCTGGGTGGCTCAGTGGGTTAAGCCTCTGCCTTTAGCTCGGGTCATGATCTCGGGGTCCTGGGATCGGGCCTGCGTCGGGCTCTCTGCTTGGCGGGGAGCCTGCTTCCCCCTCACTCTCTGCTTACTTGTGATCTCTCTGTCAAATAAATAAATAAGATCTTAAAAAAAATATAAAGTAATCTCTACCCCCGATGAGGGTTGAACTCACATCCTCAAGATTAAGAGTTGCATGTTCCACTGACTGAGCCAGCCAGGCACCCCTTAAAATTATCTTTAAACAACAGTATGAAATGACTATAAATAAGGAACTTGTGAAATAAATTATGGAACATCCATACAATGGAATATCATGCAGTAATTTAAAAATTTCAAAAGGAAGATGCAGGGGCGCCTGGGTGGCTCAGTGGGTTAAGCCGCTGCCTTCGGCTCAGGTCATGATCTCAGGGTCCTGGGATCGAGTCCCACATCGGGCTCTCTGCTCAGCAGGGAGCCTGCTTCCTCCTCTCTCTCTGCCTGCCTCTCTGCCTACTTGTGATCTCGGTCTGTCAAATAAATAAATAAAATCTTAAAAAAAAAAAAAGGAAGATGCAAAATTAAAATTTTATATTACAGATAAAAGTCAACTTTCTAAACTATAGTTAATACTTTCAAAGAAGTACTCTTTTCCCTAGATGTAGGCTGAAAAACAAAAGAAATAGATATACACTCTTTATGGTCCACAGACTTGCTTCTCATATGTTCTTTGGCTTGGAGAATGGCAATACCATCCATCTAGTTGTGAAGCCAGAAACTTGAAAGTTATCTTAAACCACTCCCCATCGTTCCCAGCTATAGCCCATAGGCAACATCTACCACAGCTCTTTGTTCTCTTCCGCAGCTCAACAGATTCTCTGTGACTCTTGCCTAGATGACTACAAATTCATCATAGATTTCCAGAATTTTAAAATCTCCCTCTTCCAACCCATCTTTCTCATTGCCATTATAGTTACCAACCCTGGACTCTAATAATAGTCATAGGTAATTTTTCTGCTCTTTGGTTCTAAGACCTACAGGAGATGGTTTAGCCATGTAATGGACTCTCAAAATAACCATGCCTTTACTTATGCATATTATGACTGTTTTTGTTTCTTTTTTTTTTTTTTTTTTAGATTTTATTTATTTATTTGACAGACAGAGACCACAAGCAGGCAGAGAGGCAGGCGGAGAGAGAAGGGGGAAGCAGGCTTCTCGCTGAGCAGAGAGCCCAATGTGGGGCTCGATCCCAGGATCCTGAGACCATGACCGGAGCTGAAGACAGAGGCTTAACCCACTGAGCCACCCAGGCACCCCCCCCCCTTTTTTTCTTTTTTACCTGACAAATTCCATCTCATTTTTAAAAATTTTTTTAAAAGATTTTATTTATTTATTTGACAGAGAGAAATCACAAGTAGACGGAGAGGCAGGCAGAGAGAGGGAAGCAGACTCCCCTCTGAGCAGAGAGCCCGATGCGGGACTCGATCCCAGGACCCTGAGATCATGACCTGAGCCGAAGGCAGCAGCTTAACCCACTGCCGCTGGGCCACCCAGGCGCCCCTAAAAATTTTTTTTAAAAAGATGTTATTTATTTACTTGTCAGAGAGAGTGTGCACAAGCAGGGAAGTGGCAGGCAGAGGTAGAGGAAGAAGCAGGTTCCCTGCTGAGTAAGGAGCCTGATGTGGGACTTGATCCCAGGACCCTAGGATCATAACGTGAGCTGAAGGCAGCTGCTTAACCACTCAGGCGTCCCAACCATCTCATTTTTAAACACGGGTCAAGTGTTACTTCTTCTCTGGCTCTGCCAGCATTCAAACCCTCTGAGCTCCCAAAAGCACTCTGCACATACCCCTTAAATCACACTTATTAGATTATATCACCCAGTTTAATGACGCTTATTATTTGAGCTTTATCTATATCTCACTTTTTCTTTAACTTTTTACTTCTTCCTTTCCAGTTTTTATGTAAGGAAGCACAATACTATAATAGGAAGTCAGAAACCCATTTTATATCAATCTTAGCAAATGTTTTAATGTACCACTTAAAATATCTATGTTCTTTTTTTTTTTTTTTTTTTTTTTTTTTTAAGTAAGCTCTATGCCCAATATGGGGCTTAAACTTACAACCCTGAGACCAAGAGTTGCATGCTCCACTGACTGAGCCAGCCAGGTGCCCCAAGGCAAGATTGTTGTTTTTGGATGGAGTTTTGAATAGATTTTTTAAAATCTATATTTATGACATGGGAAAAATTTTGATGGCTTTCCAATAAAGTATGGAGTGATGGCATGTTAAAAATATCAAGAATTCTGGTTTAACGTTTAAAATTTTATCTTTCAAAAATAAAAATTAAAAAAATTAAACTGTTTCTTTCTAGGAGTACCTAGGTGGCTCAGCCAGTTAAGCATCTGCTTTCGGCTCCAGTCGTAATACCAAGGGTCCTGAGATTGAGGCCCACATCGGGCTCCCTACTCAGCAGGAAGTCTGCTTCTCCCTCCTCTCTTGGCATCCACCCCTGCTTATGGTTTCTCTCTCAAATAAATAAGTAAATTTTTTAAAAAATTGTAACTTTCTTTATCAAGTTGCAATATAGGCTTTTAGATTTAAAGACATGGTTACTGTAGTTTCATGTGCTAGAATTTGTTTGTATCAAATAAGTATCTATGTTGTAAATGGTAGAAAATCCAAATTTTGGGTTGTTTTCCAAACAAAAATACAAAACAAAATAGAAGTTTATTGGCTCACATACCACTCAAAACAGTTTCTTGCTTCTGATGGAGTTTGATCCAGAACTCAGTGTCTGCTTCCTTAGTAATGACTCCCTTCTCAGGCAGACTCTCCTTTCCTGGTGCCAAGCTGGCTTCTAACGGTTCTGGAGTTATATATACCCATATGGTAGAAAATATTTCCCTGCTAGGTAGAACAAGGGTCCCAAAACACAGTCTTATTTGCCATGAATAGCCTGTCTTGGGACATATGCCCATTCCTGAACCAATTTGGGCACTAGGGGACTTTAAGAGATATGAGATGTGGTAATTTGCTTGAGTTGTTATCCAAGAGTTACATATACACAGAAAGAGGGAAGTGAAAGGGAAAATATTGGATCAGCCATAATTTTAAAATATGCTTTCCATAGGAGAATTGCCATAGCCATCAACCATAATATTTATGGAGCTTCTGCTTTTAGAAACAGCTTGAAGTTCATTAGACTGTTTTTTATTGCCTCTGCTTGCTTGCTACAGGAAATTTATTAAGAAAAAAAAAAAGATAATCAATAATTGTCTTGATATTTCTTGGTAAAGTGTGAGTTTATTTGTTTTATAAAATATTTTGTTCTCATCATTTTCTCTAATATTTCTGTTTTTCATTGATTGGGATTTTCATTTCTGCAAGCAGGAATTTCACCTTACACAGGTCAAACACTGGAAGAGCTGTTAGTAAATTTCAGGACAACATCTGGAGCTTGGTTGGATTGTAGGATAAAGATGGCCACATCAACTCTGGCATGGAAAGACTCAGGATATTTGAGCATATAAAGAATTTCAGCATTGGGAGTGCCTGGGTGGCTCAGTTGGCTGGGTGTCTGCCTTTAGCTCAGGTAGTGATCCCAGAGTCCTGGGTTCAACTCCCCACATTGGGCTCCCTGCTCAGCATGGAGTCTGCTTCTCCTTCTGTCCCTTCTCCCCACTCGTGCTCACTCACTCTCTCTCTTGCAAAACTAAATAAAATCTTTAAAAAAAAAAAGATTTTCAACATCATCTATCTCCAACAGTATGCCAGAGACTTCTCTAGCCAGAGCTGGGAGAATGGATTGAACCAGAACATCAGTGTTGGTGATGATTTTCTGGATTTGACACCAAAAGCAAAGGCAACAACAGTAAGAATAAACAAGTGGAACTATATCAAACTAAAAAACTTTTGCACAACAAAGAAAACCATCAACAAAACAAAAAGGCAATCTATGAAATGGAAGAAAATATTTGCAAACCCATATATCTGATAAAGGGTGCATATCCAAAATATATCAAGAACTCATGAAACTCAATAGTCACAAAGCAAAACCCAATCACAAAGTGAGCAGAGGATCGGAATAGACATTTAGACATTAAAAAAAAAAAAGACATACAGATGGCCAACAGGTATGTGAAAAAGTGCTCAACATCACTAATTGCCTGAGAACTACAAATCAAAACCACAATGAGATATCACCTTGCACCTGTTAGAATGGCTAAAATTAAAAAAAAAAAAAAAAAAACAAAAAAAAAAACACAGGAAACAAGTGTTGGCAGGATGTGGAGAAAAGGGAACCCACATGTGCATTGTTGGTGGGAATGTAATTTGGTACAGTCACTATGGAAAATAGAATGGATGTTCCCCCAAAATTAAAAATAGAACTACATGTGATCCTGCAATTTCACTTCTTGGTATTCATTCAAAAGAAATGGAAACACTACTTTGATAAGATATCTGCACCCCATGTTCATTGCAGCATTATTTACAATAGCCAAGAGATGGAAGCAATCTAAGTGTCCATTAATGTATTAATAGATAAAAAAAAAAAAGGGAGGAGCAAGATGGCAGAGAAGTGGAGACCTAAATATTGTCAGGTCCTGGGAGTTGAGCTAGATAGTCATCAAGCCATTCTGAACACCTACAAACTCAACAGGAGATGGTAGAGAAGAAGAGCAGCAATTCTAGGAACAGAAAGGTCATTGTTTTCTGGAAAGTCGAGAAGTGAATCCAAGGATTCACTCCGAAAGTGGAGAAGTGAATCCGAGGCAAAATTTGGGAAGGTAGACTGTGGGAGGAGGGGCTGGCTCCTGGCAAGCGGTAGAGGAGCAGAGCACAAAATTGGAACTTTCAGAAGTCTGCTCCACTGAGGGACGTTGCTCCAGAAGCTAAATGGGGGTGGCAGGGGCAGTGTGGAGACCTTGTGGGGACAGTGTGGTCTCAGGACCCTAGGGGTCACAAATAGATCTGGGGAGTTTGAGTGAGGCAGAGCTCTCCAGGTATCAGAGCAGGGAAACCAGAAGCAGAGACAGAGCCAAGGAGTTACCTTAAACCATGGATCCGGGGTTACCTTAAACCGTGGTCCAAGGCACAGTTGGACTACTGCTCTTGGGGCAGGGTCCCCACAAGTGGCAGATATGGGGAGATTCACATTCCTCCCCCAGGGGAGTGGCACAGGAGTGCAGCAGGAATCTGCTGGGTCTGTAGACTTCAAATGGGGGGCTGTACGCCAGAGATAAAAATGTTTGGTCGGGGCACTTGGGTGGCTCAGTGGGTTGAAGCCTCTTCCTTCAGCTCAGGTCATGATCTCAGGGTCCTGGGATCAAGTCCTGCATCGGGCTCTCTGCTCAGCAGGGAGCCTGCTTCCCCACCCCCACCCCGCCTGCCTCTCTGCCTATTTGTGATCTCTGTCAAATAAATCAATAAAATCGTTAAAAAAAATGCTCGGTCACAGGCTGGGTGAGCATGGAATGCAGTCAGAGACCAGGGAGATGGGAGAGAGTGACTGCTTTTCTCCAAGGGTGCACTGAGGAGCAGGGCCCCGAGCTCTCGGCTCCTCTAGGTCAGAGATTGGGAGGCCGCCATCTTCATTCCCGTCCTCCAAAGCAGTACAGAAAGTGTTCTGGGAACAAAAGCTATTGAGAGCAAAACCGAGCAGATTGCTTAGTCTGGCCCTTGGCAAAGGTGGCTCAGTTCCACCTTGGGAAAAGATATTTGAGAATTACTGCAACAGGTCCTTGCCCAGAAGATTAGCAAGAACATCCAACCAAGACCAAGTTCACTGATCAATGAGAACTGTGGAACTCCAGCACTAGGTGAATACAGCACATAGAATTCATAGCTTTTTTCCCCCCATGATTCTTTAGCCATTCAAAGTTAAATTTATTTTATTTTATTTATTTAATTTTTTAAAAAGATTTTATTTATTTATTTGACAGACAGAGATCACAAGTAGGTAGAGAGGCAGGCAGAGAGAGAGAGAGAGAGAGAGAGAAGCAGGCTCCCTGCTGAGCAGAGAGCCCGATGCGGGGCTCGATCCCTGGCCCCTGAGATCATGACCTGAGCCGAAGGCAGCAGCTTAACCCACTGAGCCACCCAGGCGCCCCTATTTTATTTTTTTCTTATTCTATTTTCAAAATGTTTTCCTCTTTCATATTTCAACCTTTTTAAACTATTTTACCTTATCAATACCTTTTTAAAAAATCTTTTTAAATTTTCATTGTTATAGCCATATTCCATCCCTTCATTGTATTTAGCCTTATTTTTTATATACATATTAGTTTTTCTTTCTTTAAAATTGTGGGATACAGTTTCTTTTAACAGATCAAAATATACCCTACATCTAGTGCATGGCTTTGTTCTAGCCTCCAGCCTGATCATGTTCTTTCCTCTTTTTTTTGTTCTTTTTTTCAACCACCTTCTTATCAATTCCTTTATTAGAATCTTTTTAAATTTTCATCTTCATAGTCGTATTCCATCCCTTCATTGTGTTTACCCTAATTTTTGTGTATATGTAGGGTTTTTTTGCTTTAAAATTTTGGAAGGCAGTTTCTTCTAACAAACCAAAATACACCCAAAATCAAGTGCATGGTTCTATTCTATTCACCAGTCCCATACACACACACACACACACACACACACACACACACACTTTTTTTTTTTTTTCTTTTTTCTCCATTTCTCCTTTCTTATCCCCTGGTTTCAGGTCTCTTCCAATTTGGTTAGTGTATATTTTTTCAGGGTCATTGCTACTTTTTTAGTATTTTGTTCTCTCACTCATCTATTCGTCTCTGGATAAAATGACAAGGCGGAAAAATTCACCTCAAGAAAAGGAACAAGAGGCAGTATGGATGGCTAGGGACCTAATCAATACAGATATCAGAAAGATGTCAGAACTAGGGTTCAGAATTATGATTATCAAGGTGCTAGCTGGGCCCCAAAAAAGTATGGAAGATAGTAGAGAATCCCATTCTGGAGAAATAAAATCCCTTTCTGGAGAAATAGAAGAACTAAAATCTAAGTTGAGATCAAAAAAGCTATTAATGAGGTGGAATAAAAAAAATGGAGGCTCTTATTACTAGGATAAATGAGGCAGAAGAGAGAATTAGTGATATAGAACATCAAAAGATAGACAAGAAAGAAGCTGAGAAAAAGAGAGATAAATAATACTGGACCACAAGAGGAGAATCTGAGAGATAAGTGATACCATAAGATGAAGCAATATTAGAACAATTGGGATCCCAGAAGAAGAAAGAGAGACAGGGGCAGAAGGTATATTGGAGCAAATCATAGCAGAGAATTTCCCCAATTTGGCAAAGGGAACAAACATCAAAATCCAGGAGGCACAGAGAATCCCCCTCAAAATAAATAAAAATAGGTCAACACCCTATCATCTAATAGTAAAACTTACAAGTCTCAGTGACAAAGAGAAAATCCTGAAAGCAGCTCAGGACAAGAGGTCTGTAACATACAACAGTAGAAATATTAGATTGGAAGCAGACCTATCCACAGAGACCTGGCAGGCCAGAAAGGACTGGCATGATATATACAGAGCACTAAACAAGAAAAATATGCAGCCAAGAATACCATATCCTGCTAGGCTGTCCCGGAAAATAGAAGGAGAGATAAAAAGCTTCCAGGACAAAGAAAAACTAAAAGAATTTGCAAACACCAAACCAGCCCTACAGGAAATATTGAAAGAGGTCCTCCAAGCCAAGAGAGAGCCTAAAAGTAACAGACCAGAAAAGAACAGAGATGAAATACAGTAACAGTCACCTTACAGACAATACAGTGGCACTAAATTCATATCTATCAATAGTTACCTTGAATGTAAATGAACTAAATGTCCCAATCAAAAGACACAGGGTATCAGAATGGATAAAAAACAAGACGCATCGACATGCTGTCTGCAAGAAACTCATTTTAGACCCAAAGACATCTCCAGATTTAAAATTAGGGGGTAGAAAACAATTTACCATGCTAATGGACAAAAGAAAGCTGGGGTGGCAATCATTATATGAGATAAATAAGATTTTAAGCCAAAGACTATAATAAGAGATGAGGAAGGACACTATATCATACTTAAAAGTTTTGTCCAACAAGAAGATCTAACAATTTTAAATATCTATGCCCCTAACATGGGAGCAGCCAATTATATAAAGCAGTCAAAGAAACACATTGACAGGGCACCTGGGTGGCTCAGTGGGTTAAGCCGCTGCCTTCGGCTCAGGTCCTGGGATCGAGTCCCACGTCGGGCTCTCTGCTCAGCAGTGAGCCTGCTTCCTCCTCTCTCTCTGCCTGCCTCTCTGCCTACTTGTGTTCTGTCAAATAAATTAAAAAAAAATCTTTAAAAAAAAATAAAATAAACACATTGACAATAATACAATAATAGTAGAGGACTTTTACACCCCCTCATGGAAATGGACAAATCATCTAAGCAAAAGATCAAAAAGGAAATAAAGCCTTTAAATGACACACTGGACCAGATGGGCATCACCAATATATTCAGAACATTCCATCCCAAAGCAACAGAATACACATCCTTTTCTAGTGGATAAGGGACATTCTCCAGAATAGATCATTCCCTGAGTCACAAATCAGGTCTCAACCAGTACGAAAAGATTGACATAAAAAAAAAAAAAAGATTGGCATCATTCCCTGCATACTTTCAGAACACAATGCTTTGAAACTGGAACTCAACCATAAGAGGAAAGCTGGGAAGAACTCAAATACATGGAGGCTAAAGAGCATACTACTAAAGAATAAATGGGTCAACCAGGAAATTAAAGAAGTATTTAAAAAATTCATGGAAACAAATAAAAATGAAAACACCAAGAAAGGTCTCAAGGCACAACCTAACCCTACACCTAAAGGAGCTGGAGAAAGAACAGTAAATAAAGCCTAAATCCAGCAGGAGAAGAGAAAAAATAAAGATCAGAGTAGAAATCAATGAAATATAAACCAAAAGAACAGTAGAACAAATCAAAGAAAGTAGGAGCTGGTTCTTTGAAAGAATTCATAAGATTGATAAACCCCTGGCCAGACTTACCAAAAAGGAAAGAGAAAGGTCCAAATTAATAAAATCATGAATGAAAGAGGAGAGATTACAACCAACACCAAGGAAATACAAATAATTATAAGAACATATTATGAGAAACTATACATCAACAAATTTAACAATATGGACGAAATGGATGCATACCTAGAGACATATAAACCACCAAAACTGAACCAGGAAGAAATAGAAGACCTGAACAGACCCATAACCAGTATGGAAATTGAAGCAGCCATCAAAAATCTCCCAACAAACAAGAGCCCAGGCCCAAACGGCTTCCCAGGGGAATTCTACCAAACATTTAAAGAAGAATTAATACCTATTCTCCTGAAACTGTTCCAAAAAATAGAAATGGAAGGAAAACTCCCAAACTTATTTATGACACCAGCATTACCTTGATCCCAAAACTAGACAAAGACCCCATCAAAAAGGAGAATTACAGACAAATATCCTTGATGAACAGATG
Organism: Mustela nivalis; assembly: GCF_964662115.1. NCBI lineage: Eukaryota > Metazoa > Chordata > Mammalia > Carnivora > Mustelidae > Mustela > Mustela nivalis. Next base: position 20,293,668 of record NC_139036.1, read on the forward strand.
CAAAAATTCTCACCAAAATACTAGCCAATATTATCCAACAGTACATTAAGAGGATTATTCACCTTGCCCAAGAGGGATTTATTCCTGGGTTGCAAGGTTGGCTCAACATCTGCAAATCAATCAATGTGATACAATACATTAATAAAAGAAAGGACAAGAACCATATGATACTCTCAATAGATGCTGAAAAGGCATTTAACAAAGTACAGCATCCTTTCTTGATCAAAACTCTTCAAAGTGTAGGGATATTGGGTACATCCCTCAATATCATAAAAGCCATCTATGAAAACGCCACAGTGAATGTCACTCTCAAGGGGAAAAAACTGAGAGCTTTCCCCCTAAGGTCAGGAAAACAGCAGGGCTGTCCACTATCACCACTGCTATTTAACATAGTACTAGAAGTCCTAGCTTCAACAATCAGACAACAAAAAGAAATAAAAGGCATCCGAATTGGCAAAGAACTCAAACTCTCACTCTTTGCAGATGATATGATATTTTATGTGAAAACCCAAAAGACTCCACTCCAAAACTGCTAGAACTCATACAGGAATTCAGTAAAGTGTCAGGATATAAAATCAATGCACAGAAATCAGTTGCATTTCTATACACCAACAGCAAGACAGAAGAAAAAAAAAATTAATGAGTCGATCCCATTTACAATTGCACTCAAAACCCTAAGATACCTAGGAATAAATCTAACCAAAGAGGCAAAGAATCTGTACTCAGAAAACTATAAAGTATTCATGAAAGAAATTGGGGAAGACACAAAGAAATGGAAAAGCGTTCTATGCTCATGGATTGGAAGAACAAATATTGAGAAAATATCTATGCTACCTAACACAATCTACACATTTAATGCAATCCCTATCAAAATACCATCAATTTTTTTCAAAAAAATAGGACAAATAATCCTAAAATTATATGGTACCAGAAAAGACCCCAAATAGCCAGAGGGATGTTGAAAAAGAAAACCAATGTTGGTGACATCACAATTCCAGACTTCAAGCTCTATTACAAAGCTGTCATCATCAAGACAGTATGGTGCTAGCACAAAAACAGACACTTGGGTCAATGGAACAGAATAGAGAGCCCAGAAATTGACCCTCAACTCTATGTCAACTAACCTTCAACAAAGCAGGAAAAAATCTCCAATGGAAAAAAGACAGTCTCTTCAACAAATGGTGTTGTGAAAATTGGACAGCCACATGCAGAAGAATGAAACTGAACCATTTCCTTAGACCACACACAAAAATAGACTCAAAATGGATGGAAGACCTCAATGTGAAACAGGAATCTATCAAAATCCTTGAGGAGAACACAGGCAGCAACCTCTTCGACCTCAGCTGCAGAAACTTCTTCTTAGAATCATCGCCAAAGGCAAGGGAACCAACAGCAAAAATAAACTATTGGACTTCATCAAGATCAAAAGCTTTTGCACAGCAAAGGAAACAGTCAACAAAACCAAAAGACAACTGACAATGGGAGAAGATATTTGCAAATGACATATCAGATAAAGGGTTAGTATCCAAAATCTATAAAGAACTTAACTCAACACCCAAAGAACAAATTACCCAATTAATAGGCAGAAGACATGAATAAACATTTCTGCAAAGAAGACATCCAAATGGCCAACAGACACATGAAAAAGTGCTCAACAATCACTCAGCATCAGGGAAATACAAATCAAAAACCACAGTGAGAGGGGCGCCTGGGTGGCTCAGTGGGTTAAGCCACTGCCTTCGGCTCAGGTCATGATCTCAGGGTCCTGGGATCGAGCCCCGCATCGGGCTCTCTGCTCAGCAGGGAGCCTGCTTCCTCCCTCTCTCTCTGCCTGCTTCTGATCTGTCTGTCAAAATAATGAATAAATTCTTTAAAAAAAAAAAAAAAAACACAGTGAGATCCCACCTCACCCCAGTCAGAATGCCTAAATTAATAAGTCAGGAAAAGACAGATGTTAGCAAGGATGTGGAGAAAGGGGAAACTTCCTACACCATTGGTGTGATTCAAGCTGGTACAGCCACTCTGGAAAACAGTATGGAGGTTCCTCAAAAAGGTGAAAATAGAGCTACCCTATAACTCAGCAATCACACTCCTGGGTGTTTACCCTGAAGATACAAATATAGTGATCTGAAGGGGCACGTGCACCTGAATGTTTACAGCAGCAATGTCCACAATAGCCAAAATATGGAAAGAACCTAGATGTCCATCACCAGATGAATGGATAAAGAGATGTGGTATTATATACAATGGAATACAATGCAGCCATCAAAAAACGAAATCTTGCTATTGGCAGTGACGTGGATGGAACAGGAGGGTATTATGCTAAGCAAAATAAGTCAATCAGAGAAAGACAATTATCATATGATCTCTCTGATATGAGAAATTTGAAAGGTAGTGTGGAAGGTCATAGGGGTAAGGGAGAGAAGAAATGAAACAAAATGGGACCATGGAGGGAGACAAACCATAAGAGACTCTTTATTTTTATTTTTACTTTTTTTATTTGACAGAGAGAGATCACAAGTAGGCAGAGAGGCAGGCAGAGAGAGAGAGGAGGAGGAAGCAGGCTCCCTGCTGGGCAGAGAGCCCGATGTGGGGCTCGATCCCAGGACCCTGAGATCATGACCTGAGCCGAAGGCAGCGGCTTAACCCACTGAGCCACCCAGGCACCCACCATAAGAGACTCTTAATCTCAGGAGACAAACTGAGGGTTGCTGGAGGTGGGCAGGGATAGGGTGGCTGGGTTATGGACATTAGGGAGGGTATGTGCTATGAGTGCTGTGAATTGTGTAAGACTGATGATTCACAGACCCGTACCCCTGAAACAAATACTACATTATGTGTTAATTTAAAAAATACAGCGGAAGCACAAAAAAAATAGATAAAGAAACACACACACACACACACACACACACAGAGGGATATTATTCAGCCATAAAAAAAGGAAATCTTGCTATTTGTGATAACACATAAGGATCTTGACAGTATTATACTAAATAAAATAAGTTAGAGAAAGAGAAATACTGTATGATCTCATTTATATGTGGAATACTGAATCATTTGCACACCTAAAATTAATATGTCAATTGCATTTCATTTTTTTAAGAAGCAGGCAAAATAATACTTCAAAAATATAATTAGGAAAAAATATATAATTAAGATCTCATGAATTAGGAGTCAGAATTTTTTGCCCATTCGCCATCCACTTCTTCCACTTAGTGGCTACTCCAAGCTATTTTATAGTTTCTGATCCCATGTTCTAAGTTGAATTTAGACTTCTACCCCTTTTTCTGTTCAAATTTACTTCTAGTTAAAATATGGTTTTCATTAGTTTCAATGTCCTTCTGAAAGTCATCTTTCTACCAAACACTGGTCTCTTTAAGATGACTTCAGCCTCATTTTTTCTCAGTTTAAATTATTTGCTCTGTTCAGATATATAAATTTTTGAGACTTTTTTCTCCCTCTGATCTTTTAAGGAACTCCGAAGTGCCTTACTACTGAAAAGCCTATGACAGCTTGGTTTTTCTACCCTCTTACCTAAAAGCAAATATACCAGGAACTAGGAATTGGGAGGCCATATTAAAATTCTGTTAAGAATTTTTTATAGACTATATAGCATAACTGTATCTTGAGACATTACTTTAAATTTCATAATTTTCTCTATCCTGTCATATTATGTGGTCAGTCAAATGTTTTAAAATTTATTTGATATCAAATACTCAGGAATTGAAACTGTTAACTGTTTTTAATGAGAAAATCTAAACTACTCCATGATAATCGGCTATAAAAATAGGAGAGTAATCAAACAGTTAGTTAATTAACAATAATTTATTGAGTATTTATAATGTAAAGGCTAATGTGCTAGGTGTTGAATAGAGTACAGGTTTTAAATCTACCATCAAGAAACTTGTAGACAAATTGAGGAAATAAAATAGAATACTCCAGTGTAGCCTATGATAAGAATAAGGCAGTTTTCACTTCTAGCCTTGCCTTGATGCTCTCATTCATGGCTTCCTTTGTCTAGATTCTCTGATCCTCAAAGAAGAAAAGAAAATATTTGGGGGATAATTCTGAAACACAACAAGATTCTCAGGGATTTCTCTGGACTAGACATGAACTTATTTTAAGCCACTATGCAGTCTCACCTTGACCTGGACTTCTGGAGCAAGCTGCAACAAGAATAGTGCTGGTTTGGGTGAATTTATTTCACAGTAGTTGCCTAAGCAGACACTAGGTCTAAAAACTGCCATCTGTGGCTCAGTCTGTTGCATGTCTGACTCTTGATTTCGGGTCAGGTCATGATCTCAGGGTTGTGGAACCAAGCCCACATCAGACTCTGTGCTCAGTGTGGAGTCTTCTTGTCCCTCTCCTGCTCCTCCCCCTGCTCACACACACACTCTCTCTCTCAAATAAACAAGTAAACAAACAAAATCTTTTTAAAAAGTTTTAAAAAAGTTTAAAAAACCCTGCTATCTTTTCCACAGAATGGGATATTTGCAAATCATATATCTATAAATGATTAATATCCTGCATAGATAAAGAACTCCTACAACTTGATAACAGCAAAGAACAATTTTTAAAAATGGGCAAAGGACTTGAATAAACATTTCTCCAGAAAAGATATACAAATGGCCAGGAAGCACATGAAAAGACACAATGTATATAATTAACCATCTGGGAATCACCAGATACCATTTCATACTTACAATGGTTATTATATAAAATTAAACAACAGAAAGCAAATGTTGGTGCATGATTGGGCTCTTGCCTCCTCTTCCAGTAACATCCTATATCACTTTCCCCCCATATTCATCATCTTCAACCACTACAGCGTGTATGTGTGTGTGTGTGTGTGATGGTCTACTTTTCTAACTGGAATACACTTCACTAGTTTTGAAGGTTTATTTTTGTCTTGTCTTTCAGGTCTCAGCTCATGTCACAACCTCAAAGAGGTGTTTGTTTTAAGATTTTATTTTTTTATTTTTTTATTTGTCAGAGAGAGAGCACGAGTGAGAGCGAGCACAGGCAGACAGAGTGGAAGGCAGAGTCAGAGGGAGAAGCAGGCTCCCTGGGGAGCAAGGAGCCCGATGTGGGACTCGATCCCAGGACGCTGGGACCATGACCTGAGCCGAAGGCAGCTGCTTAACCAATTGAGCCACCCAGGCGTCCCAAAGAGGTGTTTGTTTTAATACAGTGGTTCTCAACTGGGAGTAATTTTGCACACCTCCCCCAGAGATTTGTCAGTGTCTGGAGACATTTTTGATTGCCATAGCTGGAGGGGTTGTATGTTACTGGCACCTAGTGGGTACAGGCCAAGGGTGCTACTAAACATTCTAGTATGTATAGGACAACCCCCTGCAAAAAAGAATTATCTAGTCCAAAATGACAATAAGTACAGAGGTTGAGAAACCTTACATGTAACACCCTATTTAAAGTGGCTTTATTTCACTGCCCTTCACAGCACTTATTCCTTCACAGCACTTATCATAATATGAATTTATCTTGTTTCTTTGTTTGTTATTTGTTAATCCTCTGCATGTCCCATTAAAACATAAGCTGCATGAAGTCCGCATTCCCATTTGCCTTGTTCACTGTTGATTAAATGAATGAATGAATTCCATGAACTTGTAACTACTCAATTTCCTCACTACTTTGTTTTTGTTTTTGTTTTTTGAGAGAGATGGAGAGTGCATGCACACAGTGCGCAAGGGGTGGGGGTTGAGCAGATGGAGGGGATGAGAGAGAGAGACAAAGTTTTAAGCAGGCTCCATACCAAGTGTGGAGCCCAATGTGAGGCTCCATCTTACACCCCTGAGATCATGACCTGAACCAAAATCAAGAGTTCAATGCTTACCCCACTGAGCCATGTAGGCACCCACTAATTTAAAGTTTTATTTTACAAATTAATCTAATTCATTTACAAACAAGCATCTACTTTTAGTCATTAATTCACCTATTTTGTTTTGAATACCAACTCTGTGCCAAGCAATGAGTTAGGTGCTGGGTAAATAATAGGAAGTAAGACCTTGCCCTTGGTTTTAAAGAGCTTGCAAGTCACGTGTTGGTTGGGGAGGGATATGTAGAAGTAAAAAGGCCAGGTATAGTTTGGGATGCTCTGGGAAATTAAGGAATATGTATGGTCTCTACTCTCAACAGGCTTTATCTCTTCCAGGGGTGGGGGTGTGGAATGAAAGACACACACAAACAACTACAAACAGCAGAGAACACAAACAAGAAAAGCAAGATGTGCACCAGCTGTGGAAATCAGAGCAGGCTTTGCGGAAGAAGTGTTCCTAGATTTGAGACATATAAGAAGACAGATGAGAGTTTGATAAAATGGGAGGAGGAAATGGAAAGAAGGGGAGAGGGCATTCCAGGCAGAGGGAATGGCAAGAGCCAAGGCACAGAAGTGTGTGTACCAGGAACAAGTAGACGTGTTTGGCTAAAACACAGGAGACCAGTGAGAGCTTAGACTGGAAAGGGAGTCTGGGTCCAAACTGGGTCAGTTGAATATGAATACAAATGACCCAGATCTTGCCCACATTTCCTATAATTTAGAGCAGCATTTCCTTCGTGCACACTGGGAAAGGGAAGCTTGGAGAAATCTGGTGACTCATAAGTCATTAGCAGACCTTTATTGTTTTGACTGTCAGGATTTGGGGAGGTTCCTGGCTGACCAAACCTCATAGGACCTTGGTATGATGACACACGTGAAGGGACAGAGCTCCTGATCTATATTAGGAACACTTGTCTCAGTGTATAAACAGTGTGTTGCCACATTTAATTTGGGAGGGGGCGTTTAAAAGGCTCAAAAAGGAGTAATTTTCCTTTTATTCCAAGGTATGATAGGAATGGGTGTACACTAATGAAAGGAAGATAAAGGAAACAGGAGGCGGACCAAATAACGGAAAGAATAGGTCAGTTTGTTTGAGAAACAAGCTATGCTGAAGTATTTATTTGCAAAATTCCAGTCGCCATAGCAATTGGATGCTGTTCTTTCCGCGGTTCCTCCTTTTATCCTTTGCATGGTCCTCAAAGAAGTCATTTCCTAGACAGATGTAGTCCTTGCTGTTGATCTTAAAGATTTTGGAACATTTCTTTCCACCTGCTTTCCCACCCCCCCACCCCCCGCTTCCCTTTTAACAGTCCAAATCCAGCCACTCACCTGGGAAGAACTGGATAGTATTGGTCATTTCAAGAGCAGGATCTTAGGAACAGAGGAGGCTTACCCAGCCAGATCCTAGCGGAAATGCCCAACTAATGCCTTCTGAAGTGTCCCAGTGTATAAATAAATGATAAGTACAGGGACTAAGTAAAATGTAGAATGGCTTGGGGGAAAAAAAACCACTAAAACTTGCAGGTTACAGACAGAATAGTCAAAATTCTTTAAAGCCCCAAGTAAGAATTATCCCTTATAGGGAGGAAATGATAATGGTTATGAATTTCATATTGTCTTGTTCTCCTGGATCCTCTTAACAAACCTCATGAGCCAATTGTAGCTAATATTTACTGAGAACTTATTTTGGGCCAGACACTCTTCAGACCCTGTGTTATCTCATCTGAATAATCACAACCACCTTGGTTGCAGAAGATAATCATTACTTCAAAATTGAGAAAAGAAGATAAGGTTAATTATGGGATACAGATGATGTGCCAAGATACTGGGTAAGCATTTAGCATGCACTTTCCTGTGGTGAACCTCGGAAGTGATTCTATATTTTACTGAGGACAAGGAGGTTATGTAACTTGCCCAAGTCTATATAGCGAAGAATAGGAAGAAAGCTAGGCTTTCTTATTCCAGAACCCATGAACTTAAGCACTCCAAAAAACAGAAATGGAAGATCAGAGAGTTTAAAAGACTTGCCCAAATTTACACAGCCAGCAAGTCCTAGATTGATAATCTCGATCCAGCTTTGTCTGACTCCACACTTGAAATGCTGACATTTCACAATAAAGAAGATAATCAAAAATAATTCAGTTCTTTCATTTGAAGCTAACTCTGAAAGCAGAGCCATTGAACTGGGTTTTATTTCACCGTATGCTCTATTTTTAAAAAAATTTTTAAGGATTTTATTTATTTGACAGAGAGAGAGAGAGTGAAAAAGAGCACAAGCAGGGGGAGTGGGAGAGGGAGAGGAAGAAGCAGGCTCCCTGCTGAGCAGGGAGCTCGATGTGGGGCTGGATCCCAGGACCCTTAGATATCACCTAAGCAGAGGCAGATGTTCAAACAACTGAGCCACCCATGTGCCCCTCACTGTACTCTTTTTTTTAAGACTTTTTAAAAAAAGATTTTATTTATTTATTTGACAGACAGAGATCACAAGTAGGCAGAAAGGCAGGCAGAGAGAGAGGAGGAAGCAGGCTCCCTGCTGAGCAGAGAGCCCAATGTGGGGCTCGATCCCAGGACTCTGGGATCATGACCTGAGCTGAAGGCAGAGGCTTTAACACACTGAGCCACCCAGGTGCCCCCCTCTTTGTACTCTTTAAATATAGTTCCCTTAGAAGTTAGTGTGTAAATCATTGGCCAGACTGTAAAATTATGGGTCAGTGGCGCCTGGGTGGCTCAGTGGGTTAAAGCCTCTGCCTTTGGCTTGGGTCATGGTCTTGGGGTCGTGGGATCAAGCCCCGAGTCCACACTTTGCTGCTCGGCAGGGAGCCTGCTTCTCCCTCTCTGCCTGACTTTCTGCCTACTTGTGATCTCTGTCTGTCAAACAAATAAATAAAACCTTTTAAAAAATTATGGGTCAAATGGTTTCTATCCTAAAGGTGTTTTACCACCTATTTAGGGGAACTAGACATTTAAAAAGGAGAGAAGAAAGGGAATAGATTGGCAGATAGGAAAAGGAAGTGCGGGAATAAAAATAATAGTATAGGAGGAGAGATAGATGGACTAATTTATTTTTATCTTTAACTTCTGGACCAACTGAAGATCGACTTTTATTTCATACATTTTGTAGGTGAGACCAGCATGGATTTTCTCCTGACTGGTGAATGTTCCAACTCAGTGCTTTGCAAACTTTAATGTACAGATGAATCACCTGGGGGATCTTGTTAAATGCTGATCGAGTCCTTTAGGGTGGGGTTGAGATTCAGGATGCTAGAAGATTCTGATACAGCTGGCTGTGGACCACACTGAGTAGCAAGGCTCTAGCTTAAGTGATGTGATTCATTTTAATGCAAAAATCATGAACATAAGGGCCCCTGGGTGGCTCAGTCATTAAGCATCTGCCTTCGGCTCATGGTCCCAGTCATGGTCCCAGGGTCCTGGAATCTACCCCCTCATCAGGCTCCCTGCTCGGTGGGAAGCCTGCTTCTCCCTCTCCCACTCCTCCTGCTTGTGTTCCCTCTCTTGCTGTGTGTGTCTCTCTCATGAGGCTTGAACTCATGACCCTCAGATGAAGAGTTGCATTTTTTTACCAACTGAGCTAGCCAAGCACCTGTAAATTTTCCTTATTTAAATAATTTGAGCTGGCATTTTCTGTTGCTTGCAACCAAAAGCAGCCTGATTGAGAAAGACCTCCTAGAGAAATTTCTAGTCCACACATTTTCTAAGATAGACGTAGCTCCCCCAAGAGGAATAGCTCTCTGCATAGGTAAACTAACGTGTACCTCATTTCCACAAATCTGGATGGAGTTTGAGCCCATGGAAGAAGACAGAGAGCTAAACATTCCTTTAGCTCACACATGAAGCTTGACATGATGTTTCTGGAAAGCTAGTGGTGTTGCACTGTTGACTGGAGT